>NC_090267.1:307646247-307956929 GCF_040414725.1 Anabrus simplex | reverse complement strand
TGTCTTTTATCTCTTATTCTTAATACTTTCAACCTTTTCTGACGCATTTTGGTCACAACGCTATAGTTGTTCTACCAGGCATTTCGAGAGCTCCTGTGTACTGTAGTTCCTATTACTCATAGCTGACTATTTCCCTTTTCTTTTCCTTCCCACTCCTAGCCCTTTCCTATCCCATCGTCGCCATAAGTCCTATCTGTGTCGGTGCTACGTAAAGCCAATTGTAAAAAAAATAAGAAAAACATCAGTTTTTCCTAATATTGTGGACTTAGGGGAGTCTCCCTAATGCAAAAGAATGTGATAAAATAAATCATATAAAGTAATTCAAAATAATTATAGCCACTTCGAATGGAAAGACATAGATGGTAATTATATGCAACGATATTAGCTCAAGTTTCTAATGTGTAATTTTTCACGAGTTTGCCGACTGTAAAGTTCCTGTTATTGTTTTCCAGAAAGCATTATGACGCATTACAGCAAAGAAGGCCATATGTTAACGTCAACACTGGCGTTCACTAAACGAATATTGTCAATGAGTTAGGGACGCAAGTTTCAAGGAATTCAGCTGGTCTATCGTAAAGTTTTACGTCACTAGGTAACACTTCCCAAGAAGAATGGCAGGATACAATGTTTACAAGCTCGATTCCGTTAACTGGTGTTAACTTGCGGTGTACAAGACTTGACACTTCCCTAGTCACTACTCTTCCGTGAACCTTGGGGCTGAAGTGCGTAAGAAGTTAGCTAGCTTCTAAAACCTGCTGGTTGTGATGGTGATTGTTGTTTATAAATGAAATACGACTGGGCAACCGTCCTCAAACCTAGAAAGTCTAACCAAACCCAGTTCGTGTCGTCTCAGAACTCACGAGTCTCAAAACTCACGAGTATCAACATTGACGAATTCCAAGAAGAGGCTTAGTATGAGTAGGTTCCTTTACCTCGGCCAGTCTCAAAACTCACGAGCCGTGCCAGTTCTCCTTTGGATGGATAAATGACGATCCTACCCACGAAATGACTGTAGGAAAATGTAATTGGAATTGTGCGAAAAGGTCCATTGTTAGCGCCAGTCGGAACTGCGTGCCCTCTTGTAATTGGCACTTTTCTCATCAAGAGGTGAGCCTGTCGTGTAGCCTCGCACGAAGTATACGCGACAGGAGGTTGAGAAAATCACAAACATCAGGTACACACTGGTGGGCTGTTTCACTTAAAACGCTATTGCCACTTGCAATAAAACTTTACCGGCACACGCGGATGACAGTCTTTTGTGACAAAATCATACTGTCTCGCCCGACTTGGTTTTTCGCTGATCTATTACCACTGTACATTAATTTAGTTCACTCCTTTGCGAAGGAATGAATTCCAAGTTGTGCACTGCTCGATGATACCAAGCAGAATAACTGAGTAAAGATCAGTGTTATAATGGAAAATCTGGTCTGCGGTTGGGTGATAATTCCTGTTAACAATACATGGGATATCCTATTCTAAAAGTGGATGGACAAATATTGGTTGAAGGGCAGCGTGAGTCACCACGCACATCATCTCCCCTGCGGTTATCGCAGGCACCGTAGTCGTGAATTATGGGACTCATTAGAATGTTAACTTACATACGAGTTTGCAGTCGTGGGTTTTGATACTATTTTCTACTAATTTTAGCCCGTGAGTTTTGAGACTCGTGAGTTTTGGGACGTAACCAGCCTGTTGACAGTATACTGAAGAAAGTGCTGCCTAGCTGAGGCGGTAAAAGTATGCTCGGTTCACCAGGAAGGACGTGGTTTCAATTTCCTGTCTGGAAATCGTAATGTTTAGAAATTAGATTTTCACTTCTGGAGAGGCGTACGGCCCCGAGTTTCAATCAGCCTACACCAAAATGAGTATGAGGTTAATTCGTGGGGTCATAGGCATGCGGACACAGGGCTAACTACCCTGTCCTAGTTACTGCGTGAAATGAAGGTCTCCATTGCCTCGTGGAGACGGCTTTGGTTTAGGACGCGGGTGTCAAAGCTTCCCCGTCGTAAGCGTAATGCCCGTGCTGACTCAGGGCTGTGCACGCTTACTGGTGATAGACTCCAGTTACCTGTTTTGGTCTACAAGTAATGGTTGAAATATTCAGTTGTATAGACTGTAGCCTAAGGTTTGACACAGTAATTTGTTAGCGTGTTTTTGTGTACTCCTTTATCAACCTAGCTGCTTGAGGAGATGCTACTTTTATCAAAGCCTATCTTTAAGTTTTTCTTTTTACGTTTACTTTTTGCTACAGACGCGGTATGGAAGTATAACTGCATTTAGCTTCATAAATTTTCATAGGAGAGTTGAGCATGTTAAGCCCCTAAAATATAAATGCCTTTAATTTTGTACTTCAATACCTATGGCAATGTTTAAAGTATTTATTTTTCTGGTACACGGTGATTACAAATCATGTTGTTCGGCACATTTTGTACAAACGCCTTGCTGAATACATTTAATTATGTACGCTTTTAGCCTGTAAGAAAGAATATACACATGTAATGTACGGAGTGCCGTAGTTATTAAAGTGTAATGTACACCCCTCCAAGTTTGCGCTGTCAGATAACGTCCTGGTCCAATGCTCGTAACAGCTGTTTCTCGTGCACGCAGAGTTGTCAGTCAGCTCGTGACCCTTCTTTTTAATTTTGGCTTTCGGGCTTAACGACCAGCTACAATTTTGTATGTTTCTGATTATTAATTATGAATTGACAACTTTTTGTATGTTTCTGATTATTAATTATGAATCGACTTTATACATTTAAGACGAACACAAACACCCAGCCAACGAGCTGGAAAAATTAACCAGACGAAGTTAAAATCCCCGAGCCGGCCGGAAATCGAACCCGGCACCCCAGTGACCAAAGACCAGCACGCTAACCATTTAGCCATAGTGCCGGACGCTCGTGATCCTGACATGCCTGGTTTAGGAAGACGGCTCCTTTATGTGTGAATTTTCACGTGTCCACATTGTTACTTTCGAAGTTCTTCTTCTACCGCTCGGTAGGATTTCGAATGCTACCCGTATCGCAGATGTGGATTTGACCCTGCTTTACTGTGAAATGTCCGGCTCCATGGCTAAATGGTTAGCGTGCTGGCTTTTGGTCAGAGGGTTCGATTCCCGGCAGGGTCGGGAATTTTAACCATCATTGGTTAATTTCGCTGACACGGGGGCTGGGTGTATGTGTTGTCTTCATCATCATTTCACCCTCATCACGACGCGCAGGTCGCCTACGGGAGTCAAATCAAAAGACCTGCACCTGGCGAGCCGAACTTGTCCTCGGACACTCCCGGCACTAAAAGCCATACGCCATTTCACTGTGAGATGCCCTTCCAGACGGCAATCCAATTCAGAGGGATGTATTCACAACTAGCGTGTAAGCCTGTCTTCACAGTCGAAAATACGTTTTGGGAAGTCTTTAAACATTTGAAATAAATGTTGTATATTTGTTAGATATCGCTCTCTATATGCAAAACCTTTAAAGGTGACAGTGGGACTTACTTCAGTCTTATGACAGTAGATGAGGCCAACGTTGCTACATACAACAACATGACAGTCTCGCCTCGTTGAATGAGAGGCACTTTATCGTAAAAGAAGTAATCATGCAAAGATCCACCTCACCCGAATCGTACAGAAAGTAAAGGATGCAATACGGAGGCAATGCCATTGCATATGCCAGAATTAGAATGGTGAAAAAAAATTAATTTACTTCACTGGAAGAAGGTATTTTTAACAAAACATTTCAGATATGATGGTCATCATTGTATTACTGTTGTAATCTATATCTCGTGCCAGTTTCAGTATTCCAAACATTCTCAGTATCGCAATGGAAGGCGACAGAATATAGAAGGACGTAGTTTGAACTCGTCCTAATTAATAATGTTACATACTGGGCGACTTGGCAGTGCGATTAGGGGCGTGAAGCTGTGAGCTTGCATCCGGGCGATAGTGGGTTCGAATCCCACTGTCGACAGACCTGAAGATGGTTTTCCGTGGTTTCCCTTTTCACACCCGGGGCTGTACCTTAATTAAGGCCACGGCCGCTTCCTTTCAACTCCTAGACCTTTCCTATCCCATCGTCGCTATAAGACCTATCTGTGTCGGTGCGACGTAAAACCACTAGCAAAAAACGTTATTTACTTTACGTCCCACTAAGTATAGTTTTATGTTTTTCGGATACGCAGAGATGCCGGAATTTTGTCCCGCAGAAGTTGTTTTACATGCCAGTCGATCTACCGACACGGGCTGACGTATTTGAACACCTTCAAACTACCATCGAGCTAGGTCAAGATCGAACCCGGTAGTTTGGGCTCAGAGAGCCAGCGCCTTAACCATCTGAGCCACTAAGCCCGGCTTGAACTCGTTCTGATAGGAGCCAACATGGTGAATATGACACAATAACTTTGCGGAAAGAAGCATATGGCTCTTTAAAAATTACAAACGTTAGGCCTATAGTTAAGAGAGTTTTAATGTATTTTCCTATAAAAGGGGAGATAACCTACATTTGGGGCAAATTCCAGCTTCTTGTTTTCTCAGTATCACTATGAAAGGCAGACGTAGGGATATTATGTAGTCTACTGTAAATAGGTTGGTGGTTTCTGTAGTGGTGGGTGGTGTGATGTGTTGTGTGTATATTAAGAGATGTATATTGAGATATCTTCCGTGGTGTAGTGGTTAGTGTGATTAGCTGCCACCCCGGAGGTCCGGGTTCGATTCCCGGCTCTGCCACGAAATTTGAAAAGTGGTACGAGGGCTGGAACGGGGTCCACTCAGCCTCGCGAGGTCAATTGAGTAGAGGTGGGTTCGATTCCCACCTCTGCCATCCTGGAAGTGGTTTTCCGTGGTTTCCCACTTCTCCTCCAAGCAAATGCCGGCATAGTACCTAACTTAAGGCCACGGCCGCTTCTCTCCCTCTTCCTTTTCTATCCCTTCCAGGCTTCCCATCCCCTCACAAGGCCCCTGTTCAGCATAGTAGGTGAGGCCGTATGAGCGAGGTACTGGTCCACCTCCCCAGTTGTATCCCCGACCGAAAGTCTTAAGTTCCAGGACACTGCCCTTGAGGCGGTAGAGGTGGGATCCCTCGCTGAGTCCGAGGGAAAAGCCAACCCTGGAGGGTAAACGGACTACGATACGATACGATATTGAGTCCTCGAGTGAGGGGAATTAACCAAACGCGGTTAAAATTCCTAATCTGGCCGGGAATCGAACTCTGGTCTCTCTGAATCCAAGGACAAGACGCCGAACATTCAGTCAAGGAGCCGGACATCGTTACTTTCGACATAAATAAAAAGTTCCTGTATTTACTGGGACAACAGCCTTACCGAAAAAGTATGCATTCTATGGCCTTTCGTGATGAAACTGTGTACAGAACTTTTATGTGAATTCAAGGCCAGTTAAGCCTCGTCTGGGAAAGATCGCGGAATGACGACATCAAAAATTATAAACCAAGAGGCTCTTGCTATGGCCATAAATGTAGGAGTGTTCTCTTTTATATGCATACCTACATAAATACAGTTAACATTTGTTCTGTACTTTCATTTAAATAAAAAAAAAATAATCCTTTATCTATGCAAGCGAATGCAAAATATGTCATTACTTCGATTTATGACTGTATGTTCGCGCGTCACTTGACATTTGCCGATTACAATTCAATGAAATGTCATATTTAATCGAAGTAATGTTCCAATGAAATATACAGTAGGCCATAGTTCATTTGAAATACTGAACATCGGCAGAAGTGGGGGTTATACGAATGGCTGAAGCTTAAAATCGTTCACTTCTCACTAAATATATGCCGCATGGAAAAATGTTGTAGTAAAACTTAATAAACCTAGACGCCCGCGGTTCGATTCTTGGCCAATGCAAGTAACATTTTTGATTTGATATTTCACGTCCCTGTGGTTCGGATTCCACGTCAGACTGGAGATTCTATGACGATAATCACAACGCCAATTGTACTTCCTCCTCATTCTTTGCTTTCCGGACCATGTCAACTACTTTCTGAGTCACGCTGCATGCAGATCGAAGCTTCTGTTTTGCAATACACTTCTTCTAGGACTGCCGTGTAATAGTAACGTTTTAACTTACGTATTGCTTTGTGATGGTGATTATTTGTAACTGTATGGCTGAACAGAAAACACTGCAAACAATTTACAGGAATAATTGACTCACAGGAGTCTCCGTGGCTCAGACGGCAGCGCGTTGGCCTCTCACCGCTGGATACCGTGGTTCAAATCCCGGTGACTCCATGTGAGATTTGTGCTGGTCAAAGCGGAGGCTGGACAGGTTTTTCTCCGTTTACTCCGGTTTTCCCTGTCATCTTTCATTCCAGCAACACTCTCCATTATCATTTCATATCATTTATCACTCATTAATAAATCACCTTGGGAGTGGCGACCCCATTGTAATAACAGCCTATGTTTCACTCATTACATCCCTGACCCAGTCAATGACTGGAAAACAGGTTGTAGGTTTTCATTTTTCATTCAACTGACTCACAGAGCATGACATAACTCCTTCTCGCAAGGCGACAGTCATCAGGCTGACGATGCTCCAAACTTGCTATAATATAACCTTACCTGTCTACCCCTGAAATTGAATTTAGATAACATGCCAGGTTTTCCCTCCATAAATAAAAGTTATCATACGCTTAACTATTAAATTTACTGAAAATTAGTTTATCAAAAGTCTAATATTACTCACAATAAAAATTTACATCTCCATCTTGTCCACTCACAAACAACTTAATATTTACACTGTACATACATACCTTATAATAGACTCAGCACATATAATTTACACTCAAAATATTATTTAGGAAGGGCAAGATGCCTCAACTCGCGTTATGATATAAAACCAGTTACCAGTACTTGCTAAGTGCATCCCTAACCTAACACGACGCTCACTTCTTAAATCTTGACTTCTGAGCCTTTCAATTTGCCACCATCTATAGGTTGGTTGGTTAATCCAAAACATCACCACACAGGAAATACTGCACCAATTCCCCTCATCTTTATACAGATAGCAGACTGCTTGGCCTATTGCTGACAATTTAGAAGTAAGCTACGAGATCTTCCTCCCATTTTTACCTCATACTGTATATACACTGAATAAGAAGCACCATCACCACTTCAGAATACCAAGTAATGTCACTGTATGAGGTGTTAACATAATGCACTCAACATACTAGGTGATATTAAATCAAATCTCAGCTACGTACAATGTCAAGTCAAGTGTCTGCGAATAAAATATCAAATTACGTGAACTGAAGAGAACTAGAGCCAAACAAGTATGAAGGAAAACTGTTCACACACTGAGTCCATACTGGTTACTGAGACGATAAACAGTTTACAAACACGTGGTATTCTTCCAAGAATATGCAGGTAATGAACAATTGGGCTACAACTTATTTCATCACGTTGTAATTAGTTCTGTGAACCACATACAGTACATATTACACCACACTGCACATTTAAAGTCTGCTTACAATAAGCATTTCCTCGGCGAGGTAAAATCGATAGTCTTATCAAACATTACCATCACATACAGTCTCTATTGTATTTGTTACCATACACCATCTCTCACCAACCTCTCACTAGCAATGTCCATAAACGAGCAATGCCCTCTTGACTCTGTAATTGTCTAGTAATAAAGCTCCCGTAAAAATGCTCGTGCAGCACCCACTTCGCGGTATCAATTGTCGTCAACAGTGACCTCAATAGCAATAATCAGCAACTGTAACAGTCCTGCACAATAATACCCGATAATAGCAATAAACTTGTAGCACACACACATACATATACAGACTCGCTCTGTACAGCACAACGTCCGCCAAAATCCACATGTTGCCACACTTTAAACCAACTTCAACTGTCTTTATCGATATAGTAGGTGTTTTCCTAGTTGCATAAACTTTACTGCTATGCCATGTGCAGATTCATACACAAATTTAGGTTACACCAATATAAAGAAACATAAATAGGCTACATAATTCCCTACAACCAGATTTTTCTTAGAATATAATGTTCTTATATCTCAATTCAAAACTCACAAGATACCTACTACTTTATATTAAAATTATTTTTATGACAACTTCCTAACCTAAAAGTTGCGAGTCATACACTCGTACAGTTTGTTACGATCTCCGCTACCGCTACGTATACATCCTATCTTCGCATGCTGGTTTTCGCCGATCACGCCGCCACTGCTTCATTCACTCTTCTGCTATGTTCACCTGTCACCTGCCTACTCTGTTCATCACGTGATCCTGACGTCATCTTCTTCTCCACGCACCGCCTCCTCTACCTGTGTGTGTGCTTGCGCTAACCTCTATTGGACACGTGATTATGACGTTTCTGGAATATGCTGGTTTTCAACTTCTCTATTCTTCTCGATGTTTCTGTACGATTATATAATCTCGCTCCACCGCTCAAAATATTGAGTCTGGCTTCGTTACGGAGTGGTGGAAGCAGCCATACTACTGCTACGTTCGATATTGTCATTTACCATCTGGACTGTTATTTTCTTCAGGTTATCCGGTGAGCAAGTTTTATCATAATGTTATTTGGACATTAAATTCTTCATTGGGCCATCTACCCCACTTGAACTTTACTTTGGCCAGCTTATTACGGCATCAAATATATATGCAAGACATTATTTCGACTAAAACCTTTCAAACACGAACTGTACTACGGACAATGGAATTTTGAAATCACAATATCTATTTCCTTGGACCATCGTTACCTTTTGGTATAATGTTTATTTAACACATTCTGCAGTGTAACTTCACCGGGCGAAGAGAATCCCTTTCCCCGTTCAATCCCTACTTCATTTTTATCCTTTTTCCTTCTTTTCACTTTTTCTTTCAGGTTGCTTCCTCTATATCGACTTATATTATTCTTCATTGTACCCTTTATACTTATTCATACGGTTTTGATGTTTTATATTGTAAATGTGGCACATTTTCCTTGTCTTTCAAGGTTTCCTCTATATATTTCAGTCTAGCAAACTCTTGTCTGCGATTTACTAAACTTGTTGAAAAATGTTTACTATTTTTATTATCTGTTAAATACATATCCTGTTTGCTTTGTTAAATTCGAGATTTTCTTGTTCCTGTCACCTTCTTTTGGTCCTATTCCTTCTCACTGCGCAAATTCTGCTGTGAATTATTATTCTTATTATTATGATTATTATATCGTGCTGCTTCTTCTACCACGTATATGTTTGAGCTATCAACTAATATTGTATACTATTTTATCTCTGCTTCGTATGTACCTACGACGATAGCTGAGGGTATCTGTATTATTCCTGAACACCCTCACTACCACTATATTGATAATCGGGCCCCTCAGAACAGTAAGATAACAGAGCAATCTCACATCAGTATGATAGCAAACTTCTTCTCTCACCTCAAGTTACATATTTTACCGTTGATTAGTTTACCGTTTTTCGCGTTGTGAGTGAAAATAATCCGTTACAAGCGCCAAGAGTTGCATCCCCTCCGTGAGGGTATTACGACCCCTGTTTTAGGTTACGGTAATAGTTTACGTCGTGCTGTGCATTATTACCGTCACTAACACCAAGAGTTGTTACTCCTTTGTGAGGTTATTTTAGGTATGGAACGGTATTCTATTATTTCGTTATATTTTCTATTTATTCAATTACGAGTAACATTATCACGAAATTCTCTTGTAAGTAGTCGAAACTACAAATGAGTGGGAAAATTATACGGAATTTATTGTCTGTGACCCTTCTTATAGACTTCTTATTAGCGCTCCGAAATAGTCATTCACTCGCTGGTAAGTATAACGATGACTTCCGATCGCTTCAAGGTCGCCGATTATGGGTTTTTAAGTGGCTGAAGTGACTAAATATAGACCACAAGCTCTGCCTCAATATAGGCACCCCAAATCTACCAATTCTCCATGTTCGCCGGGCTGAGTGGCTCAGACGGTTAAGGCGCTGGCCTTCTAACCCCAACTTGGCAGGTTCGATCCTGGCTCAGTCCGGTGGTATTTGAAGGTGCTCAAATACGTCAGCCTCGTGTCGGTAGATTTACTGGCACGTAAAAGAACTCACGCGGGACTAAATTCCGGCACCTCGGCGTCTCCGAAAACCGCAAAAGAGTAGTTAGTGGGACGTAAAACAAATAACATTATTATTATTAATTCTCCATGTTATTCTGGAACCTAGTGGTTTTTCACTCGTCCGAATTTCTAGTATCGTTTTCACCATCACTTTTATCAGACTTGCACATTCGTCGATGTTTTTTTTAAAATGGTTTGAACCCCTCTTGGACAACATATTACCACATCGGGCGATCAGACGCTATAACCTCGCATTCTTTGATGTCACTTTGGGACTATTTCATATACAGAACGTCCTCGTACCGTTATTGCTGTTCTCTCTGTTTACATTGTCTAATCCTTCAATTGAAAATACACCACTTGCTTTGGAAAGCATGTGCTGGGGTACGAACATAGGGAGGAGACAATGCAATACAGGAGCAAGACGACGAAGTGACAACGCGACATAGGAAAAAGTCCACAGTTCTAGCTTTTTATGCAAGTAACTCAATGTTAAAAACATTTTAGGGATATGAGCTACGAATTTCAGGTAAATAAAATGTAATAAAGTATGGGAATATATTATTTATTTATTCCCAAAATTTACAACCTATTTCTTCTTCTTTTTTTTTCTTCCTTTCTTAATCTGTTTAACCTCCACGCTTGGCTTTTCCCTCGGACTCAGTGAGGGATCCTACTTCTACCGTCTCAAGGGCAGTGTCCTGGAGCGTGAGACTTTAGGTTGGGGTATACAACTTGGAAGGAGGACCAGTGCCTCGCCCAGAGGGCCTCATTGTTATGCTGAACAGGGTCCTTGTGAGGAGGGGGATGGAAAGATTGGAAAGGATAGACAAGGAAGAGAAAAGGAAGCGGCCGTGACCTTAAGTTAGGTACCATCTCGATATTTGCCTGAAGGAGAAGTGGGAAACCACTTCGAGGATGGCTGAGGAGGGAATCGAACCCCTCTACTCAGTTGACTTCACGAGGCTACGTGGACGCAGTTCCAGCCCTCGTAGCACTTTTCAGATTTCGTGGCAGAGACGGGAATCGAACCCGGACCTCCGGGGTTAGCAGCTAATCATACTAACCACTACACCACAGAGGCAGGAATCCTTTTCTTAATCATCGTTATCCGGTCGATTAGATTAGCAGTTTGCCCTTTTCTACCACTACGAGCGCTAATGTAAGTCAATACATTGTTTCACTTAAGAACCACTACGAGCGCTAATGTGAGTCAATACATTGTTTCACTTACGAACCACTACGAGCGCTAATGTGAGTCAATACATTGTTTCACTTACGAACTACTACGAGCGCTAATGTAAGTCAATACATTGTTTCACTTAAGAACCACTACGAGCGCTAATGTAAGTCAATACATTGTTTCACTTAAGAACCAGCACGAACGCTAATGTGAGTCAATACATTGTTCCACATACGAACCACTACGAGCGCTAATGTGAGTCAAAACATTGTTTCACTTACGAACCACTACGAGCGCTAATGTGAGTCAATACATTGTTTCACTTACGAACCACTACGAGCGCTAATGTAAGTCAATACATTGTTTCACTTAAGAACCACTACGAGCGCTAATGTGAGTCAATACATTGTTCCACATACGAACCACTACGAGCGCTAATGTGAGTCAGTGCAGAGTTTCACTTAAGCCCCTGTAACTACATTCTGTGTAGACATTTTAAAAAAATCAAGAAAACGCCTAAGGGTAATGAACTAAGGAACACATTATAGAAAGAATTATGTAAATAAGTTAATCTGGCTAGGATTTGAATAAAAAATGAAACGAGTAAAGAAACAAGCGATTTTAGGCTGTTCTTCCGGAACTGCATTTAAGCCGGAAGTGATTATCGAAATTTGTTTTTTAGTTTGATATAGATATCCAAGACTCACAATTTGAAATATTTCCTGGCCCTTCAATCACTCAATACTGATCTGCATTTAGGGCAGTCGCCCAGATGGCAGATTCCCTATCTGTTGTTTTCCTATCCTTTTCATAAATGATTTCAAAGAAATTAGAAATTTATTGAACATCTCCCTTGGTAAGTTATTTCAATCCCTTACTCCCTTTCCTATAAAGGAATATTTGCCCCAGTTTGTCCTCTTGAATTCCAACTTTATCTTCATATTGTGATCTTTCCTACTTTTATAAACGCCACTCAAACTTATTCGTCTACAGATGCCATTCCACGCCATCTCTCCGCTGACAGCTCGGAACATACCACTTAGTCGAGCAGCTCTTCTTCTTTCTCTCAATTCTTCCCAACCCAAACTTTGCAACATTTTTGTAATGCTACTCTTTTGTCGGAAATCGCCCAGAACAAATCGAGCTGCTTTTCTTTGGATTTTTTCCCGTTCTTGAATCAGGTAATCCTGGTGAGGGTCCCATACACTCGAACCATACTCTAGTTGGGGTCTTACCAGAGACTTATATGCCCTCTCCTTTACATCCTTACTACAACCCCCTAAACACCCTCATAACCATGTGCAGAGATCTGTACCCTTTATTTACAATCCCATTTATGTGATTACCCCAATGAAGGTCTTTCCTTATATTAACACCTAGATACTTACAATGATCCCCAACAGGAACTTTCACCCCATCAACGCAGTAATTAAAACTGAGAGGATTTTTCCTATTTGTGAAACTCACAACTTGACTTTTAACCCCGTTTATCAATATACCATTGCCTGCTGTCCATCTCCCAACATTATCGAGGTCACGTTGCAGTTGCTCATGATCTTGTAACTTATTTATCACTCTATAGAGAATAACATCATCCGCAAAAAGCCTTACCTCCGATTCCACTCCTTTACTCATATCATTTATATATATAAGAAAACATAAAGGTCCAATAATACTGCCTTGAGGAATTACCCTCTTAATTATTACAGGGTCAGATAAAGCTTCACCTACTCTAATTCTCTGAGATCTATTTTCTAGAAATATAGCAACCCATTAAGTCACTCTTTTGTCTAGTCCAATTGCACTCATTTTTGCCAGTAGTCTCCCATGATCCACCCTATCAAATGCCTTAGACAGATCAATCGCGATACAGTCCATTTGACCTCCTGAATCTCTTTAGCCCTTCAACTTTCGGTACAGTTGTGGAAATTGCTTTGTTTGCTAAGATATGCTTTCAACATTAAAAGGTGACATATTGAAGATGAATAGGAAGGGATTGAGACATCTGAGTCGAATGGGATCTTTTACATATTCAGTCTCTGAGGTCACAGTGAACTCTAGTGTCGTTGTATTGTCCGAGATCACAGTATATAATAGTTTCGTTCACTTCTTGTGTAGTTGAACGTCATTAAAAAAAAAAATGTCCAGCAGTGACAGAAGCTGCCAAGGCAGTGCGGGCGTAAAATGGTGATTTCTCTTAATCCTACCCAATGGTGAATACAGTGTGCAACATGTTAAGGAAATGCGACAAGAATGCAGTGAATAGCAAACTACATTTCTGCCATTAAACCGTATCTGCGTAAATTTTTACTACTCTCGCGATAATGTGTTGTCTTTTTGCTATTTGCTTTACGTCGCACCGACACAGATAAGTCTTATAGCGACGATGGGACAGGAAAGGCCTAGGAATAGGACGGAAGCGGCCGTGACCTTAATTAAGGTACAGCCCCAGCATTTGCCTGATGTGAAAATGGAAAACCACGGTAAACCATCTTCAGGGCTGCCGACAGTGGGATTCTAACCCATTATCTCCCGGATGCGAGCGCGATAATGTGTGTCTGTTGTGATGTTTATATATTTTATCCCATAGTACTGGAGCACCGTGTACTAAATTACTCATTATTGTAAGACTAGTATATGTACCCGTTCTTCGCACGGAGATTGGAAATTAATTTCACGATTCTTTCATGAATTTATCCGAAGTTAAATACCTGTATTTTTTTCACATCTGATTTATTTACATATAATAGTTAATACACAAAATTATTTCAACTGTTAAAAAAATTAACACACATTTAGATAGAGAAAGCGCAAACAGAAACCGTCTTTAGAACTTCTTCTTGCATAATAAGTTCATGAATTATTTGAAGCTCAGAATATCACAATAATGCCCATCTGTAGATGACAAGAATTAACAAATAACAAATGAATGAATCACACAAACGTATAAAACACTTATATACAGTTTATCTTGATTTTTTAAATTTACCCTTGGCACTTCCAGCACTTCACACTTACAGAACACTACTTAGCTGTTCCACATACTCTCCCAACCATCTCTTTCTTTACAGACACTGAATGCACATTAAAATATAGTCACTTATCTCGGACATTCTTTCGAGTTCACTGTAAGGCTCAGAAGATTTCAGCACACAGTCGACATAACAACCTAACAGTAACACGACAGCACTGTTCAGTTACGGTGGATGTAAACTAAATGTAGGGCGGATCACCCATTCAGGTGCTATATATATCTTCGGACGTCCGATGATGCACTTCAGCATCTGTTTAAATTTATTCCATCTCGGTCGAATCTTCGCACAAGTTGTAAGTCTGTGTTGGCTTGTGTCCTTATGTTGACAGAAGGTGCACAATCCGTCTCCATCATATGAATATGATGAAGTCTGCTGTTTGTCGGTATACTGTCAAGGATTACTTTATACCAACTTTCTTTTACTGCGTCTGGAAGTATGCGATTGGAGATATTCCTCCATACTCAATTCCAGTTGATTATCACAGCTGCTTTCGTTATGTTAGGGGGCTAAATACTGTTGAGACAGTATACAGTTATAAACCTTTTTCGTTGATACATCTGGAGATGTGACGACGTCCTATGGCATATAACTTTACTATCAGATATCTTGCGTGAGGTGCATGATGATGCATGTCATTATAAGCTGGTTGGTTAATGCACTGTAGGAGACTTCACCATCTCGTGAGGAAATTCTTCGATTTATGATCTCCTTCTCTGTGAAAGAGCTTTAAGTTTCTTGTTAGAAACAAGGCTTTTGCTTTCTCTTTGACGTCAATTAGTCCCAACCCACCCTGGGATTGCGGTAAGGTGAGTGCACTTCTGACAAGACGTATTAATGATACTTGCCAAATGAACCAACCAACAACCGAAATTATACGTTCACCAATCATCCTTGGTGTGGGAAAGATTTGGCTCAGATACCATATTTTGCTTAAGCAGTACATATTCACATACATTATTCTTTGTAGTAAGAGGAAAGATCTATACCTAACCTGTTGCAATATGCCCCTTAAGAATGCAAAGCATCGGCCCAGTTCTTTTTGATCATCTTGTGCACACTATTAAAGCAGGTTATTCCCAGAATTTTAATTTCTTGTGTTAATGTTACACACTCTGGAAGTGCCCATTGGACACGGCCCGTTTTCTCAGTCCTCATCGCCTTCAACTGAGCCCCGAAATATCTCCCATAATCCTCGATTACCTTGAACAAATGCTGGATATCAATGGTTTGATTTAATATTAGAGTAACGTCATCTGCGAGTGCGACAATATCTAGATTACTGGGACTGAAAGTTTGTTGTAGACTGTTAAGAAGGGGTTTCAGGGGGACAACAAAGATCAACATAGACAGCGGACAACCTTGTCATACTCATCTGTGGATTGGCCTTGTTAAATAACCGTTTTTGTTCATCTTTGAAGAGCCTCCCTTAAGAATTTTGCCCATGAGAGTCCTGAATCGAGTGTCAAAGTCAAGGGCATTCAGTGTTTCAATTATGTATTTGTGGTTTTCTCTGTCAAGTACGTGATCAAAATCTAGTGATGTTAGAAGTTTCTCTTTATTGTTGACCAATGACTCGCTTATAATATCCCGAATTACACATAGAAAATGTATTATACATCTTCCTGGTATCGCACCAGACTGATGTTTGGATGTAGCGTCGTCCATAAACGCAGTTAGACTCTTTTGTCACACATTTACTTAACAGCTTAGAGTCAATATTTAAGAGTATCATGGGCCGAAAGTCAGATAACTTGGTTAGATTTGTCATCTTGGAAAGAAGGACCACAAGGCCTTCTTTCATCTTGTCGATGTTCCTTTCTGGATCACAGGCATAATTCATTGCTGTAACAATTTCATCTCTAATGATGGACCAATACTTATGTCATATAAAAAGCTCTCCCCAGACCATCGGGACCAGGAAATTTGTTCGGTGCACTTTGTAGTATTGCCTTCTGGATTTCTACTAAGGTGATGTCTTGGGTCAAACTTTCTTGTTCCCTATGCTGAATTTTTCCTCTTATACCATCAAAGAATGGGTGTTGTTGATTTATGTTGTTCGGCGACTCTTCTTTATGTAAGGACTGAAAAAAGCTCTCCGCCATTTCTTTCATTATTTCGGGGCTATTCGTTATTTGTTCATTAGTTGTGACGATATGATGGATGTCCTTTTGACGTCCTTTCCTGCAATTCCTTATAAGGTGGTAACTGAAAGGAGACTCGTTGGCAAGATTTTGATGATCTTGCGCTTGAATTTTCAGATCGTGTGAGGTTTAGCGTATAACAGTCACCAATCAAGAGTATCTCTATATCGGGGTATGCATGTTTTCCATTTTTGCCATTTAGCGAAAAAAAATTCTTGCAAGTCAATGTTCTTCAAAATAGATTCATTTAACCTCCAAATTACTCGTCCGCGTCTTGGTCCCCACTCAGGTTGTCGGATCTTACAGAAAAATGCACAATGTTTTGAAAAATCTACTGGGCATACATCCATTTCCCTCATTTGGCCTTTCAGTCCCCCGCTGACATTTATTCTATCTATTTGAGAAGTGCCACCTTGTTATAATACGTATATCCAGTTGACATCTGTTGCTTCACTTCCCATGTGTCCTTTAGGCATGCTGTTAGTCGTAGTGTCTTAAATAGCGCTCTTGTTCAGTGGTTGAATACGTATATCCCTCTCTCCCGGTTTCTCTAGTGTCCTAGCATTTATTATATTGTCCGCTTCAGTGTTGACAGATGTGTTTACAGTTTCCTGTTCGTGTTTGTGTATTTCCTGTTCCTACATGACCTCCATTTTTGTGTTGACTATTACCGGATGTTTGTTATTGCTCGTGTTCGTCTTGTTTTGATAGCTGCATTTCTTGCTGTGTGGATATGTCGTTCAGTGAGGATACCTGGCTGACTTGTGTCAGCCATCCTTCGTTGTCCAACGGGCCGATGACCTTCGATGTTAGGCCCCTTAAAACAACAAGCATCATAAGCATCGTTGTCCAACGGTTTTTCTACACCGTAACTCAGGCTCGCAGGGCATTCACTATTAAAAAAGTGTTCTGACCAGGTGGACAGAAGAAAATCCGAGAGGTATCACCTCAGGGCGAGCCCATCGTCAGCGGTACTGTATTTCCTCAGACGACCGTAAAATCACTCTTCATTATGTATCGCTATTCACCTTATTGTCCAGTTACCACTACAGCAACGACCACCACAGTCACCATCGCTACCACCACCGCCACTGACTTCAGTCAAACTGCCGCAGCAGCTTACCACTCGGCCGTAATATCTAGTTTTGCCGCTCCTGACTACCAGGCCAGATTTCTTCCCATGACACCAGCTTCACTGGGGGGACAACACTACAGTTCGCTTCCAGTTTAAGAGGCTTTCTCCACAGTCTGATTTGGTGGAAGAACAAGCTCCACGATGCCTTGCTCTGGACCCGAAACCTGCACCATCGACAGACATTACAAGTACGAACGCCATCAATCAGCCCATTTCTATCAATTCTCCACCCATCACCACTACCCGTCTCCACTCGAACTTTCATCCATATCCGGCACAAGACGCCCCATAATTTATTCCCGTTTGCTCCAACCTACCCCCTCAGGAAAGCATTCATTTCTACTCTCCAACCGTGCCCCCGAGTTCCAGTCTCCCCACGCCATTTTCTCCACCCTGCTCAGATTTAATATGCGCCGTGAGGATATAGTGGACATCCGACGAATGACAACTGGATTCGTCATTCAAGTTAATGGGGACACCGCGGCCACTCAACTCACCACTGCAATAGGCGCTCACCAACTTGGATCAAGTACCACTTTTCAACTACTCTCTCCGCAACCCATCAAAACTCCTCCGTCCCCACCACGCTACCGCCTTCTCAGCTGTGTAATATGAGGTGTTGAGCCCTCTATTACAGAAGAAACAATAATCTCGGAACTCCATGCGTAAGGCATCCCAGTCAAGAAGGCATTCAGAATCAAGAACTCCGCGGGTTCCACCTATATGTTGAGAATTCTTCTGCCATCGCCCGAAGATATCGACCGTTTTTTAGCCAGTGGAGTCTCTATACATAGACACCACCATAAAAGGCAACCATCTCGTGCCCCACCACGACAAGCCATTCGGTGTGAGCGCTGTCTCATCTACAATAATCATACCACCATTCAGTGTACCGCCAAGACTGCTAAATGTGCACATTGCAATCAAGATCACTCTACACCCAGGTGTTCCAACACGCATCAACCCCCGCAATGCCATACCTGTAGAGGTAACCTCGCAGTGTATTCTCGCCGTTGCCGTCGCCGCCCTCCACCACCTCGAAATCAACCAGAACTCATAGCCCCATCAGAACCATTGATTCACCTACATCACCTAGCCTTCCCTTTTTCAAATACCTACAGTCGAGGATCTAATTAGTTTTGTCACCATTTCATTGCTAAATATCCATCCCTACAACAGACCCTTAGTTCCCACTCACTTACAATCCGCAGCAAATTAAATATTAAATCTTCATTTTGCTAACCAGCCGTTCTGGTCTAAATTCGCACTTCAACTTTACACCATTAGAAGCACTTGTCTGAACACATTCCCAGCCCCCTCAGCTCAAGCAACTACATCATAAAATCGAATCCTCTCCATTATTTTTAATCACCGAATGGACTTACATCCATGGGCGCCCGCAAGGGGGGGCAAGGGGGGCACTTGCCCCCCCCCCTGGAATTCTAAAGATGTTGATGTTCAATTGTTTAATTATTATTAGATTATTATTAGATTATTTCATAAACTGAAATTACTGACAGTCATCTAGCATATGTTATAACTGGAAGTTTCTGTAAACAATTTAATGTTGCTGACGTTATAGTGGTTTTTATATTCAAGAAAATTGTTAATGTGCCCCCCCCCCCGTGGAAAAGATCCTGCGGGCGCCCATGCACATCCTTTAAATGGAGGCTTGTGAGTGCACCACGGATATTCTGTCACTTTTCACATATTTGCCCTCCCCCCCCTGTCTTCAGAAAAGATCACCATGGCGAAGGAACCAACGGAAAAATTTCTAATCAGTACTGTGTTAGACTTTAGACCTTCATACATGACTGTAAAGATAAAACTCTTTAATTTATGTTAATATCCCAAGTACTGTCAAACGTATTTATATAGCAATGTACATGTAAAAAACACTGTAAATAATACTGAAATAAAATAAAGTTACAAACCCCTAACTAAGAAGACAAGCCCCTTCCCATCTCCTCCTTCTTCACCCATTTACCTCCTCCTTCCTCCATCACATCTCTCGAACCCGCCCGCATCTCTTGGCCAGAGAGAGAGGGTGTCACCTTCTAGGTGGCCCGTCCCACCCTTTCAGGGTGGGGAATGAAAACCTTTGTCAGTCAGTCAATCAGTTGTGTCGGCGATAAGGCATTGGAGTGAGTAGGCAGTTCTGCTTGGACCAGCGTGGGTGCAAGTCAGGGCACCCCGAGAGATCACGAACCGAGTGTACGGTCTAACGAGTCTGTTTCTACTTGTGTGTGAGTGACTACGTGATAAACTTTGGACAGTGCTGAGATATAGGGTTGTTCAAGGTCTATGTGTTTATAGTTAAAAGATGACCATGTTAGTGGAAAGGAAGAACACGATTGTGATCAACTTCACAGAAAGAGACACGCCCCGTCCAGCCCCATACGAAGTGCATGACTGGATTTTTGACACCTTGAAGCTAGAAGAAAGCGACATCGAGATGATCCAACTTAATGGTATATCACGGCAAGTGTACATAAAATTCAAGAAGCAGGAAGCAACTGAAAAACTGCTACAGGATTATGCAGGTGAGCACTTCCTTCTTACACAATGATGAGTTCCGTAGCAAAGTGACTATTTATTCTGCTGGTCATGGTAAAAAGTCGGTGAGAATTTTTAATCTTCTGATGGAGGTACCACATAAAATAATTGTAGGAAAAATTAGTAAATATGGGACTATTTTTTCTATTCATGATGAAACATGGAGCTCAGTTTTCCGGTACAAGGTTCATAATGCTTAATGGTGTACGAGCAATTCGATTAATATTAAAGCAACATATACCGTCTGATCAGTTACGAAAACAGCTTACTACGTGTTCGTCTTATAATGCAGTGGGACACTTACGGGGTCAATGCCCACTACGTAAACAACCTGTCCAGCTCACCGAACAACCTGCTAGTCCCACCTGGGCGAACTTGGCGAGTGGGAAACTGCTGACACAGCGCATTCCGCTGCAAGCTACGCAGTTGACGCCTGACGACAACTCACACAGTTCGTCACCTAGTGACTTACATGAAGTTATACAGGCAACACAAAATGATCAACAGAACACTATGCCGGCCACTTCTGTGACGCACAGGGAGACAGAGTTGTTAGGTCAACAGGTGGGGGATCAGACAACTGAGAACGACAATTCTGATAATAATAATAATCAAATACCGCAACCGAAAAGGCTACCTACGATTGCGTCAGATGTATTACTGCCAGCACAGATACCCCAAGAAATAAATCATAATCAGTTACAGCCTCCACAAAATCAGGATATGAAAACAGAGGCCGGAGATGTACTGACACCACCACCATCCGTCAAAGATGGTAACATGTAAAGTAGGGAAGAACATAATATATCACCGACCTTCGAAAACGAGAGACCTCCGTCGGTAGAAGAAATGGAAATTATGGAAACAAAAGTATCTCAAGTTAGCCACAGGGATCTTAGGTTAAAGCGGCCGGTAGATGACAATGGTAAAAAGAAAGGCACTAAAATTATCAAACATACTCCGAATAAATAAGATCAGCACTCGTCTCCATCTCCAAACTCATCATTATGATTGGCTCTGTGTTATTTTCCTTAACCATTCTACTTATTCATTCCGTAGCATCGCTTGATGTAAATTGCCTGAGGAGTCACAGCAAACAGGTATTACAAAGAATTTATTAGAGATTATAACATCGATATCCTTTTCCTACAAGAAGTTAACGTCTTTACATTGCCTTACTTTGGGAACAATTACCAATATATTGCCAATCCTGGGGAAGACTCGAGAAGAACTGCAATTATATACAGATCTGGATTAAGCATTAAAATCTGTGAAACACACCCGAGTAGGAGGATTACGTCAATATTAACAGAAGATAACACACTGTACATAAACATCTACCGGCTCTCTAGAACACATCGTCGCCATGAGCGAGAGGAATTTCTGACCACACAACTACCATTCTATTTACGACATAACTACAACGACTTAATTTTCGGTGAGGATTTTAATTGTGTTTTTCACGCAAAAGACCAGAAAGGAGAATTCGACCCTTCTCCAGCGCTTGAAAGGATATGTCAGGCTTTACAGCTTCGCGATGTCAGGCCTTACAGCTTCGCGATGTATGGGGAAAGTAAACACGGCAATTTCGTACAATTTACATTTTTCTGAGGAGCATCTGCATCTAGAATCGATAGATTTTACGTAAACAGAGACCTAGCACCCTATGTACATGACATCAGTGTTAAAATAATGCCCTTCAGTGATCATCACGCTGTCCTACTGAAAATTCGTACTACTAGGAGAATACCTGTTATCGGGAAGGGATATTGGAAATTAAATAATGCGTTACTAGATGACGAGCAAGTAAAAGAGAACTTACAACAGATGTGGTCAGATATGCTCAGTCATCTCATCAAACATGCTACAGGGTTCCTTAGTTCGTTCGTGTTCTAATTCACCCTTAGCAGAAGAAAAATCACAGCTTTATCATGTAGCCAACGAAAAAAAGGCACGGGAAGAGCAAAATATTATCTACTCTTCATACATATGAAAACAGACGACTCTTATCTACTAAAGACTGTCTAAATGAAACTGAGAAATACTTTAGAGAAACGTTCTGGGACTGTGAGTATTCCCCACTAGATCAAACGATCATTCTGTCTTTCGTCGAACAACAACTCAATGATAATGAAAGGCAGCAGCTCCTCCGTCCAATTGAAGAAAGTGAACTATTCGAGGCCCTATGAACGGCCAGGAACAGATCAGCACCAGGCCCTGACGATCTGACTTATTTTTATAAAAAAAAATACTGGCACATCATGAAAACAACCCTTTTAACACTGATGCAAATATTGTTCACTATTCTACAAGATTACACAGGCGTTAATGAAGTAATTACAGTCCTTATACCGAAAGTCCCCGCACCACGACTTGTATCGGATTTCCGCCCGATAACACTCCTCAACACCGATTTCAAATTCTTCACGAAAATACTGACGAAAAGAATACGACCCTACCTTAATAACATCATCAGAGTGGGGAAAGCATGTGCTCTTCCCGAAAGGAAAATAACCCGCATCCTGCAGGCAGTAAGAAATGCAGTGTTACACTTTGAAGCAGAACCAACTGAAATGGGCGCGATTCTAAACCTGGACTTCCGAAAAACTTTCGACAGAATGCATCATGGGTACTTGTTAGCAGTACTGCAACGCATGGGTCTCCCAATCGCAGTATGCAATCTTATTCTAACCCTTTATATTTCGGCGCATTCTCGCATACTTCTTAATGGACACTTCACCAGACCAATTTCAATTCAAACAACGGTACGACAAGGATGCCCCCTATCAATGACTCTTTTTGCTTGAAGTATTGAGCCTTTTATTCGTTCAGTCCACTTTGTAATATGCACTATTCCCAACCCCCATAGACTGTTGACGGTTGCAGCCTATGCTGTAGACACCAACCGATGCCCCTCAGTTGAAGTGCATAATAACAACTTACGAGAAAGCCTCTAATGCCCAAAAAAATCCGGGATATTACCGCTTGGTAGCCGATCAAAACAGACGACAATAGCGTGAGTACCTATTAAAGATAGAATTAAGATTTTGGGATTAGTATTCACCACTAATATGCGCCAAAATATTGACATAAACTGGATAACCATAGTTTCAAGGGTACGCGCCACATTATCAATCAGTTTGAGTCTAAACCCGAACATCATCCAAAAGGTGTGGCATACAAACTTATTTGCCTTATCTAAATTGTGGCATGTGGCACAAAATCTACCCATACCGGTAAAAGTAAGCCAGCGAGTTGAACTATGTATTAGTTATTATTTATGATGAGGATATATGTTTCGTGTAGCAAGATCACGAGTGTGAAAATCAGTAGAGAAAGGAGAACTGAGTCTCATAGCAGTCGGTGAAATATGCCAAGCGCTTCTAAAGCGAGAGTTAATGATTGCTAAGAGCTGCTCAGTATTCAGTGCCGACACGATGTTTTAGAAGAGCGCTGCAAGCGAGATACGATACGAGTGACCGGAAACAAGGTACCTCCTACAAGAGTAATATACAATCATTTCTTAAAGAAGAACGAAACACAACCCTATGTCACGGAGAAGTACCCAAATAGGAAATGGAATGAAATCTGGAGAAATTTCAAACATCCTCATTTACCAACTGACTGGAAATTAGCCGCATATAAATGTATAAACTAAATTATTCCAATAGAAGATAATAAAATTCCTTCACATCGCCCGATCCCCACTTTGTAAATATATCTGAAGGTGGACACACAGAGGCATGAAATTACTACCTGTGGAAGTGTGAAAGTTGTCTGGAAATGGTTTTGTTTTATGCTAAGAGAGATGACACGATCAGCTAATCCTAATGAAGCTTAAATAGCAGCTTTAGAGCTAGAATTCGGTGCGCAGCACTTGAAACTTGCGCAAAACTGGCTTGTCATGTGGTATCTCTATTATGTCCAAGAGAACGAACAGTGGTCCCTGAACACATTCATCCGATTCTAAAAGATGCCAAACAAAAAGTATTGAAACGTGTGCCACCGACAGAGAAACATCACGCTAAGGAACTCAAGAGTGTTTCATTATAACAGTCGAATGGTCGTGCAGTGAATAGTGCAGTGATTTTCACGCAATGTGGTTTGTGCCAATGGCTGTTTTATTTTTTCTTTGTTTTTCAACTGAAATGAATATTTTCTAGAACAATAGTGTACGAGAGAAAATGTAATTTTTTTGTTTTGTCGACGACAGAAGGACATGTGACAAGTGAACATTATTCCGTGATACGAGATTGACTGATTTGCTTGTCGTGTTGCGTTTGTATGTTAGTACTGTGTCTTGTAATTTGTGAGAAATAAAATCATTACTTAAAAAATCTATTAACTATTGCGTAACCGTTCAAGAATTTAACGTCCAGGTTTATTCCTCCTGTTCAAACACATTCTACTTGGAAGAAACTTTCAAGGAGATGCAAAATGAAATCTATCTAAAACTGCGAAGCAACAATAATAAAAGTAAAAATTATACGTCATAAAGAGAACTTTATAAATAAGACGTGTAAAATCTGTCATATTTCTCTGTAACATGGTAAGGGATTTTATAAAACAATTGCTAATAGTTTCTTCTACCTGAATGTACAATTTACTCTATCTGACAGTTTCAGGTTTGCATTTTAATAGTGATAATCACTAGAAGGTTACTCCTTTTTATTCATATCCTCATTACGTATCCTGTCCTAAGTGTATGGAAAATGGAAAGGAAAATATTGTCGCTCCATCCCATGGAATCCATTCGGACGTACCCTTCGTTAGAAGCTAGGAATCAGTTCGGACGTTAGGGAATAAATGTGGCTACAACCAATTGTCCTGCACATTAAGGATATTTTATCGTCAATACTGAAGCACTGTCAAGCACTGAATAACAGAAAGAATAACAATACAGATACTAGACCTAGGTTTAAATATGATAGCTTTCCACCCAGTTGGACAAGGATTCACTCTGGGGTGTGCCAAGAATGTATGACTGCTATAAGGGTCCAGAGTGGGCCCCAAGAAGTGAAGTGGGAGTGATGGTGGTGATTAATGTTTTAAGAGGAAGTACAACTAGGCAACCATCCTCTATATAACACTAATCAGAGAGAAAAAACGGAAGGGGTCCGACACTTCGAAAAATGAAGGTATCGGCCAAAAGAAGACAAGGGCTGCGAAGGGCGTGAAAATGAAAGACTCCCTAGGCCTCCAT
Source organism: Anabrus simplex (assembly GCF_040414725.1). Taxonomy (NCBI): domain Eukaryota; kingdom Metazoa; phylum Arthropoda; class Insecta; order Orthoptera; family Tettigoniidae; genus Anabrus; species Anabrus simplex. The sequence goes on along the minus strand of NC_090267.1, from coordinate 307,931,596 downwards.
ACGTAATACCGTCGGGGTCGGAAAAGAACAAGAGTTGACTAGGGGAGGTCGGATAGGATAGATGAAAGTGAGGAGCCTGGCACAAGTAAGTGGAAGCAATGCCAGGACTCAGCTGAGGGACCCGTGGCCGCCAACCCACGCTCCAAAGTTCAGAGCCCCTGAGTCCCCTTTTAGTCACCTCTTACCACAGGCAGGGGATACAGTGGGTGTTATTCTACCGCCCCCGCCCACAGGGGGGTGGGGGGGGGGAAGTGGGAGTGAATGAATCCGGCTCTTGGTCATCCTCTCCTACTGTAAGCAAACACCAGGATGATAGCTGCCATGCATTAACAGCTTATGGCTAACTCATTAATCAGGGTTAGGATTTTTAGGTGCGCACCTCTTTGTTAGGGTAAATTAAAGCTGTTCTTAAAGATATCACAGTATGACATTTTGTTTCTGGTTGCGAAAAGAGGAATTTTTCATGCACCTTTTTCCATTTTTGGGACCTTTATCCCTTTTTCCCCAACCACGCCCATAATCCCCTTTCCCCCTTTTTATTTTAAGTTTAATTCCAATTTATTCTATAAGATTTATAATCAATCAAAAAATATTTAACTTTCAATTAACGCCTCCTCAGCTTGCTGTGTACGTGCGAATAGTAAGCCTACCTCTTTCAGTAAACACTGCGCGGGAGTTGAAAGCACAATTGCAACAATGGAAAATAATTGTGTGTTCGACGAAACCTCCTTCTCTCGCTTTTCCGCTATAATATAGCCCGCAATAATGCAATTGACAATGAGTGATTATATCCCACCAGAATCAGTAGCTTACTGTTCGTGAATGTGAGTTTGTTACTTTGAGAGGCGTCATCTGTTCGCATGGAGGCGGAGACTGGTGACACAGAGATGTCAGCAACCGCACCCGCGTAGTTCCGAGAATTGAGACTGGGTTCTGCTCGAAGCTACTAGAAATCACTGAGACTGTAGTTCCTGCATGAATGAGAACATTCTGGTAACTGTCGCGGTGTTATAAGAGAGTGTGGGCAGCAAGTGAGCGAGTGAGCGCAAGAGTGAGTTGTGTGATAGTCGCATTAAGTTAGCAAGTGTACAGGTGTTAGCACTTTACAAAACGAGTGCACTACTAAATTTTACTATGCCAAAGGTGTCCAGTTCCCGATTTATTGCTCTGGCTCAGGAATTCAAACAAGATTGCATAGACATTGATGGGACTGTTACGCGATGTACTATTTGTGATTCAAGAATTGTGTTAGATGAAAAACACCAGCGAGATCGCATCAAACAACACATTTCCAGCTCTTAAGCATCAAATGAATAAGACTCTTCGAGCAAACAAATCGCGGCAACCTCTATTAAGAAATGTGTGTCAACAGAGTTCTTCAAAAAGCCAAAATTTGAAGGAATTAAACATTGATTTGTGTGCAGCTCGTACACAAGCAGGAATTCCACTCAATAAGGTGAACCATCCAGCCTTCAAGGTATTTCTTGGAAAATACACAAAAATGTCAGTGCCCGATGAGAGAGTACTTTAAGAAAAAAACTACATGGAGCCTGTTTACCAAGAAACCATATAAAGAATCAAGGTGAATGTGACTGATTGCGATGTGGGAATCATTGTGGATGAAACCATAGACTCATTGGAACGTTATGTTTTGAAAACTTTAGTTTTTCCCGTGGCAAGGCAGAAAGTTAAGCCCATGTAGTTAAAAATCGTGCACAAAGCCAATGCCAGTACAGTAATGCAATCAATTATGGAGTTCTGCCAAAAACTCTGGTCTACTGGTATCGAGTTTGAAAAACTCCTTCTTGTGGTTACGGACCAAGCTCCATACATGGTTTCAGCTGTTAACTAATTGAAACCTTTATTTCCTAATTTGAAGCATGTTCATGCCCTTCACAGGGTTTGCGTATCCATAAGGAACGAAAACGACATCGCAAATCAATTCATCTCTGCCCTGAAGAAGATTCTGCTGAAAGCTACGAGTCGTGTTGTTGTTGTCTACAGGGAAACCACTGGCCTACCCCTTCCAAATTTCCCGGTCATTACTTGCTGCGGATCGTGGATTGAGTGTGCTGCTATGTTGTGTGAGAATTTTGACAGAGTTCGTGCTTTCTTTGGATCCAAGGCACAGCAACTTCTATTACCGGAGAAAATACATAATTTGTAGACAGAACTATATTGTGTCTATAGTTACAAGTACCTGGCGGCAGTTATTAAAGGATTAGAAGAACAAGGTCTGGAAAAGGAAAAACAATGGGATATTTTTACTTCTGTGAGGGAGCAGTTAGATGGATTTGCCAAAGACAAACTTGAGTTTAGTCTTCAGAAGAATCCAGACATTGAGAAATTCACCATATCTGTAGAGTTACCATTCCGAGTGAATACTAGGTTTGCCCCACTGATTTCTGCGGATGTCGAAAGAAGCTTTAGCATCTACAAATACATTCTATCTCCTAATAGAAACAGACTTTCTTTTAAAAATGTAGAGATGCTTAATGTCTTAAAGTACAAGAGCTTCATGTTTTTTTCCTTCTTTTGATGAGTGATAATTTGATGTACTTGTTTGTAATTCAATAAACTAGAACAGAGGAAAGATAAATCATTGAGTTAGTTGAATAAACTAGTGCCGTTTTGTCCTTTTTTTTACCCTATTAGAGCGCCTTTTTCCTTCCTTTTTTCATAAGAAATTTGCACCTAAACATCCTAACCCTGCTCATTATCAATCATAACTCCAGTAATTTACAAAGGAAACATATACAGTATGCACAAGCGCGCGCTAGTACAGACACAGTTCTTCACACACCTTTCAAATTAACGCAGAATACATGGTTAATAAGCGCATTACCACATGCGTCCGAGTGATTCTTCCTTTTTTTTATTTCTATTCTTATCTGTCACTTTTTTCAGACGCTTCTGGAGTCGCGGGTTTAAACATTGTCGGATTTGTGAATCTGGTTCTCTTCTTTCGGCTATACGCCCTTCCTGACTCCAGTCTTATGTGGAGGGATGTATTCAGTATTGCGCGTTTCTGTGGTAGATGTTAGTGTGGTGCATTTTGTGCATATGGAGAGATGTGAATAAAAATAGATATAAAAAAAAGTGACTCATCCACTTCGTGTTGTTCTGCAGCCTGTGTTTGTACTGGGACAGGTTTGTCTGTGTGAGGTATGCTTGTGGGTATAGTATCCAGCTCCAATACAGTGGGTGGATCAGTGTGACGTTCCCTGTTCGCAACTATCTCACTGAGTAATCTGGGCCCTGTTTTGTTGTCGTTCTCGCCTCGCCTTATGGGGCAATCTTGTCTAAAGTGATCCGTAGTGTTGCAGTAAAAGCAAGTTTTAGGTTGCCCTTCATATATTACCTGCGCTTATATCCCTCTATGGCCATGATTGGTGGTATGGCAGTTATAAGTTCTATTCGCATAGCTCTTATACCACTGTAAATGTTATGGATGCAGGGTGAAGACCATCTTTCATTTCTGATTTCCCTTATTTTCCCATACTTGCTAAAAAAGACATTCTTTTCTCGTTCGGCATTTCAATTGATAGTTTCATTATTCTGACCAATTTACTATCAACATCTGCACATGTTATAACAACATCAGAGAAGGAACCCTTACATTTTTGTACCTGTGATTTTTCGTTTGTAGTTAGTAATATCTTCTCCATCAGTAGTTTATTGATTAGTTTGATGTGGACAGCGGTTTCCAGATTGTTGAGTTGAATGGCTTTCAGTTGATCAACTTAAAGTTTTAAGGTTTTCTGAATCCACTCATGAATTTCTGCTGGCCCTGGTTTATTTGTCTTGTCGGTAAATGCACATTTCATTGTATTCCTCCTAATGCTATTGGTTGCCATTGTCACTTTACTCTATTTAAGTGGAAAATATTAACGCACCAACGTCACACGCAATGAAGGCAGAGTACAGCGAACCGCTCTCTGCCAAAGCTCAAGCCAGACTCTGTATTCAAACATTTAATACGCCGTGTCAAACTGATGTTCTTCTACGAAAGCACGTGGCAGTAACGTGAAGTACAATAAAGCTGAACAGAGCGGAGACAGAATGGTGTAGATCACACAGTTTATTGAACGATACAGTTACTGGTCCGAAGTTGTGCGTAATTCTCCCTATTTCTTGGTTACATATTGTTTTTTAATTAAACCATTTAATCCAACTTGAAATGACATGACAGCCTGTCAAACAGTTCATGAATGACAATTGATACCTCCCTTATTATCCTCCTATCGAAAAGGTGCACACGAGAAAAATTAGGAGTTGATTTCCATTAAGGTTGGTCATGTATATTTTGTGGGTGGGTAAAATCACTGTTTCGACTTCATATAAACCCCAAACCCAATCCGGGATTTAGAAATAATATTGGCTCTAATACCTACCCGAGGACAGATATAAAGTTTGGTAGAAATATATATATAGAGTAGTTACCCAGTTATAAGAACTCAACAAACGGACAAACAAACAAATCATAAATAAACTTAAAAAAGCCCGCTCGAACTTAGACTGAAAAACGGTTCGTTAATTATATATCCCTTATTAATCCTCGTATCGAAATGATGCATATGAGAAGAAAGAAATTGATTTCTATTAAGGCAGCTAATTTCCATTAAGATTGGTTTTGTATATTTTGTGGGAGTGCAAAATCACGGTTTCGATTTAGTATAAACCCCCAGTCATTTCAAGGATTTAGGTACAATATTGGCCCTTAAACCTACCCAAAGACAGGTGGATTATAAATATGAAGTTTGGTAGAAATATATCCAGTAGTTTTCAAGTTATAAGCACTCAGACAAACAAACAGACACCAAAGCTAAAAAAATATGCAGATGGTCATTCACCTCAAATGGAAAACTGAATGAAAATTCTGCCAAAATAGCCAATATACAGACACACGGTCGTTACGATTTTATTTATATAGATAATAGGCATCAATGTTCTGAACTTCCTGCGAGCAGAGAGGAACTCAGGTATGTAAAGCGGCAGCATATCTAGAAAGTGACCTATCACGTGAAACTGCATCAAGGCGACAGAGTGGAGAAAACACATGATTTGTTTTGACCTCCTTGTAGCCTTGGCTTTGGTAAGCTATCCTTGTAGCGTGCTGCTTCTGTATGTGCGCTCCCATTGACAAGCCTCACTTTGCTTCAGCATCCTTACTGTGTTGTCACCTTGTCGTTTTGTCGCTGAAGCCTTGTTCCTTCACTGTGTTCATATTCTTACCAGAAACATTCACGAATTGTCTGGCGGGCATTTATCTCATCTTTTGTAAACAGGCATAAGTGATCCATTATGATCTTCTAGATGGCAGTAACCAGTGGCGAATTCCCCATACATGCGATTGATGCGTTACATCCCGTGTATTTTCAACGGAAAATAAATAATCATTGTCCATATTTTAATTTTAATGAACACGTGGGTGGGTAAAACACTGTTTCTACTTCCTATAAACCCCAAAAACCAGTCCAGGATTTAGAAATAATATTGGCTCTAATACCCACCCGAGGACAGATAAAAAGTTTGGTAGAAATATATAGAGTAATTTCCCAGTTATAAGAACTCAACAAACGGACGAACAAACAAGTCGTAAAAAAGTCCGCTCGAACTTACACTGAAAAACGGTTCGTTAATTATATATCCCTTATTAATACTCGTATTGAAATGATGCACATGAGAAGAAAGAAATTGATTTCTATTAAGGCAGATGGATTACTAGAGACATGTCAGCAACTAACTTACGACGACTGACCATCAATAATGCATACAACTCAAGAGATGGATGAAACGATCGTGGCTGGCTAGTGGCTGATACTAATTGCCAAAGTACTCCAGAGATGGCAGCACGAGCAGTAGACCCTTGTTGGTTGTTGATATCTTTCGTGAGGTTGGAGTGCGCAACGAACAGCCACATCCATCAAAAGAGCGGTTCAAGTTGGAATCCTGTCAGTTACCGGGTTTGGCCGGGATTTATTTGCTATTTCGTGAAATACTGGAGTTCTTGCTTGTGAGTGGTTCTTTTCTTGTACTATAAATGATGATACATGACAAAAGATTCAGTTTCGTGTGCTTATAGTGTAAGTAGTACATATCAAGGAAAGAAAATACAGGAATGATGCGATTTTGAAATCACATCACACCGATCAGAGAGTAGTTCAGCAGCTATGGATGTAGGAGCGCCAGGGTCACGCGTTCTACCGCGCAATCCGAATTGAATTCTAACCATTGTGTAACTGAACGATTATTAAGAGAACCATTTAGTATATTATCCGCGAAACTTTTAGTGATACTTTGGCTCCCTAATGCTGAATCGGTAGACCTCGGTTATCTTCGAGATTCGTATTGGCAACCTTTGACACCAAAACTATGAATCGATTATGCATCGCCGTGAGGCACCTGGCGGTATAATTTCAACACTTTACATACTGTTGTTGTTTACACAGCAAAGTCAAAATATAGGTTAGGATTGAGCATGAGCGAGGAAAATATTACGGGAGACATGTAAGCAGCTAACTTACGACGACTGACCATCTGCCGCAGGTCGGAAGGGGTATTGCAGAAAGAACGAATACTGGAGGCACGACGGTGTCATGGAAATAGCCATGGACGAGATTGTAATAGTACTGCAGATAGCAGTGACGATTTTGTAGGTGTTATTTCTGAGAATTCCTGCTAGGAACAAGATTCGCATCGAGAGATGCTATATAATGTTATATAATGTGTGTGTGACACAGTTGTTGGCTTAAGATTATAAAGGTTTAGAAAATTCATATCGATCGATCATACTATCGATTCAATTCAGATTTCATGTCCATTAAGTTGTCAGTATTACCGGAACCGAGGTAGCTCCCTCCTAACTCATCACCCCCGTAAAATGAAGTATCACTAAAAGTTTCACGGATAATACTTTATTTTACGGAGAAAAGTAGAATTATAAATGAAGGACAACCGCGTCCATCTCTGAATGTGACTACACAACTTAAGTCGCGTGTTCGTCATTTCAACAGAAATATTTAAGAAACAGACCATTTGATTAGTGGCAGTGAGATCTTAAATAAACTTTTATGTTGGCCTTGTTTGTTTTCTCTTGAAAAATGTGTTTGGAATGGCGGTCTGTTTGCGTTGATATTGGCAAATTTTTTCGGTTACATCCCCTAAACCAGAAGTCAGGAATCGCCACTGGTAGTAACGCAAGTTCTAGCTGCCATACTGACTCGTCGCAAAGTTACGTTCTCTATCGAAAGAAGCGATTAAATGCGATTGCATTTGGTACTGAATATTCACTAATAAGATCGTTCCTAATTATTCATCGGCTGAAATGCTAAATACCGACCAGTCTGAATTTAATTTTGCATTTCACACAGACCGCACTGTCTAGGATCGGTGAAAGAGACATGGTCGCTTAAGTGCGGCCAGTATCCAGTATTCGAGAGATTGTAGGTTCGAACCCCACTGTCGGCAACCCTGAAAATGGTTTTCCGTGGTTTCCCATTTTCACACTAGGCAAATGCTGGGGCTGTACCTTAATTAAGGCCACGGCCGCTTCCTTCCCACTCCTAGCCCTTTCCTGTCCCATCGTCGCCATAAGACCTATCTGTGTCGGTGCGACGTAAAGCAAAAAAAAAAAAAAAAGACATGGTTGTTGGAGTGATATCAGCGTCTGGGATATCACATTTGTATACAATTCAGCCCATTGTAGCAATGGGAGGTAAACTGCTCTTCCCACTTCTTATTGTCTTATATGAACCAAGTGGTACATTTGACCCTCTTGTGCAACAGAGCATGATGCGAATTTCTAACATATATAACTTATTCTAAGTGTTACAGACTATCCACTTCATGCCCGTATCGATAAAGTAATCTAATCAATAAATGAAAAAGGTTCCACCTAATCGATACTTTCTCTTTTTTATTTAGCCTTGGGCTATTTATAAAGATATTAATAATCACAGAACATGTTTCGATTGCTTAGCAATCATCATCAGTTGTTTTACATGTAGCTCCCACCTATACGCTTTCTACTAACACCTGTTTTTAATGTTTTAATGTATATCATGATATCGATTTTATGCTATTTTTACCTAAGCTACAACAACCATTCCCACCTGGTGGAACTTCTCTCTTTCCTTTGGCTGTAGGGCGTATACTTTTTTCGCCAATGGAGGAAATTCGCCAAACGTTTTTCTGAAGTTTTACTCGACAACTCAACAAAGCCGTAACTTTATAAGCTTATCCATAATCAGATCAGTGCCCCAATAATAATAGTTTTACGTCCCACTAACTACTTTTACGGTTTATGGAGACGCCGAGGTGCCGGAATGTTGTCCCAAACGAGTTCTTTTTACGTGCCGGTATCTCTACCGATATTTCCCCCTGTAGGTGGGGCGGCAGAATAACACCAACGGTATCCCTGCCTGTCGTAAGAGGTGACTAAAAGGGTCCCCAGGGGCTCTTAACTTGAAAGCGTGGGTTGTAGACCACGGGGTCCTGAGCTGAGTGCTGGCATTGCTTCCACTTACTTGTGCCAGGCTTTTCACTTTCATCTATCCTATTCGACCTCTCTTGGTCAGTCTTGTTTTTCCAACCCCGACGGTATTAGGTTTCCGAAGCCTAGGGGGTCTTTCATTTTCACGCCCTTCGTGGCCCTTGCATTTATTTGACCGATATCTTCATTTTTCGAAGTGTCGGATCCCTTCCATTGTTTTCTGTCCGATTAGTGTTATATGGAGGATGGTTGCCTAGTTGTACTTCCTCTTAAAACAATAATCACCATCACCACAATCTATCGATATGGGGCTGATATGTTTGAGCAGCTTCAAATACCATCGAACTGAGACAACTTGGACTCAGAAAGCCAGCGCCTTATCCGTCTGAGGCATTCAGCCCGGCTGCCCCCATATTCAACAAGATGGTTACGCATGCCTAAACAAGGTACATTTTCAATTGAATGTGATGCCTTTGATGATCCTGACGATGTTATTTGGGACACTGAATATTCGAGTTGTTCGACTCCCAACTGCACAAATGCAGTCATCCAATGTTTACAAGAGGCCAAGTCTTCATTCTACAGTACAATGTAAAATCCCGTTAGTCTTCAGTCCATTGAGACTGATATGGCTTGTCCTGAAATGGCAAGTGCCACCCGTAAGGAGGCGACAAAAATTCTGCACTAGCGCTTGTGAGGTGATAGTGTATTTCAACGTTTAAGTCCACGAACACGTTCAAGCTATTTCTCAAGTTGTCAACTGAGGTGAAGTATTAGATAGAAATATAGAGCACTGCGTTCATGATGATGGACACAGGGTCAGCGTGGGTTAAAGAAAGTATTCGATAACTGGGAAATATTCGAAATGACATTATTGTTTAATATTTCACAACAATTTTCAACATGAATTTTACTTTACCTCACAGCAGGTGAAAAAGACCATTAGCGCACGACATTGTCAACTCTTTTACGTTTTTTACATTAATCTAATCTGACCTTAAGTGGCACAAAATAACTAGAGATTGTTTTTACAAAATAATACGAATTATTTAGTACTATTACTAATATCAAAGTAAAAGATTATCATGCAGTCCATACATGCAATTTTTTAATATTATTATAGGATATTTAATATTTTTAGTCAGAAGAATAAATTAAACAAGTCTTTCTAATTACTGTAATTGGGTGGGGAAAGAAACTCTTTTCACACAACCATGAATATTCACCTGTTGAAGCTGGAGACCCATATTACAGCCGAGGCTGAGAAGTTGCCAAGGCCACCACAACCAGGGGTAATTTAACATACCGTAGTCACCTGTTCATTCTGTTCGTCTGTTGGGTCATCAGCCCGGAAGCTGGTTGAATCCTCAAAAAAAGCACCACGAAAGATTATGCGGATATACTGGTTATGGAGCAGATGCTGTAACTGATCGGCCTTGAAAAAACTGGTTTTCAAGATTTCCGTATGGTAATGTTTCTTTAAAAGACGACTACTACTAAAATGTTTTCATTCCTCCCCTGAAGGGGGAGGCGGGCCTCTTAGACGGTGACGCCGTCTCTCAGGCCTGGAGATTTGTTACGGTGAAGGAGATGCTCGGAGAAGGTGAGGGGGTTGGCGGCCGTGGCCTATACTAGGAACTGTCCCGGCATTCGCCTTAGTGCAGGAGAATGGAAAACCACGAAAAACCATTCTCAGGGCAGCCGACGGTTGGGGCCAGCCATGAGATCCAGCCCTGTGCCGTCTCCCGAATGCAGAGGTGCAGAGCCACGCTAGAGCAGTGGCCAACCCTCTTCTGCTCGGTTGGCTGGTCAGAGTCCAGAGCTGTTTGACCAAGGACCAGCCGTGGTGACTTATTGGCCGAGACCCACTCTGCATCTACCGACGTTAAAAGACGAATCTTGTTCCCTCATACCTGTAAGTACTGACGCAGAAAGTCTGAAGGAGTAACTTGAAAACAATCCTAAAACAACAACGAAGGATTTAACTCAAGAACTGAATATATCATCCCATAATGTGAGGAACAATCTGAAGAGTTGTTTACGATATCACAGTAAACCAAACCAACTTGACTTTGTTGTTGTACACTTGGTTGTGTTGGTCTCGGCAACTTCTCTCTCTCGGCTGTATACCGGGTGTGCACCATCATCACGCGAATATTCTTATTTACGCGGAATGAACCTATTTCCTCGCCCAACTCACCATTAAATAAAAATATCAATTGTTCCCTTCGTGCCGAAAAGTAGACTGGTCACATTAATACATTTGATTTATCTGAAACCTATGGTATAGTTTGCTTATAAATCATCTCTTATTTTTCAACTTCTGATTGAGCGCCTGAGATCTCGAAGCGAACCGTTGGAGGGGACTTCCTTTGTGTTCTAAACTGTTTACATCATGATACTACGAAATGCACTATCTGTGTTTCAAAATAGTAAGTGTTATGAAACAGATTTCCTGTCTCTGATTTAATCGTAAGATTAAAAATAGGCTATTCATCTTCAAGGAAGATCCTGTTTCGTACAGTCTGAAATAGTTTGGATAAATTTTCTTCCACTTCTGGATTGAGGTATGATCCTAGTCTGTCCTTCATCATTTTCATTACCACCATATTCTTGCGCTGAAAATAGATAAAAGAACATATTTAGTGTTAATGAACACACAGTCATACTGTGCAGTTACCACATATCACACTGTGACAAGAGAACTTGATTCTAGATCAAACTGAAGCCTATTTGAAATTTCATTTGCTTTATCACCTAATGTTCATTATATTTGTGTTATTATACAGTGCATGTACTGTATATGGATATTCTATACAGGACTCAAGAGTTACAAGCTGCTTCAGCAGTAATTGTTTTGAAATAAATGCTGAAACAGAATACATTTTAGTCCAGAAAATCAACAAGTTTAAAATTGGAAACCACCCAGCTTGTCGGGAGATTGGATAGTTAGCCACTCCGACTCCCAGAAGCCTAAGATAGTTTAACGTATCTGAGAATAAATATCCCTACCAGGCATGATGACAGGTATAGGTGGTAGCGATGCCGATTCCTTTGCAACCTGATCTGCGAGTTCATTTCCTGCAATCCTAAAAAGCCACGTGGGAATGTGGGAAGAAAGGGAAGAAAATGACCGTTACGTTAATTAAAGTACAGCCCTAGCATTTGCCTGGTGTGAAAATGGGAAACCATGAGAAACTATCTCCAGGCCTACTGCCAGTGGGGTTCGAACTCACTATGTCCAGAATGGAAGCTGACAGCTACATGAAAGATGGTGCAGCCACTCGCTCGGCCATTATTATTATTATTATTATTATTATTATTATTATTATTATTATTATTGTCCGACTCGTTGGCTGAACGGTCAGCGTCCTGGCCTTCGGTTCAGAGGGTCCCGGGTTCGATTCCCGGCTGGGTTGGGGATTTAAACCTTAATTGGTTAATTCCAATGGCACGGGGGCTGGGTGTATGTGTTGTCTTCATCATCATTTCATCCTCATCACGACGCGCAGGTCGCCTACGGGAGTTATATAGAAAGACCTGCACCTGGAGAGCCGAACCCGTCCTGGGATATCCCGGCACTAAAAGCCATACGACATTTTATTATTATTATTATTATTATTATTATTATTATTATTATTATTATTATTATTATTATTATTGTTACCGTGTTTTTGTGGTAGTTAGAGGTGAAAGAAGGTGCGGGGTGGTGAACAGGTCTCAAGCTACGAAAGTAAAATTAATTTAAAATTTAACAAGGTTATATTTTCTTTTCAAACTCAGAAATAACAAGAATGGCAGGTACAGAGTAGCAAGGCAACAAAGAGCAACAATAGTATTTACAGGTTTTGGGCTTCGGGCCCCGAACTTCCAATTCTCGAGCAGTTAGCCCGAATTTACATGTACATAAGGTTTAGCAAAGGGGCAGAAAACCCCAATCATGCCCAGGAGCACTTGCTCCGAATTACACAGTAATACCTCCTAGAGGCACGCAGAAACAAATTGCAAAAGAGCGATCCGCTCTCAAAGTTTTAAGCCTATCACAAGGCCACACCTAACTCTACTTTCAAGCTGTCCTCTAAGGACGTAAGCACAGGGGTAAAATACCCAACCTACTGAGGTCTATTAAGCGATAAAAGGATAATTACATGACCTCTAAAATAACAATTTGAGAGGAGGCGATCTGCACTCCTAATGTATTTGTTTCAAAACCAAATTTGGCTCTAGGCCACTGATGCAAGGGCTAATCCCATACTAAAGAGGTGACTTTAGAAAGAAACAAATTTACATAATGTTAAGGAAGAATAGGTTGAGAAAATAAGTTCACCTCAAAACAATATGAGTGGGAGCTCGAGAGGGTTAAGCACTCTCTATCCCAATATGTAGTTTAAAAGATAGAATAGATACAAGTTTCTTTACATTTTAAGGAAGGTTACATAATGGAAAAACTTCGGACCCGCCCCGAGAGTTAAACTGCTGAGCAAGCAAGAAAAGAAGTAATTAATCGGCCATTACCTGGTTGTTGACTGCCGCCGAAGAAAGAGGCGCTTCCCGCCCCCTGCTATGTACTTTACACACGAAAAGATGGAACAGAAGTGGCGCAGAGACCCTAAAATCAGCAGTTTATATACTCTCGCGGAAAGTTCGAGGCGTTTTAGGAAGGAAAACACCCGCCCACAATCTTTTATAGGTGGTTAAAGAAAACCCCTACACAAGATGAAGAAGAAACACATCATTGGTGGAAAATTAATTTAAGAAATTCGGGATTGGCTACATTCAAAACAAGGGGAAAGAAAGGGTTAATATTGCCAACTTAAACAATGGCTGAAAGAAATTTAGCAAAGAACAAACTTTTGATTAAATTTTCTCCAAAAAAACAATTCTTTCACTCCGCACTAGGGTGCACTATTGTTGATCTTCAGTAGTGTCCTCTAGAAGAGGAAGTTCACACTTCTTACTACAAGCAAAACAAAAATACGTCGAAAATGACACAGTTCAAAAACTCCAAAATATCCAGTTAGTGACATCTTCTGAGAAAGTAGGAAATTAATACCGGAGATAAAGTTCAGACTTCCTCCAGCAGAGGAGTTTCAACTGGCGCAAAATTTTAAATAAACGGCATGGAGGTGTACCGCCCGGTACAGACCTCCCCCCCCCCCCAAAGGTTCCTCCAGGGGTGACACATGAAATTTGTTTGAAAACAAGGTCCAAGTTATGATGTGGATACGAAGATTGATTGCAGAAGCATTTATCGAAATGGTTGAAATTTAGTTTGATTCAGTTTCAAAATTTCTTGTAGTAACAGCGGAAGTACTGTCTTAATGTTTGTAGAAGGTTAAATTGAGAAGGAAAACTTTAGTTTTAAAGTTGAGGAAAAATTTTCTAAGTCCACCAGATATTGTTGTTGAATTCTCAGGTGTAGTAATTGCTGATAGTAATTGTCCATGTAGTTAATTAAATTGGATGGCCAGACCGGCCGCTGCAGCTTGTGTCCAGAGGAGGCCGCTCGGACCCCTCAAGTACCCTGAGATACCGCTCGCCCGCACTATGAGAGGAGTAGAGGTGTTGAAGCACGCCGCGCCCGCGGTGAACATATACAGGCTGCGGGCCAGTGGCAGGTCGTGCGCCGCACATCAGCCTTGGCCGGGAGGAGGGCTCCGGCTCGCCGTGCACATGTCGTCCTCGCTGGGGAAGAGGGGGCCCTTCCTCTATCCAGTCGCAGCACGGCGCCGCGCGGCTGCGGGGGCACTGAAACATTAAAGCTAGGCGGCAGAATTGTTGGACCATCATCATTTTTTGAGGGCACAGGCTTTGTGCAGAGGTTGAGGGGCCAGCGGCGTGCAGAAATTCATTTCAGATGCGAGCCACTGTGTGTAGTGGAGCAGGAGACGGGAGCGTGGTAATGGCCGTGGCAAGGATAGGATGGCAGTTTAACCGTGCGGGGAAGGTTTACAAAAAACTTACATATGAAACAATATATTATAGAAGGGGCAGAATGCCTTAAAAGTGAAAACACAAAAAAAAATATATAACCTTCATATTCCTTTACGATTATATGAAGCAAGTTAACCCAGAAATTACACCGGTTTCACCTGTGACAGGTGAACCCTAAATATCCTCTCGGTGGCTGGATTGCTTAATAATAATGTGACCGGCGTAAGGAAATCTAGAATGATACACGGCCCATGAAATCTGGGGGCAAGCTTGCCCGCGGGAACAAAATTCTTGACCATCACCTGGTCACCTACCTTCAAATGGGTGGGTCTCCGTCCACGATCATATCTTTCCCTAACCTTTTCATGAGAGACTTTAAGATTGGCTTTAGCCTTCTTCCAAAGATCTTTAATATTATCCGGATCTATTGTCTCGGGTAGAATGTCACTCAGAGACCAGAGGTTAGAGAGCGGCGTGTTGGGAACGAACTTGAACATCAAAGAAGCTGGAGTAAACTTGTGAGATTCATGAACCGCCGAATTCAAAGCAAAAGCTAACCAATGCAGGGACGTGTCCCACCTGGAATGATCTTCATGATGATAGGCAATAAGCGCGGACCTGAGATTACGGTTAACCCGTTCAGCCAGAGATGGTTGAGGGTAATAAGCAGAAGTAGTTACATGAGAGATGGACAAGTCAAAACAGAATTTACGAAAAAGATTTGATGTGAACGCCTTAGCATTATCAGACACAATATATTGGCACGGACCAAAAGAGGCAAAAATAGAATTTAAGCAAGTAATGGTGGACTGAGCGGTAGCCAGCTTAGTCGGAAATAACCAGGAAAATCTTGTAAAACCATCTACGCATACAAAGATAAACTTGTTAGCATTTCCCTTAGACTGGGGGAAGGGTCCTACATAATCAATATACAGGCGTTACATGGGGCGCGACGCTTGATGTTGGTTTACTAAGCAAACAGGATTTACAAGCCTTCACTAGTTCACGGATTTCACCGTCCATACCCTTTCAGATGAACCTTTCACGAATCTTTTCACGAGTTTTAAAGATTCCAAGATGCCCCCCTAATGGGGTCTCATGATAGTACTTGAAGATCATAGGCACAAGAACAGCTGGAACGACAACCTTAATCATCTTATCATGCCTCGAAGGGCAACATAGAACACCATTCCTCAGAACATAAGGGACAACATGTTCCCCAGAAGAAAGGGTTTCCATTATCGGAGCCAGCGTCGGATCTTCACGTTGGTATTTCTCGATATCCCTAAAGAGCATGGGAGCATCTGTTAAGATGGCATTAACATCAGATAGTATGGACTCGGAAGGTGACGAACTGTCGACCGGTTCATGGGTCTCGACGTCGTTGGAAAACATACGGCTGAGTCCATCAGCAACAACATTTTCGGTGCCTCGGATATGCCTGACATCGAATTGGAAGGCAGAAATACGGATGGCCCAACGGGCTATACGGCCAGTACGACGCGGCCTACCTAAGACCCAGCTTAAGGCTTGATTATCTGTCTCCAGGTCGAATTTGACATGTTCAAGATAGAGACGGAACTTTTCTAAGGCAAATAAGACTGCCAAACCTTCGAGCTCATAGATAGAATACTTGGCTTCTTGAGCCGACAAGGTCCTAGATGCATAGGCGATGGGTCGCCTCCCTAGTTCAGTCTCTTGAAGAAGGACTGCAGCTACTGCTGACGACGACGCGTCGGTTTGGACAATGAATTTCTTTGAGAAATCAGGCATAGCAAGGACAGGGGCATTACAGAGAGCTAATTTAAGATCTTCAAAAGCGGCTTGTTGAGAAGGTCCCCACTCGAATTTGATGCCTTTCCTACGAAGAAGGTTCAAGGGCGCCGCTCTATTAGCAAAGTTAAGAATGAACTTCCTGAAGAAATTCACCATTCCAATGAACCTGGCGATACCTTTGATGTCCTTAGGTGGTTTAAAATCACGGATGGCCTGTGTTCTCGAATGATCGACTGCTACACCATCAGGTGACACAATATGCCCTAGGAATGACATAGAGGGCTTAGCAAAGGCAACCTTGGACAACTTGACAGTTAACCCAGCCTTACGAAGGCGATCGAGAACTTCTCGCAGATGATCTAGATGTTCTTCAAAAGTCTCTGAAAATATGACGACATCATCCAAGTAGTGGTACAAGTACTCAAATTTGATGTCGGAGAAGACCCTATCTAGCAGCCTAGTGAGTACAGCTGCTCCCGTGGGGAGCCCGAAAGGCACGCGGTTGTATTCGTATAAATTCCAGTCCGTGGAAAACGCTGTAAGATGTTTAGACTCTTCGGCTAGAGGAATTTGATTGTAGGCCTGATTCAAGTCCAAGATGGTGAAGAACTTGGCCTTACGGAACCATGAAAAACAAGAATGAAGGTCGGGAAGGGGCACAGATTGTAACACCACCTTCCGATTGAGAGCCCTATAATCAATGACAGGCCTGAAGCCCCCCTGGGGTTTCGGGACTAGAAAAATAGGCGACGAATACGCCGACTTAGAGGGCCTAATAATACCATCTTTCAACATCTGATCGATGATTTCTTTCAGAGCATTCATTTTAGGTGGAGATAGCCTATAAGGTGGAAAACGGACAGGAATCGAATCCGTGACCTCAATTTTGTATTCGATAAGGTCAGTAACACCAAGAGTATCAGAGAACACCTCTGGAAACGACTGACACAACTTACGAATACTATCAGCCTGCTCCTCAGGTAGATGTCTAAGGTCTAACAACATCTCATCCTGGGTAGGCGAAATAGATGAACATGATAGAGAATTACATTTCAATAATGGGATTTTACAATTAAACGCAAATTTGAAAGAGCACGACCTACTCTGGAGATCGAGCACAAGACCAGTGTAGGAAATGAAGTCAGCTCCCAATATAATGGGGCAAGACAAGTGCTTGGCCACAAACAATTTGATTTTCCATGTAAATTTAAAAATACGAATTTTGGCATTTACAGAACCTAGAATTTCTAATGGGGATGAATTAGCCGAAACATATTGAACAGGAGATGAGTCATAGTCAGGTAGTTTACAAACAGATTTCAATTTTGCATACCATACGGCCGAAATAATAGAACAAACACTGCCTGAATCTAATAGAGCTGTTATAGGTTCGTTATTTACCTCAATTTTGAGAAAGGGGACCGGTGCGGGGGTATCCGCCGCAATCCTAAGACACTCTTTAGGGCATTCAAAAGATGAATTTGAAGACTGATCGTTCCCTGAATTTTCGACCTGTTTACCAGGGGCTGAGCCTCGGGAAGAAGGATTAGTCGACTCAGCCGAAGCCACTAGTCATTTTTTATTATTGGCATTGGTGGAATTTACACCAGAAGTTGAGCAGGAGGGGGTGCTATTTGAATTTGGGCAATTCTTGGCGATATGTGAGAAATCCCCACATTTAAAACAGCCTTGTGATGAACCAGCTCCATTATTTGCCCTACTAGATTTGATCAATGGACACTTGTTCCGCAGATGGTCAGGCGACCCGCAAGCGTAACATTTACGAGGAGTGACTGATCGGCGAGGTGGAGGCCGAGTATTACTAAAGGAAGGTGGGGGTTCTTTCGCGACACGCAAGGAATCGGCGTAGCTAACCCCTTCCGCTGAAACGGCCAATGCTTCAAGTTCCGAGAAGGTTTGCGGGCACGCCGCGAAACACAAATATGACCTATAGGATGGTGAAATTCCTTCTACAATAGCCTGTACAATCTGGTCTTCAGGAAAATGAAGAGCAAACCCCCTAGTATAGAATTTAATATCTTGGATAAAGTCTGCCAAGTTTTCATCCAAACGCTGTACACGATAATAGTACTTCTGAATAAGGGAGGACCTGGCCCTAGCCGGGATGAAGTTAGCTAGCAAGTGGGCGTGGAAATCCTCAATAGATGATTGCTCGGCAATGGCTCTTACTATTTTGTCAGAGAGAATGCCAATTGCATAGGGATAGATAATTTGCAAAATTTGACATGGAGAAAGAGAAAACACAAGGGCATGATCCTGAAATTCAACTAAAAATCTTAAAAAGGAAATTACTTCACTGGTGGTATTAACGGAAAACTTAGAGATACCTCTGAGCAACATTGCCAATGGATGAGGCAAACTGCTGAACCCGGGTGACATAGTAGGTAAAGGTTTCAGTGGCAAGGAACTTAATTCAGAACGTACATTATTTAATGAGTTACGGCGTTCAGACTCGTCCAATGGGGCAGAGGTTGTTTGAGCAGCGATGGTTTTCCTATTTACTTCTCCCTTAGGATTCTCTTCCTCGCTACCTACATTCACTGTGGTGGGTAGATCGCTTTTGGGAGGAACCTCCCCAGTTAACAATTGAGTGACCTTGCTAGATAATTCAGAAATATTTTCAAGCAGCGTACTAGCTTCCTTCTTCTGAACGTCATTCAACTTTAGAGACAACAGACTGTTAACTCTATTTGAAAAATGAAACAGCCTGGCTTGCACACGCTTAATTTGATTAGGAGAAGGATCATTTTCATCAAAAAACTAACTACAGATGCTAGCCCAGTAATATTCTCGACGATCGTGGAAAGAGAGTCGTCAATTTCTTTCTTTCCCAAGGTGGGGATGGAAATGGGCAAATCAAGGGACTCTCTAAGCTTATTTGTGTCTACTGCAACCGTGCCTCCAGATTGCACATTTCTGATAGTTAACTCATAGATCAACTCCTCTTTGCGCAAATAGTTAAGATGGAGAACATCGCGAGGGCCGGGCATGATGACGGAACAATTTTGAAAAACTCAAAAAATTCCAGCAACTGAGAAAATGGTTAGAGTTCGGAAGAAAACAATGTTTAGCCGTCAAAAGGGGCTAAATTGAGACCCATTCAACCACGCTCTGCTACCACTTGTTACCGTGTTTTTGTGGTAGTTAGAGGTGAAAGAAGGTGCGGGGTGGTGAACAGGTCTCAAGCTACGAAAGTAAAATTAATTTAAAATTTAACAAGGTTATATTTTCTTTTCAAACTCAGAAATAACAAGAATGGCAGGTACAGAGTAGCAAGGCAACAAAGAGCAACAATAGTATTTACAGGTTTTGGGCTTCGGGCCCCGAACTTCCAATTCTCGAACAGTTAGCCCGAATTTACATGTACATAAGGTTTAGCAAAGGGGCAGAAAACCCCAATCATGCCCAGGAGCACTTGCTCCGAATTACACAGTAATACCTCCTAGAGGCACGCAGAAACAAATTGCAAAGGAGCGATCCGCTCTCAAAGTTTTAAGCCTATCACAAGGCCACACCTAACTCTACTTTCAAGCCGTCCTCTAAGGACGTAAGCACAGGGGTAAAATACCCAACCTACTGAGGTCTATTAAGCGATAAAAGGATAATTACATGACCTCTAAAATAACAATTTGAGAGGAGGCGATCTGCACTCCTAATGTATTTGTTTCAAAACCAAATTTGGCTCTAGGCCACTGATGCAAGGGCTAATCCCATACTAAAGAGGTGACTTTAGAAAGAAACAAATTTACATAATGTTAAGGAAGAATAGGTTGAGAAAATAAGTTCACCTCAAAACAATATGAGTGGGAGCTCGAGAGGGTTAAGCACTCTCTATCCCAATATGTAGTTTAAAAGATAGAATAGATACAAGTTTCTTTACATTTTAAGGAAGGTTACATAATGGAAAAACTTCGGACCCGCCCCGAGAGTTAAACTGCTGAGCAAGCAAGAAAAGAAGTAATTAATCGGCCATTACCTGGTTGTTGACTGCCGCCGAAGAAAGAGGCGCTTCCCGCCCCCTGCTATGTACTTTACACACGAAAAGATGGAACAGAAGTGGCGCAGAGACCCTAAAATCAGCAGTTTATATACTCTCGCGGAAAGTTCGAGGCGTTTTAGGAAGGAAAATACCCGCCCACAATCTTTTATTGGTGGTTAAAGAAATCCCCTACACAAGATGAAGAAGAAACACATCATTGGTGGAAAATTAATTTAAGAAATTCGGGATTGGCTAAATTCAAAACAAGGGGAAAGAAAGGGTTAATATTGCCAACTTAAACAATGACTGAAAGAAATTTAGCAAAGAACAAACTTTTGAAATTAAATTTTCTCCAAAAAACAGTTCTTTCACTCCGCACTAGGGTGCACTATTGTTGATCTTCAGAAGTGTCCTCTAGAAGAGAAAGTTCACACTTCTTACTACAAGCAAAACAAAAATACGTCGAAAATGACACAGTTCAAAAACTCCAAAATTTCCAGGTAGTGACATCTTCTGAGAAAGTAGAAAATTAATACCGTAGATAAAGTTCAGACTTCCTCCAGCAGAGGAGTTTCAACTGGCGCAAATTTTAAATAAACGGCATGGAGGTGTACCGCCCGGTACAATTATTATTATTATTATTATTATTATTATTATTATTATTATTATTATTATTATTATTATTATTATTATTATTATTATTTTGCTAGCGGCTTTACGTCGCACCGACACAGATAGGTCTTATGGCGACGATGGGATAGGAAAGGCCTAGGAGTTGGAAGGAAGCAGCCGTGGCCCTAATTAAGGTACAGCCCCAACCAGCATTTGCCTGATGTGAAAATGGGTAACCACGGAAAAAACATTTTCAGGGCTGCCGACAGTGGGATTCGAACCCACTATCTCCCGGATGCAAGCTCACAGCTGCACGCTCCTAACCGCACGGCCAACTCGCCCGGTTATTATTATGATTATTATGATTATGATTATTATTATTATTATTATTATTATTATTATTATTATTATTATTATTATGCTCACACTGGATTAACAGACACCCAGCTGAACCACGCAATGTGTATCATTACGGGGTGCACCCGACCAACGAACACACACTGCTTTTCTAAGTCACATACCACCTCCATCCCCAAGATGATCACAGTCATTGCGTAACTCACGGAAGAAAATAGAAAACGGTCCTCACCTCCTAATACATTCTGACAAAGGAGCTTCCCCAGCTAAACGACTAAAATATAGGCACTTGCTTGGCATACTGCAATTAATATATTTCAGGACAGCTCTTTCAATGCATCAGAAGCCTGGAAAGAAAAATAGAAACAGCAATCCTCATCACATCATCAAGATTCCCTGCGAGCGCCCAGATGGATTTCTCCTTCCCACACTACTGGGGATGACGCTAACTAGAGTTAGGGCTGGTCAAGGTAGATGTGGAGCTACCCTGTTCAAACGGGGATGGAAGATTCCACCATAATGTGATAGTGGAGAAGAGGAGCAGACAATCGACCATGTTACATTTGAGTGTCCTTCACAAGGTCACAGAGGCTCTGTAGAAGACTCACACTGGGTTTCAAACGAAGCTCTTCTTTGGTTCTCCAGTGCTTAGTTGTGAACTTGAGATGTTACATATATTGCACAGTACATAGTATTGTATTCATCATACGCTAAATAATAGAATTATTATTATATTAATGCTATTTTCTTTTATGTCCAACTAGCTACCTTTTGGTTTTCGGAGGTGCCGAGATGCCGGGACTATAATGTTATTGTTTTTACATCTCACTAAATACTTATTGACGGTTTTCGGAGACACCGAGGTGCCGGAATTTTGTCCGGCAGGAGTTCATTTACGTACCAGTAAATCTACCTATACGAAGCCGACGTATTTGAGCACCTTCAAATACCATCGGACTGAGCCAGGATCGAACCTGCCAAGCTGGCGTCAGAAGGCCAGCGTCTCAACCGTCTGAGCCACTCAGTTCGGCCCAAGATCCCGGAATTTTGTCCCGCAGTTTCTTTACGTTCCGGTAAATCTACTGATACGAGACTGATGTGTTTAAAGAATGTAAAATACACTGGATTGAGCAGGGATGGAACTCGCCAACTTGAGCACAGAAGACCAGCGCACTCTCTTCTGACCCATTCAGCCTGGCCATACCACAACAGACACTATAATAATACAGGAGGACGTGGTGATGGTAGTAGTAGTGTAAACGGGCTAGTAGGCTGCACTAGATGATTGTATAACTTACTGAGATTCTACAAGAAATCAACATCACATTCAACGTGACCTGACTGTCAAGCATTTAAAATATGACCCAACCATAACAGTTCTTCCATAAAACCGTAATCAAACTCCTCATAACTTCCAACGTACTCTGTAATTTGACTATTTATTGTTTCCAGTTAATGGCCGTGGGCGAGTGTTACGCAACTGCTTCTGTCATAAAGCCTTTTGCTCTCCGGGCAGTTATCACGTACGAATAGGATCTATTGACTGTAAGTGTTTTACAGGTGGGATGCATATGATTAAAAGTCGTACTCCTTGGGCGAGTAGTAGCGTGCTGTGGGCTGTGGGATTGGTCCGAGGGGACCAGAGAATTTCATAGCTGTGGTACAGTAAAAATTATGGTGTAGCAACCGTCAGGGGTCGGGGCCGAGGCCATGACGCATAAGAGAAGAGACGGATGATAGAATAAAATGAAAAGTGTTTCATCCGTTATGTCCAACTAATACCATATCGAAAATTAAATTTATCTGGCATGGCTATGCTAACTTTGAAAGACAGACCTCCAACAAGCTTGTTTATAACAACAGGTTTTGGCGATTATTGTTGATCCCGAACATTTTTGTTTCTCCATTTGGGTTTCTTATTTTGATATTTGTTTTACATCGCACCGAATCAGACATGTCTTATAGCGACGATTGGATAGCAAAAGGCTAGTAGTGGTAAGGAAGCGATTATGCCTTAATTAAGGTACTAAGCCCATAATTCTACCTTGCTAAAAATTGCAACTACAAGATGTAGTGCAACCATATATTTTATTACAAGCTCATCTCGCGTTCTGTGGCGTGACAACTCAGAGTGGGTAGCGATCCACCAAACATTCGAACGAGATCGGAACATTTCGGCAGACCTCGAGTACTGAAATTCTGGAAAATAACCCTCATTGCGAGAGATTTCGGCACTGTCATTAACAAAGAAAGAAATAATCAAGAATTTTGGGAAATATCTGATGAAGCCAAAGTCCACAAGGTAGAAATGTATTTAATTAGGCCTGGAGAGAAATTGACATCCGTACTGGCAGAGTAGTGACACGTGTCAAGGACATACTGTAAAAGCACGTGGGAATTCTCCTGCACGAAATTTATTAACTACGCCCGTTAAAAAAAACAGGAAAAATCAGCAAACAACACCATCATGACTGGAAAATTAGGTGGAATCTCTGGGGTGAGTTTCGAAGAAATTGCTCCAGTGGTTATCAATTGGAGTGATTGCACCACAGTAGATAACGCCAAGCATAGCGTCCCTAGAAAAGACTTAAATACCCCCTCCTCAACCAGGAGCGTCAGTCGTCATTCTATGTTCTGAGAAGGTGAACCTACGTCAGGCAACATTAAAAAGAAGACTTGAAGTGGGCGAAATAGACATGTAGAATCTCTAAAGCCAGTCGGCTTGAGTGATGAATATTTTACCAAGTGGTGAATGGTGAACGAAGACGAAACTAGCAATTGAAAAATTGTAGTTATGACATCTATCACGGTCGGGGAAGAGAATCATAACTTTAATAATTATAGAATTCCTGAACTTCTCATAGGGAGACAACAGATTTATGGATAGATTTTGTGAATTACTGCGGACAATGTTATTTTTTGTAATCGGTAAGGGAGGACGATAGTCTGGCGGAGATAAGTTCTGTGTCTCACCTGTGAAACATCTGGATAGAAAAGAGATGGAAAGATTCAGCAAACTGCATTAGTTCAGTTCTAGAAACGAAGCGGGGCGGTTTAACTGTTATATGTGTATAGAATAAATTTTGTTTAATGTGTGTTGCTTCAAGCCAAGTGTAAAATCTGTGTATGTATAAGGTAATATTTAGGTGAAGAATGTATCCTGCAATTATGGGAGAGTCGCGCAGCTGTGAGCTTGTATCCGGGAGATAGTGGGTTCGAATCCCACTATCGGCAGCCCTGAAGATGGTTTCCGTGGTTTCCCATTTTCACACCAGGCAAATGCTGGGGTTGTACCTTAATTAAGGCCATGGCCGCTTCCTTCTCACTTCTAGGCCTTCTCTATCCCATCGTCGCCACAAAACCTATCTGTGTCGGTGCGGCGTAAAGCAAATAGCAATTATGCGAGGCTAGTTTGAACGGTGTAGGAATACATTTTTGAAAGATTTGAGAATATGAAAGAGCAAACACCAAAGCGTGATCTTGGAATTCCACATCTTAAAAAAAGAAATGACGTCCTTAGTGGAGTTGACTGAAAATCTTGAAATCCCTTTAAGCAAAATGGCTAAAGGATGTGGCAAGCTGCTAAAGGCTGGGGATACTATCGATAAGACAGCGGGAGGGTGAGGTGCTTTGAAAGTGGCTTTACTAATGAAAAACGGGGGAAGGTGTTGTGGATTGCCCGTAGTTTTAGCTATCTGTTACGATGGGTCAGACGCCTTCTGTTGTTCAACCGCTTCCCCACTATCTGAAGACTTATTCGGGCTCTCTTCCGTATTCATAGTTAATGGAGCAACATAATCACTCTTCTCACTAACAGACCCGGACAACAAATGGTTCACTTTACTAGACAGCTCAGAAATATGTTGGCACAATGAGTTAACCATACTAGAATGTTCTTCACTCAGCTTAAGAGACAACAGATCCCCCATTCTGTTATAGAAGGGAAACAGCCTGGCCTGAACACGTTTAGTTTGGTTACCGGAGGATTCACCTCCTTCAAAAAACTAACAACAGAGGAAAGGTTTACCAACTCCCAAAATAAATATTTCCTTGGTAATTAATTTGTTTCTAGTCATCAGAGTGCGCTAACAATTCGATGGTAGAGCCATCTAACTGTAAAAGAAGAAAGTCTCTGGGAGTTTAAAAGTTCAAGTCCGTTGGCATAGATAGCCGTAGAGAAGGCGCACAGTTTAAATAGCCGGGAAAGGTTTACCCTGGGACAATTATTATTATTATTATTATTATTATTATTATTATTATTATTATTATTAGGCCTATTATTAAGGCATGTGTTCAACATTTTTTACACTCTCCGCCAGAAGATTATTCTACACACTTGGTACACGTACGTCCTTTCTACAGTGAAATATAGTAGCCGTGGAAACGTGATTTATATGCCTTTTCTGTACCAAATTTTGGCTGGGAGCCGTGGCGTGCTCCTGTAATCCAGCTACTTGGAGGCCGGGTTTAGAGGATGATATGAGGTCGGAAGCTCTGATGCTCAGTGACCTACGTAGACTTGGTGTCCGCACAAAGCTTGCCATCAACATGGTTACCTTGGGGGAGCCTGGAGTGACCAGGTTGACTAAGGAGATGCGAACCGGGCCAGGGGGGGAAACCCAGCAGCCAAAAGTCTCCGTGGCAAGCAGTAGTGGGATAACGCCAGGGAGTTGGAGCTGAATGACAGCCTGACCAACAAAATCAGACCTGAATCTTTCGCCAACGGCCATACCATGTTGAATACACCGGTTCTCGTCCGATCACCGCTGTTAAGCAACATTGGGCGTGGTCATTACTTGGATGGGTGACCGCTTGGGAGCACCACGTGCCGTTAACTCAATTCCCTTTCCACCCTGGTGGAGCTGGACCGGTCAACACCACCACTGAGAGTGTGTGAGACGGGAGGGTTGGTCCACGCAGCGTCTTTGTGTCTGCTGGCGCCGGTTCGCCACCCTTGCCCCGCGACCAAGCTCGAAAGTGTGTGTGCAGCGACCGAACATTTTGTGCGACACGCACAAACCAAACACGACCTCAGAGCAGGCGAGACTACCCGCTGAATTTAAGCATATTATTAAGCGGATGAAAAGAAACTAACAAGGACTCCCTTAGTAGCGGCGAGCGAACAGGGAAGAGCCCAGCACCGAATCTCGCAGGTTCACCCTGCCGAGAAATGTGGTGTTTGGGAGGGTCCACATATCCCGGGAACCTGCGGCGAGTTCAAGTCCTTCTTGAATGGGGCCACGCTCCGCAGAGGGTGCCAGGCCCGTAGAGACCACTGCGGCTTCCGGGAGGATCTCTCCTTAGAGTCGGGTTGCTTGAGAGTGCAGCCCTAAGTGGGTGGTAAACTCCATCTAAGGCTAAGTATGACCACGAGACCGATAGCGAATAAGTACAGTGAGGGAAAGTTGAAAAGAACTTTGAAGAGAGAGTTCAAGAGTACGTGAAACCGTTCGGGGGTAAACGTGAGAAACCTGAAAGTACCTCAACCGGGGAGTTTCAAGCCTTTATCCGCGCCTCTTCCCCTGCTTTGGCCAGATGGGTCCGTCCCCCTGCACGGAGCAATCCGGCGTCAGGGTGGTAACGGGTTTCTACTCGGCCGGGTAGTGGTGGGGAGGTCGGTGGGCCGCACTTCTCCCCTCGTTGGACCTCGCGACCCGTTGGGTGTCGGTATAAGGCCTGGGTGTGTAGCCTGTTCGTCCGACGAGGAGCGAGCTGACTGCCGTAGTGAAAGGACATACGTGCCTCTCGCTGCGCTCTCTCTCTCCTTGCCAGGCGCTCTGTACTTTTCAAGTATCAGCCAGGCACTTGTACTTATTAGTACATTTTCGAAGGAGCATTGTCTGAGCTGTAGCACTTCTCAGTGCTCGCTCTTTCTTCTGTTTCAGGTTATCTTACAGGAGGACCAAGATGGAGAAGCCGACCCTACCAGTGAGACTGGTCGACTACGACTACCAGGGAGCCGTCGAGAAGCTGCTGGACGCGCTCGACACGGCGGATGTCCCCAGCTATGAACGCCCGGGACTGGTGGTGTTCAACCGGCCGGGGGAAAGCGACTACCAGGGGACGCTGAGCGTCTTCGACCACCTGAATGCGACTGCGGAGTTCATCGGAGAGCCACTCCTGCCGATCATCGGCATTATGGTTGCTTCCTGGGCGATCATCATCCGCCCTAACGACGCAGAAAGCTTCAGGGTCTACGAGGAGCGCGCGTCCCAGCAGTTCCAGGTTGCCCGGCTACCAGGACTCAGGGAGCACCTGGACGTCTCGGGCTACCAGGAGGCAGCCTCGCAGACGGAGCCAACGACCGAGGACGGCGGCGGCGCTCCCGAGCGCCGCGACGGCGCGACTCCAGTTGGAAAGCTGTACTCCACGAAGTACACGCAGACCAACAAGGCGACAACCAGGGTGAAGTGGTCGCAGACGCAGGCCTACCAGGAAGGGCCTGTTACCCGGGCGCAAACCAGGAACGCGCCCGTGTTGGTGGAGAGCAGTACAGCGGTGGAGAAGGACGCCCCCTGGCGTACTGATACTGCTGCCCAAGTCCAGCCTGCCTGCACGTCTGTCGAGTTGCAGACCTCGATGTGCGCCCCCCAGGACAGGGAACGCAGTCGAGTGTTAGCACCGACCGACGCCACTGCCGCCGCCAGCCAGGAGAAAGAAGAAGATGGCGACTCAGAGGAGCTGGCAGCTACCCCGGGGTCACCAGGCCGGGAGGAGGGCCACCAGGGCGAGGCCTCTTCCCCAGCCGAGAAGCAACCCTTGGGACCAACCGACGCCGACGCCGCCGCCAGCCAGGGGAAAGAAGAAGATGGCGACGCAGCGGAGCCACCAACTACCCCGGGGTCACCAGGCCGGGAAGAGGGCCACCAGGACGAGGCCTCTTCCCCCGCCGAGAAGCAACCCCCGGGAAGAAGAAGAAGACGACGCCGCACCAGGAAGCAGAAGGCGACGCTGGCTCACCAGGAGAGGACCGCCAAGCCGCAACCCAGGACTGCTCCCAGGACAGCAGTCAACCGAGGAGCCAATCAGGAGAGGACCTCAGCAGGTAGCGGCAGTCAGGTGAGAGTGAAACGTCCCCCTCAGCAGCTCTTGCAGTGTTTCCGCTGTCTGAGGTGGGGCCACCGTCAGGTCAGCTGTGGGCTCGAGGTGAGGTGCAACCGCTGTGGTGGTGATCACTACTACACGGCCTGCGCAACACTTAGAGACGCGCCGGTGTGCGCCAACTGCTCGGGGGGCCACCCGGCCTCCCATCGCAGTTGCCCTGTCTACCGGGCCATGGCGCGGGCAGAGAGGAAGGAGGCCCGGCGCCATGACCCACCCCTTTCCAGGAGGCCCCCGCCTCGGCGGGCTTGGCCTCATTCTCCGGGATCGGAGACTGGGTACGAGGTACCCCAAGGAGGTGGAGTCGTGCGACAGGCCCTAGTGGTACTTGACGCATGGCTCCGCAGCCGGCAAGGACCGCGCTAGTCACAGCAGTGCCCAGAAGGACTGATCCCCTGAATAACTGGAACGGCGAGGAATTGGTTTATGTTTTGTGCATGTTACCTGTTCCTAACTAACATAACCTCTGGTCTTTTTCCAGCCCACATCCTTGCATGTGCTATCAAAAGATGTCAGGTTTTACATGTAGGCTATTTCTTCTTTCTGCCTATGTGGTTTTTCCCTGACCCTTCAATACCATACTTCAACACCATATACCTAATACAATCTCGCCTGGTAGCGTGTCTGACATGGAAACAGGCAGATACTCCTTGTATCACTTCCCACTCTTCCCTGCTATCTCTTTCTTCTTCTTAGAAATAATAGCATGTCGGAGGCCATGTAGATTGAGTCGTTGGTCACGCGGGGGGAGCGGGCTTCGGGGGCCCCCCGAAAAAAAAAAAAAAAAAAAAAAAGCCTGTTCGTCCGCGTCGCAAGGCGTGTTCGTCGGACAGACCCCCGAAGTTCCGGCCGACAGCTCGACGGTATGTGTGCGCGGAGTTGATTCGCCGCCCTTCGGGGCAGACGTCTGGTCTCTGACAAGCGAGGGCGCCTGGCATGGACGACGGACCTCCGGCCTGGCTCCGGCCCCCGCTCAGCTGTTAGTTTGGAGATGCCTCGGACAGAAGAATCTTGTAGACTCTCGTCAGCGGCGCAAAAGCTTCGGGTAATTTCACGACCCGTCTTGGAACACGGACCAAGGAGTCTAACATGTGCGCGAGTCATTGGGTTGACACTAAACCTAAAGGCGCAATGAAAGTGAAGGTCACGCCTCGTGCGGACCGAGGAAAGATGGGCCGCGCTGATGTGCGGCTCCGCATTTCCGGGGCGTCTCGTTCTCATTGCGAGTTGAGGCGCACCCAGAGCGTACACGTTGGGACCCGAAAGATGGTGAACTATGCCTGGCCAGGACGAAGTCAGGGGAAACCCTGATGGAGGTTCGTAGCGATTCTGACGTGCAAATCGATCATAGGAGCTGGGTATAGGGGCGAAAGACTAATCGAACCATCTAGTAGCTCCGAAGTTTCCCTCAGGATAGCTGGTGCTCGAACGAGTCTTACCCGGTCAAGCGAATGATTAGAAGCCTTGGCCGAAACGACCTCAACCTATTCTCAAACTTTAAATTGGTGAGATCTCTGGCTTGCTTAAAACATTTTTGAAGCCGCGAGAGATTTATTAAATGTCACACATGTCGTTTTCTCAAGTGACCAATTTAATTAGTCTTATTAGTATTATAAGAAAAGCCTCCGTGCCTCCGGTGGCAGCCCGCCGGCCTCTCACCGCTGGGTTCCATGGTTCAAATCCCGGTCACTCCATATGAGATTTGTGCCGGACAAAGCGAAGGCGGGACAGGATTTGTTCCGGGTACTCCGATTTTCCCTGTCATCTTTTATTCCAGCAATACTCTACAAAATCATTTCATTTAATTTCATCTATCAGTCATTAATCATTGCCCCAGAGGAGTGTGACAGGCTTCGACAGCCGGCACAATTCCTATCCCCGCCGCTAGATGAGGGCTTCATTCATTCCATTCCTGACCCGGGCAAATGGCTGGAAATCGGCTATGGATTTTCATTTTTTCAGTATTTATTAGAAAGGTGTTTCTTCGTATACTTCCAAGTTTGAACTGTTCTCGTGTCTTCGTTGCTACCGGACGGTTAGAACTGGAAATGTTATGATTCCTTTGTAGTAATCTGACCAAGGTGTCTAGTGTTCGATTTGTTACGGCATTTCTAGAGGTGAGGATGCCATGATGAATAGAAATTTAGGAACTTATCTTTCAAGATTAATAGCTAAATTGTTATATTATAAGTAACGGTTCGTCCTATATACATGATTTCAACACAAATAATTACAACTACATCTCTCGTAGTATTATTTTCATTATACATTTTCACACAGATTGCGAGGAGTGTTTGCCAATTTCAAATTGCTTGGTTTCAAGAAAGTGATAGGCTCCTTTACTCTTGGCTCTCGCTTTGGGTCTACGTATTACTTGTATCTGACAGCATGTAATCAGTGTAAAGGTACAGAAGTCTGACATATGGTGCCAGAACAATCACACAATAGGTCACATACGTTTAAAAGTCTGTCCGTGGTGGTTAGAGCCAGAGGTATTCAGAAAAAGCATTTCATTTGAGGGATAATACCCTCACACTCTTTGCCAAAAGGGTTTAAAATTAAACAAATCAGTTAATCACACCATGATGTTGACCATATGATTATAAACTCCCCCCTACTGGTAAGGACCTGAAAATGTAAATTCTCCTTTAGCCAGTTTCCAACTATTTACCCTGTTAAATATTACTATGTTCCCAAACTTTACACATACTGCATGATATTTTCATACTATTTGGTCTCAAAAGGATGTGCTTTATTTTTTAAATTTCTACTTTCATGCTTCATGAGGACCGTCGCTAGTAAGACAGTTTGCGAGGCGATTACTCCTGTGTCCGCAGGGTTATCGAATCAATCATAAATGATCTGCATTTAGGTTGGATTCTCCATCAATTGTTTACCTAGCTTTTCTTAAACGTTTTCAAAGAACTTGGAAATTTATTTAATATTTCCCTTGATAATGTGTTCCAATCCCTTACTCTCGTCCTATAAATGAATATTTCCCTCAATTTGTCCTTTTGAAATCCAACTTTGTCTTCATATTATGATCTTTCCTACTTTTGAAACTTCTGCTCAATCTCATTCTTCTACTAATGTCATTCTGCACCATCTCTCCGCTGACAGCTCGAAACATACCCCTAGTTGAACATCTCGTCTCCTTACTAGCTTTCATTTTCGTCAGTAATAATAATGTATTTGCTTTATGTCCCACTAACTACATTGTTACGGTTTTCGGAGACGCGGAAGTGCCGGAATTTATTCCCGCAGGAGTTATTTTACGTGCCAGTAAATCTACCGACACGAGGCTTACGTATTTGAGCACTTTCAAATACCACCGGACTGAGCCAGCATCGAACCAACCAAGTTGGGGACAGAAGGTCAGTGCCTCAGCCGTCTGAGCCAGCCCGTCGTTCGTCAGTAATCTCCCATGATCTACCCTGTTGAAAGCCTTGGATAGGTCAATAGCTATACAGCCCATTTGACCTTCTGAATATAAAATATCTGCTGTATCTTCCTTTATGGAAACCTACAAGTTGAGCTTCACTGGAATAACCTTTACTAAAGCCGAACTGAACTTCTATCAAACCAGTTAGTAATTTCGAATCGATTCCCATTGTAGTCACTAGTCAGTTGGTAGCCGGAAATTAAATAGTGTCTTAAATTTCCGCACTTCTCGACTAAAATTCGGGCATCACTATGACTCTTAAAATCTTTAGTAGTCAAAGGGATGTTAAACGAATAACAATACTAATGTAGTGCCACATAACTTTCCATTTCAGTCGTTGCAAAACTGGAAGACATTTACCTAGTATAAATATTAACGAGCGAGTTGGCTGTGCGGCTGTGAGCTTGTGTTCGGGAGATAGTGGGTTCGAGCCCCACTGTCGGCAGCCCTGAAGATGGTTTTCCGTGTTTCCCATTTTCACACCAGGCAAATGCTGGGGCTGTACCTTCGTTAAGGCTACGACCTCTTTCTTCCCACACCTAGCCCTTTCTTATCCCATCATCGTTATAAGACCTATCTGTGTTGGTGCGACGTAAAACAAATTGTAAAAAATAAAAAAGTATAAAGATTCCTATATTTTCGTCATAAGATGCAAGTTCGAGAACATATATAAGCTAGTACTACAACCTAGACGAACTGTTACAATAATATATTATGTATTTATTGATCTTCCTGTTCAATACATTATTTCATCTCCTAAATATTAAGGACTCTACAGTGTATACATACATCTGATAATAGTTTAATTAACATAGGTCACTGAAGATGACTTGTAAGTAGTCGAAACAAGTGTAAATAATCTTAATACTTCATCTTAACAGACGAAATAATGTATTGAACAGGAGGATTAATAATTAAATATATTATTGTAAGAGTTAAACCGTCAATACGGGAAATGAACTTTATAGTCTGTAATTAGCTATGCGAAATAAAACAGGCACTGAAATTTAATCTACGCAAAAATCAATCGCTATAGGTCATGATCGGTGAAGAAAAGATCTATTATCACCTATAGAAAGATCAATTATAGTATGAAGAGTAATTTCCTGTCCACTGCACTAGTTTTACAAAACAACCAGGATATTTTAATATGCTTACTAATTTTATGCAATTTAATTTAGTTTCAAATTTTGAGGCAGCATTTCCGATTTACTTTCTGTCTTATTTAATACAAAAATAACTCCATTCTATCTTGCAATTTACTGGTATTTAGTAAAAAATAGGTAAAGTAAGGGATATTGAAATTTTCTAGCCTCTGTTGTATATCTAATATGAAGGAGTCACTTTAGAACTTGAACACTAAATACTTTCTTCCTGAAACAGAATAGCTACACGAGACCGAAAGACCACAAAGCGAAGAGTCTTCCCCACCCCCCCCTCCGAGAAGATGGGTTTACACCTGTTATGTTACTCCCATCTTTGGTCCGGCTCTGAAGTTTAAGGTCACGGCTGAGGTCAAGATTCTAGATAGACCTTGACCTCTAGTTCCTCAGTCCAGTGTGATTTACTGAACTACAGCTTGCTATAAACCCTGAGGTATATCAACATTATCCTTTTTAAGATACCGCATGCGGTTAAGGGATGTGCGGCATCATGGTTAAATTGTTAGCGTGCTGGCCTTTGGTTCAAAGGGCCCCGGTTTCGATTCCCGGCCGGGTCGGGGATTTTCATCTTAAAATTCTAGCAAGATACCCGTGCTTCGCTACGGTATTATACTGAAATTTATAACTAGGCGTGTGTGTCGTCCTTAAAACAGAAAATACAAGAAAACAAAGAAAGAATTATAAAAATAAATGGACTAGAAAAATATAATAAAAAGGGGAGACCTACACATTTGAACAAAGGAAAATGGGGTGTATTAAAAAAATTTCCGCACCAATGAAAATTAATAATAAAATGAAATTAAGTTTGACAAAAACACTATTCCTTAATAATATGCTTACATACTTAGGAATTATAAAAACCTATGCCATTATACATAATTATTCAAAATGGCGGTGTATCATGGCCACTACTTTTCCATTTCCCGGATAAATTCCAAACCCATGAATATTGTTCTTTAATTCTTTTCATTATGATTATTAATGTTATAACTACAATATGTACTACAATCAGTGAAATCCATAAAGCATAAATACTTTTTCATGAAATTACTTTCAAGTAGTCATTTTTTATCAATTTTCATTTGTAAATCTTAACTTAACCAATGAAGCTAGCTCAATAATTCTAGTATATCCTCTTCTTCTCCATGAAATGTACATACATGTAACATTTCATCTTAATATGTTAAAAGCTTTCAGAGTTATCAGGGAAACGGTACTGAAAAACACAAGCTGCGGGAAACGAGCAACAAACTTACCGATAAAGGGCTTGCTTGGGTGCCCCGTGGTTTCCATTTTCACAACAGGCTGTACCTTAATTAAGGCCACGGCCGCTTCCTTTCACTCCGAGCCCTTTCCAATCCCGTCGACGCCATAAGACCTGACTGAGTCGGGGCGATATAAAGCCAATTATAAAAACATAAAATTCTAGCAAGATACCCGTGCTTCGCTACGGTATTATACTGAAATTTATAACTGAATGCTTATCATTTTATATATAATCTGCCAAAATTCGAGATCTGTCAGCAAAGTTCCTCCCATTTTTCAAACTTTCTTTCCAGCAATCGATTTCGTACTTCTCGGTCTAGCTCCAGGTATTCCACCCGGTCAGTTTGGTCCCTAAATCTTTGCCATCTGTTCCCATACGTATTTTTAATATGGATCAAATCCTTGAGGAGATTCGGCGTGGTGCCATTTTGGGTGCTTTGGCGGTACTGAACCTGCAGCTGGACTGCACTCGTAGTCATTACCCGGCCAGGACCTGTTTCCAGCGCAGTCCGCACATTTTATTATTATTATTATTATTATTATTATTATTATTATTATTATTATTATTATTATTATTATTATTATTATTATTGATGTTATGGACCCTGCAGCAAAGATGCAAGACCACTACTTGGCGGCAAATTACATCTGCTGCCATTGTCATTGCTGACAATGTGACCAGCACCATTGTCGCGCGTAGACAAGTGCGCGGGATTTCTGGCGATACGAATGATTTCTGTGCATTATTGACCTTATTATAGAGGTGAAAAATTGCACAGTCTATATAATTCCTATCGTTTATTTCAAATGTGTTCACACTTTTATTTATATGCCAGGAGAATCTACTGTAATCTAACTTTAAGTTCTCCAAAGGAAAAAGATGGCTCTTGAAAACGAACCCAGGAAAGATTAAAAATGATCGGTTTCTTTATATTTAAAGGAAATGCCAAATACCAATGTTCACGTCTGTTACCTTCAGTTTTGAGATATAAGTATCCCCATAAAAAGAATTCACTTTTTTCACTTCCTTTCACACTCCCCACCTCCCTTAAGGGAATTTCAGAAAAAAAAAAAATACTTGTTTCTTTATTAATAAAGGATCTTCTAAATACCAATTATCACGACTGTAACATCTTCAGTTTTTGAGATGTGTGTCCTCATAAAAGGAATTAAACTATTTTTCACCTGCGCCCCCCTAGATGATTTCTCCCCCAAAATGCGTTTTTCTTTGTTTTTAAAAAAGATCCAAATACCAAATTTCATGTCTGTAACATCTTAAGTTTTTAAGATATCAGTATCCTAATAAAAAGAATTCAACCCCATTTTCGGTCATCTTTACCCCCCCCCCCCTCCACCCACGTGGTTTCTCCGAAAACAAAAAAGACATGTGTCTGTATTTTTAATAGAGATAAAAATACCACTTTTCACTTCTGTAACATGTTAAATTTTTGACTGTAGACATGCTCATTTTAAAATTTCACCCCCTTTCTAGTTCCCCTTAAGTAGAGTTTCTGAAAACAAATCACCTATGTTTCCTTACTTTTACAGGAGATTCCAAATACCAATTTTTACGTCTGTAAAATTTTACGATTTCGAGATATACTGTAGATATAGTCATTCTAAAAATTCACCCCATTTGTTACTCCCGTTTAACCCCCATTACTTGGATTTTCCAAAAATAAAAAGTACGTGATTCTTTATTTTTAAAGGAGATTTCAAATACCAATTTTCAAGTCTGTAATGTCTTCAGTTTCTGAGATATAAGTACCCTCATTAAAGGCATTCAATCCCTTTTTCACCCATTTTCACCCCTCCTAGTGGGATTTTCCGAAAACAAAAACGCGTTTCTTTATTTTAAAGGATATTTTAAATACCAATTTTTACATTTGTAAACCTTTAAAGTTTTGAGATATAGATACACTCATTATAAAAATTCACCACCTTTTTCACCCCCTTAGCGACGGAATATTAAAAAAATCCTCCCTTAGCGAGCACCTACATTGTGATACAGGTGCATCCTTAAAATTTCATTTCATTTTGTCCAGTAGTTTTGGTTCGGCGATGATGAATGAGTCAGTCAGTAAGTAAGGACATATTCTTTTATATACAGTACTAGCAATTATCCGCGGCTTCGCTCGCGTGGATTTCGTAATTTGATCAAAGCAATCGTTCCTCGGCATTGTACTAAGACATTATCTGAAAATTCCTAAAATATAAAACCTCACCCAGAGTTTCATTTACCCCAGAAATTATTTGTAAACCATGTTTGTGGTATTAGCTTTTGGGGCTAAGACGCCCATGCTACATAGGACTGTACTGTACATGTGAGAACAGTCTTCTCTCAAGTCGAAAAAATAAATACATATATCTTTATTTTTAAAGGAGATTCCAAATACCTATTCCCACATCTGTAACATCTTCAGTTTTTGAGATATACATAAGTATCCCCATAAAAAAGAATTCAACCCCTTGATCAGTCCTTCACCCACTCTCACCCCCATCTACAGTAAGTATATTTTCCGAAAACAAAAATACATGTTTCTTTATTTTTAAAGGAGATTCCAAATACCAATTTTCACGTCTGTAACATCTTCAGTTTTTAAGGTATAAGTATCCTCATAAAAATAATTCAACCACTTTTCACTTCTTTTCACGCCCTGTTAAGTGCCTTCTCCGAAAACAAAATGGTGCAGGATTCCGTATTTTTAAAGGACTTTCTCATTGCCAAGTTTCTTGTCTCTAACATGTTCAGTTTTTGACATATAATGTAGGTATACCGATACTCATTTTAAAAATTCACCCGCTTTTCCAAATCATTCTAGCCCCTTAACTGGATTTTCCGAAAACAAAAAGTAAGTGTTTCATTATTTTTAAAGAAATTCCAAATGCCAGTTTTCATGCCTGTACGTCTGCAACACCTTCAGTTTTTGAGATAAATGTAAACTCATAAGAACAATTCAACTTCTTCTTCTTCTTCTTCTTCACTTCTTTCCATCCTTCTCCCGGCTTAAGTGGACTTTCCGAAAAAAATTCGTGTTTCTTTATTTTGAAAGTAAATTCTAAATACTAACTTTCACGTCTGTAACAGCTTCAGGTTTTAGGATAAAGTATCGTCATAAACATATTTCAACTCCTTACCTATTTTTCAACTTCAAACCCCTTAAGTCGATTTTCCGAAAAAATGCTTGTATCTTCATATTTAAAGGAGATTCCAAATACCAATTTTCACGTCTGTAACATCTTTAGTTTTTGAGATATAAGTGTCCTCATAGAAAGTATTCAACTAATTTTCAATTAATTCACCCTCTTAAGTGGATTTTCCAAAGACAAAAGATTACCTGTTTCTTTACTTTGAAAGAAAATTCCAAGCACAAATTTTCATGTCTGTAACATCTTCAGCTTTTGAGATATAAGAATCCTTATTAAGAGAATTCAACTCCTTTTTCACTCCACACCCGCCCGTTAAGTTGGATTCCCCCATTAAAAATGCGTGTTTCTTTATTTTAAAGGAGATTCCAAATACCAATTTCCACCAGTTTTCAAATACCAGTTTTCAAATCTGTGATATGTTACGTGTCTGAGATAATTTATATATTTGTATTTTAAAAATTTTTGAAATTCACCCCACTTATATCTCAAAACTGAAGGTTAAATTCACTCCTGTTCATCCCTTATATATTAGATTTTCCAACAACACAAAAACACATCTTTCTTTACTTTCAAAGGAGATTCCAAATACCAATTTTCATGCCTGTAACATTTTCAGTTTTTGAGATATAAATATCCTCATAAAAGGTATTCAACCCTCTTTTCCCCCTTTTTCACCCCCTTAATGGGATTTTACAAAAAATTGCGTGTTTCTTTATTTTCCACGTTTGTTTGTAAAGGAGACTCCAAATATCTTTTTCCACATCTTAACTTCTTCAGTTTTTGAGATAGGCTATAAGAATCCCCTTAAAAAGTTCAACCCCTTTATCAGTCCTTTCCATTTCCCGAAAACAAAAAATGCATATTCCTTTACTTTTAAAGGAGATTCCAAATGCCAATTTTCTCGTCTGCAACATATTCAGTTTTTGAGATACAAGCATCTTCATAAAAAATTATTCACTTCTTTTTTCACTTATTTTCACCCCACGTTAAGTGCCTTTTCCGAAAACAAAAAATACGTGTTTCTTTTTTTAAAAGGAGATTCAAAATACCAACTTTTATGCCTGTAACACCTTCAGTTCTTGAGATATAAGTTTCCTCACATAAATAAATCAATTTGTTCTCCTCCTCTTTCCACCCGCTCTCCCTTTAAGTGGGCTTTCCGAAAAAAAAAAACAATATGTGTATCTTTATTTTTAAAGGGGATTCAAAATGCCAACTTTCATGTCGGTAACATCTTCAGTTTCTGAGATATAAGTATCCTCTTAAACAGAATTCAACTCCTTCTTTACTTATTTTCACCCTCCCACCCTTAAGTCGATTTTCCGAAAACAAAAAAATACGTGTTTATTTTTAAAGGAGATTCCAAATACCAAGTTTCACGTCTGTAAGATATTTAGCTTTTAGAGATATACGTATCCTCATACAAACTATTCAACGAATTTTTCAATTTTCCCCCTTAAGTGGATTTCCGAAAACAAAAGAAGACGTGTTTCTTTATTTTTAAAGAGATCCCGAATACTAATTTTCACGTCTATAACATCTTTAGTTCTTGAGATATAAGTATCGTCACAAAAATAATTCAATTCCTTTTCCACCCCACCCCCGTTAATTTGATTCCCCCCCAAATACGTGTTCCTTTATTTTTAAGGGATATTCCAAATCCCAATTTTCAAGTTTTTCAGATATAAGTATCCAAATAAAATAATTCCATTTTTGCACTTCCTTTCACCCTATCCCCTTACCCGGAAACAAAAAATACGTGTGTCTTTATTTATAAAGGAACTTCTAAATATCAATTTTCATGACTGTAATATCTTCAGTTTATGAAATATGTGTCCTCATAAAAGGAATTCAACTCATTTTCACCCCTTACTCCAAGTTTATTTCCCCGCTACAGTAAAATGGGCGTTTCTTTATTTTAAAGGAGATTCTAAATACCAATTTTCACGTCTATATCAACTTTAGTTTTCATAAGATATAAGTATCCTCATGTAAATAAATCAATTAATTTTTCCATTCTTTCATCCCCTAAATGGATTTTCCCAAATGAAAGGAATATGTGTTACTTTACTTTTAAAGGGGATTCCAAATATCAATTTTCACGTCTTCAATATCTTTAGCTTTTGAGATATAAGTAGTCTCGTACAAATAATTTAACTAATTTTTCAATTTTTCACCCCCGCCTAAGTGGATTTTCCGTAAACAAAAATATGCATTTCTTTATTTTTAAAGAAGATTCCAATCACCAATATTCATGTCTGTAACATCTTCTGTTTTTGAGATATCAGTATCCTAATAAAAAGTGTTCAACACATTTTTAGTCCTTTCTACTCCCCCCTCCCAGGTGTTTTTCTGAAAACAAAAAGTACATGATTTTTATTTTTGAAAGAGATTAAAATTACCAATTTTCACTTCTGTAACGTGTTAAGTTTTGAAATATACTTTAGAGATACTCATTTTACAAATTCACCCACTTTTTTAGTTCCCCTTAAG
Organism: Anabrus simplex; assembly: GCF_040414725.1. NCBI lineage: Eukaryota > Metazoa > Arthropoda > Insecta > Orthoptera > Tettigoniidae > Anabrus > Anabrus simplex. The sequence continues at coordinate 307,891,808 of NC_090267.1, read as the reverse complement.
TGGATTTTCCGAAAAAATATCTCTGTCTCTTTACTTTTACAGGAGATTTCAAATACCAATTTTCATGTCTGTGACATCGTCACTTTTTGAGATGTGAGCATCCTCATAAAAGGTATTCAAATCCCTTTTCACCTTTTTTCACCCCCTTAATTAGATTTTCCGAAAAAAATATGTTACTTTATTTTTAAAGGAGATTGCAAATACTAATATTTACGTCTGTAAACATTTAAGTTTTTGAGATATAGATATAGACTACTCATTTAAAAATTTCACCCCCCCCCCCTTTTTACCCCCTTAGAGACGGAATATCCAAAAACCCTTAGTGAGCACCTACACTCTAATATAAATGTAGCCCCAAAATTTCATTACATTATGTCCAGTAGTGTTGGCGCGGCGACGATGAGTCAGTCAGTCAGTCAGTCAGGACAAGTTATTTTATATATATGGATAGAAAAACTGGAGTTGGGCATAAGTCAATTACTTTTTAGCACGAATGCGGGATCACTCCTACCACACGGCCAACTCGCTCAGCAGTTTATATTAAATACTACGCAGATTCGTCTATAACATCCTTGTTTCCATCATCACTTAGGTTTGTTTGCGGAATTACGTACCTCACACCTAATTTCTTAAGTGATCCAATGTAATAATTAATTATTTTCCAATGCACCACGCACAGGAGCGCTATGTTTTGGTGTAGCATGCCTGATGAGAATACACCTTTCTAGGTATCTCTCACACTGTTGTCTTCAGATAGAGATCCTGCTATCATTTTCACTAAAACAGAAGCAAAACTAATTCGAAAGCAAAATACTGTGCCAATCGTTACCACCCAAATTGTTCGTCACACTGCTGTAGCCGAATAACCATATTATGCTAGATGCTAGAGTGTCAGTGGTTCCCTGCGTAGGGGCAGACGTGCTCGTTGTCCACAGTGTAACACTGTCCTTTGGTGTTGACAGATGAAAATGAAAACCTACAACCTGTTTCCCAATCAATGACCGGGTCAGGGATGTAATGAATGAGTCATATCTAGGCTATTAGTACGATAGGGTCGCCACTCGCAAAGTGATTTATTAATGACTGATGGATGCTATGAAATGAGAATGGAGAGTGTTGCTGGAATGAAAGTTAACAGGGAAAACCGGAGTACCCGGAGAGAAATCTGTGCCGTCTCCGCTTTGTCCAGCACAAATCTCACATGGAGTGATCGGGATTTGAACCACGGTATCCAGCGGTGAGAGGCCGACGTTCTGCCGTCTGCGCCACGGAGGCTCTTGGTGTTGACAGATCCCACGCGAGAACAGTGGTGAACTCTAATGTATTGTGATTATGTATCACTATCAATACGTAATTGCTATTTGCTTTACGTCGCAATGACAGAGATAGGTCTTATGGCGACGATGGGACAGGAAAGGCCTGGGAATGGGAAGGAAGCGGCCGTGGTCTTAATTTAGGCACAGCCCCAGCATTTTCCTGGTGTGAAAATGGGAAACCACGAAAAACCATCTTCAGGTGGGGTTCGAACCCACTATCTCGCGGATGCGAACTCACAGCTGGGCGCCCCTAACCTCACGGCCAACTCGCCAGGTAATTTAAAAAAATAATAATATTATGCTCCCTCATCAAGACCAGCAACACAAATTTTCCTTCGGACCTTACTTAGTAATGACTTACGTCTAGATCCTCAGGTCTGGAGCCATCCTTGATGTAGAGGTCCCTCAGTTCATTGGAGATCTTACTGAGTTGCTCGTCGTCATCTAGTGCTCCCATAAGCTCCCGATACGGGCCCAGGGTCTGCTTACCGATCAGTTCAATGATCCCCTTACTGACTAACTCCTCCTTGGGAATGTTGGTGGCGTTGGAGATAAAGCTCATGATAGTATCCTTGTCAGGATCGTCCTCCAGATACCTACAACAGATAAGTTAACTTGGTCAGATAACAGGTCGGTATTTTTGGAAGAGTCATATCCCTGCGGTTCGTATTTCACGCAAAAATGCAGTTCGCTTGGTTATTTTAGGATCAGATAGATGAAAGTGCTAGTTTCATGCCATTTGGGGGTCCAGGGACTTACATGCACAATCTCAAGAAACTAATTGTTTGCAGAATGCGAGCTGCTAACCTGCACAATATCGTCGGTTTATAGGGCAGTCATAATATCCAGAATAACAGCTTGGAAATAGAAATGCTAGGGAATTTCATTTCGTAAAAAATTTCCAGTCCGCCTCTGTGGTGTAGTGGTTAGTGTGATTTGTTGCCACTCCCGGAGGCCCGGGTTCGATTCCCGGCTCTGCCACGAAATTTGAAAAGTGTTACGAGGGCTGGAACGGGGTCCACTCAGCCTCGGGAGGTCAACTGAGTAGAAGTGGTTTCGATTCCCACCTCAGCCATCCCGGAAGTGGTTTTTCGTGGTTTCCCACTTCTCCTCCAGGCAAATGCCGGGATTTTTTTTTGCTAGTTGCTTTACGTCGCACCGACACGGATAGGTCTTATGGCGACGATGGGACAGGAAAGGGCTAGGAGTGGGAAGGAAGCGGCCATGGCCTTAATTAAGGTACAGCCCCAGCATTTGCCTGGTGTGAAAATGGGAAACCACGGAAAACCATTTTCAGGGCTGCCGACAGTGGGGTTCGAACCTACTATCTCCCGAATACTGGATACTTGCCGCACTTAAGCGACTGCAGCTATCGAGCTCGGTAATGCCGCGATGGTACCTAACTTAAGGCCACGGACGCTTCCTTCCCTCTTCCTTGCCTATCCCTTCCAATCTTCCCATCCCCACACAAGGCCCCTGTTCAGCATAGTAGATGAGGCCGCCTGGGCGAGGTACTGGTAATTTTCCCCAGTTGTATCCCCGACCCAATATCTCACGCTCCAGGAAAGTACCCTTGAGGCGGTAGAAGTGGGATCCCTCGCTGAGTCCGAGGGTAAAACCAACCCTGGAGGGTAAACAGATTAAGTAAGTAAGAAAGAAAGAGAGAAAGAAAGAAAGAAAGAAAGAAAGAAAGAAAGAAAGAAAGAAAGAAAGAAAGAAAGAAAGAAAGATAATAATAATGTTATTTGTTTTACGTCCCACTAACTACTTTTTTTAAGGTCTTCGGAGACGCTGAGGTGCCGGAATTTAGTCCCGCAGGAGTTCTTTAACGTGCCAGTAAATCTACCGACACGGGGCTGTCGTATTTGAGCACCTTCAAATACCACCGGACTGAGCCAGGATCGAACCTGCCAAGTTGGGGCTAGAAGGCCAGCGCCTTAACCGTCTGAGCCACTCAGCCCGGCGAAGAAAGAAAGAAAGAATCCATTATGCACAGGTAAAAAATCTTTGAAGTCGTAAGGAGGAGAAACGACTCTGTAGCCAAATTTCACGAAAGTCCAACACCTGTTATTATAGTCCGCAATAGATGTAATATAATGGAATTGCGGCACCTACAGTTACGTAGATATGGTAACAATCCCAATTGTACTCATCATATTTAACCTTACGAAAGTGTTGTTTCAATGAGACATTGTAAACCATGATAGTTTTTCCTGTTCAGTTTAAAATCTGTATGGCACTGCTACTTCACAATAGACCATTCTATTCCTCGACGTTACTACCTTTCACAATAACTGATGCGTGATGAGAAGTGTTCTGAAAAATGGTATTAATCCATTCGTTAAATATCATATTTATGTGTCGCGAAAATTTATGTATGTACTGAAGCCTTGGACAGGTACATTACCAAGACCAGTGTTACCAACTATGCCAACTCGCAGTCCAACCGCTAAGAGATGAGATTCAATAACGGTGAGCACAAAATTTCATCGAATAAGTGGCATGAAGTATTGGCGTTCATGCCGTTGGTTTGTGAAATAAAATAAGCACATAGGATTCCCAATCATCATCAAAATATTGAGGGAAATAATATTCTTGTTTTTCGAATTTAAGTACCATCATTTCCTGTCGCACCTGATGACAGCCCATACCAGAACGGCGCATTTTGGTGCATTCTGCCTCATGTGAGTATTCTGTTAGATGCAACTTCTCTTGTCAGCAGATACAGGTATTGCCAACATTGTCGCCTAAAAAGAGGCACAATTTCTTCGAAAATACAATATTGTGGTATTCTTTACGACCCACGTTTTGTTATACCATTGCGATCTACTAGTCTGTTAGCCATGTGCTAGTGCCAGAATGTAATTGGTAGCGTAAGGAGGGGCCAACGTACACGCAGTCACGGTTGTAATAAATAGTGGCTCACTGTACCAGCTGACTTGGGGTGTATGTAATATTTCTCCATTGCTGCGTTAATACCATTGATGGTACTGGTCGTTAGGCCAAAGACAACCTCTTGAGATAACGACCTTCTCTCGGCGTAGCCTTCTTCTGACGACCTGATCCTTGTCTTCAGGAGTTAAAAACCCTTCTTCGTAGCGGTTCTTGCAGTTTCTGGTTACGGCGGACACACTGCGTTCTACTAAACGCATGGTGTTGTACCAGATACTGTGTATAATAATAATTTCGTGTGGCTATTTCTAGCTGAGTGCAGCCCTTGTAAGGGAGACCCTCCGATGAGGGTGGGCGGCATCTGCCATTTGTAGGTAACTGCGTGTTATTGTGGTGGAGGATAGTGTTACGTGTGGCGTGTGATTTTCAGGGATGTTGGGGACAGCACAGAGACCCAGCCCCCGGGCCACTGGAATTAACCAATGAAGGTTAAAATCTCCGACCCGGCCGGGAATCGAACCCGGGACCCTCTGAACCAAAGGCCAGTACGGTGACCATTCAGCCAACGAGTCGGACAGATACTGTGTACGATTATCTCACATTAACGCATGGTATTCTCACTGCCTGTTGACCATGAAATGATCTCACTGAGCGACGCTGCCCATGATGCAGAGATACCAAATTAGCCTGGGCTCTATACAAACTAATGTGTAAATCCATTCATTTCTGCAGTATTGCCAGTGTACATACCCTGTGAAAATAAACGTCATACTACAACTTGAATTAGGAATTTTAATTTTTGTTAACAGTGTATATGACCTGACAAGTATTTAAACCAATGATTTAAATTGGTTTTGAACTTGTGTACCGAAATGCTAGTAATCTGTTATTGCTATATGGAGTGAAACTCCAGAATTAAGGGAGGGACAAGGTAGGAAAGTTGCATCAAAATCTCAGGTACGTGGCATTTCTGTATTTGTGAAATATTTATTTTGGCAGAAAATAACTCGTTTATTCGAACCCATTGACACTGTCGGTGATTTGCTGACCTACTGTTCCCACGAAAACGGATTCATTCGCAGCTGAGATCAATAGCGTGGATGGAGTTGTGTGTTTACGTTGTTTTCAGTTTGTTCTTGTTCAGGAGTTACTCTAGATTATTTTATTAAGCACTTTTAGTTGTGCCAGTGATAACATATTTCCTTTCTCTTTTTCCTAAGCAATGGAATAACATGGTTAGGCAAATAATATAATTGTATTAATTTTCTTCACAAATGCTCCCTCAAGGAAATTGTTCTTGAAGAGAACATTAATGTAAATTGAAGGATTTATTTTATTCAGTGAATTATTTTTTAGGAATTTAATCAATATTTCTCATGTCCACGTGACACTTTGGGTGTAATATTTTCATCAAACCTCATAGAATTGTTCACTAAGTTCTCTCTTTCAGATTTGCAATCTGAAGAAAATAAAGAAAATGTTAAAACATGGATTTAAAAAACCAATATGCTATATATTTTATCCACTAGATGTTAAGCAGGATAGAAAATAAATTGTATTTTTATCGCTTCTTAGGTGAATTTGGATTTTCTCTGCCTTTGTTAAGGTTAGGGTTAAAGTTAGTAGTCATTGCTCGTTATTCTATCATTTGGCCGGAAGGTAGGAAGTTTGATTTATGAATAATTAATTGATTGATAATATTTAACAATCATTAAATATGTTTTTCTTATTATTTCTCTTTCTATTCCCTAATTTCCGGTAAGAACCGGTCACCCTTGTTGATTCTTAGAAAACAGGCACAGTACATACGTAAATATACACATTTATTTATTTATTTATTTATTTATTTATTTATTTATTTATTTATTTATTCAGTTTCTTAACGCTAAAAATAGCTCCTTGAGGACATTTTTAGGACAAGGGCTATCTGTATTTCACTTCTGACCCAATATCAGGTCGCTGATAATAAGCGAAGTGCTGTTTCACCGTCTACAGAGTTATGGGAGGAAGATACGAACATCACGACTAAGCATTATGTTCCGAGGTATCAGTGGAAAGATTGCGTGGAATGATATTAGTAGAAGAATAAGGTTGAGTGGCGTTTTTAAAAATAGGAAAGATGACAATATTTTAGTATTTTAATCTATCAATTCTCTTCGGACGTCTGCTACCAGCGTTCTTTTTCCTATTTCCTCCATTTTGATACCCATCATCCGTCTTCCGTAGCGCGTTGTGTGCCTTGTAGATCTAAAGCGATTATCTTTGTAAATAAAGTTTACAGATCTTTGCATGTGGTATTGTGTTATGGGAGTATTTATGGGTTGTTGTAAGGATGTGAAGGAGAGGGCGCATAAGTCACTGGTAAGTCCCCATTTAGAGTTTGGTTCTAGTGTATGGGGACCCTCGCCAGGATTACTCTATTCGCAAATTGGGAAAGATCTAACGGAAGCATCACGGTTTGATTGTGAAATATTTTCGACAAAAGAGTAGTGTTAAGACAATATTGCTGATTTTGGGCAGGGATTAAGGAGACGAACAGCTCGGCTAAGTAGAATGTTCCGATCTGTCAGTGGAGATTGCATGGAATGACATTAGTAGACGAATAAGCTTCAGTGAAGATGACGTGGAATGGCATTAGTAGACGAATAAGCTTCAGTGGAGATGACATGGAATGACATTAGTAGACGAATACGCTTCAGTGAAGATGGCGTGGAATTACATTAGTAGACGAATACGCTTCAGTGGAGATGGCGTGGAATGACATTAGTAAGCGAATAAGCTTCAGTGGAGAATACGTGGAATGACATTAGTAGATGAATAAGCTTCAGTGAGGATGGCGTGGAATGGCATTAGTAGACGAATAAGCTTTAGTGGACATGGCGTGGAATGACATTAGTAGACGAATAAGCTTCAGTGGAGTTTTGAAAATGAGGGGAGATCATAATATGAAGGTATAATTGGAATTTAAGAGGACAAATTAGGGAAAATACTCGTTTATAGATTAAGGATTGGAATAATTTGCCAAGGGAGATTTTTGATGAATTTCCAGCTTATTTGAAATCATTTCAGAAAAACTAGGGAATCTGCCACTTGGGTGATAGCCCTGACAGATCAGTGATGTTTGTTTGTTTGTTTGTTTGTTTGTTTGCTTGTTTGTTTGTTTGCTAGAGCAATAGTTTCTAGTTCATAACTGTAAGTGGTAAGATGCATGCATGACGCCTTGGTCTTTAGGCTTACTGGAATATTCTTGTTGATGAGGATGTATCTATCTTTTCTAATCGCTATCCAAATCAATTCTATTCTTCCAGGGATTTGGTAGTTTCTTCCTAGTTGGATTTTATGATAAAATAAATTGATTCAATTACAGCTTCGTTGTTTGGACGCTCACTTTTGAGATGTTGGTTTTCGGGACAGTATTTTAAATTTTTTCAGTGTTCATCTCTAAATCAGTCGGTGTTGAGGCAGTCTTCAGCTTCTGAATCATAGTCAGGAGTTCTTCCAAGGTTTACTTTATAAGTACGATATCGTCAACAAACCGAAAATGGTTCAGGTACAAGTCATCGATTTTTATTTCTTTGCTGTCCGAATCTAGAGTTTTGAACACATCTTCCAAAGCAAGGGTGAACATTCGGAGAGATCTTATCCCCTTGTCGAACAGATCATCGTCATTATTTATTTTTCTTTCTTTCTTTCTTTCTTTCTTTCTTTCTTTCTTTCTTTCTTTCTTTCTTTCTTTCTTTCTTTCTTTCGCTAGAGGTTTAATGTTGCACTAACATATACTGGTTACACTTGAATGCGAAAGTGGGAAGGTAGAGACCGGGACCTTAATTAGGTACAGGCCCGTATTTGCCCGGTGTGAAAATGAGTAACCACAGAAAGCCACCTTCAGGGCTGACGACGGTGGGATACGAATACGCCATCTCCAGAATGCAAGCTCACAGCTACACGACAGGTAAATCATGGCCAGATTGCCTGGCATAGTTATCATCATTATTGTAGTCACACACAGGATGACCTGAAGATTTTGCAAAACAAGTATAATGTCGTCTGAGAACTAGTGATGGGACATTCGATTCATTTTACTGAATCGATTCATTTGATTCCGTTCACGTTACTGAATCGATACAGTGATCCGATTCACGGTACGTTAGAATCGCCACTCCTACTGCATCTGTATAGTATGTACTGGTAAGACAGCAGCAACAGCATTCAGTGCTCGCTGCTGCCATCTGGTCTTCATGCTATGAACTCCTTTCTTAGAAAAAATGCTAGTCACTCTAATACATCGAAGGTTTCCGGCGACGCAGGATGGGAAATATCAAGGATTAGGAAGGTAGCAGCCATGGCCTTAATCAAGGTACAGTCCCAGCATTTCCTGGTGTGAAAATGGGGAAACTACGGAAAACCATCTTAATGGCTGTCGAAGGTGGGATTCGAACCCACCATCTCCCGAATGCAAGCGCACAGCTACGCGATACTAACCGAACGTCCAACTCGCTCAGTCATTTTTGAAAACATGTATTTTTCTATCAACTGAGGAATTTTTTTAAATCGTCATATTTTGTATAGGCTACCCGAGATGTACAGTAGCCCACTGGTTTTCTGATTCAACATACTGTTGGTTAAGTTATTGCGTCAGTCGGATCACTTACTGTCCACATATGATTGAAGTCTTGTGCAACGATGTAATATACGAACTGAGAGAATCCTGAGCCGTTCTTCCCAATATAAAACAGGTACTTTTGAGTGGTCATGAGCATGACTTTTAGCCATAGGGCAGGCTAGAGTCGAGTTTAATTAATTGTCAAATGTCAACTAAGTTACACACTAAGATTCATTAAACTAATAAATAGTATAACCTAATAGCCTACTTACTTACTAGCTACTTCAGAATTATGTTTTGACTACCTTTTTAACACTGCAAATAAATCCATTTATTATTTAAACCTCCCTGTAAGAAGAGGACAGTGAATGCAAGTGGGTATTTTTTTCAAATGAGCTGAGCTCGAGAGTCCATTATAGCATACGATTCTTTCTGTGTACCATGGCTCCGTATGTATTGCTTCAGAGGAAGTTCGGCTCCCCGCCAATGTCCAGTGTACCGATAATGAACCGTGTGTGTGTCTCACCGATCCGCGACTACATACGATTCTTTCGGTGTGCCATGGCTCACTGTATGTCTCGCTGCAGCGGAAGCTCGGCTCTCCGCCAGTGTCCAGTGTGCCGATAAGGAGCCGTGTGTATCTTGTGTTTCAGTGAGCCGTGCTCGTTGACGATTCTTTCGGTGTGCCATGGCTCATTGTATGACTCGCTGTAGCGGAAGCTCGACTCCCGTCAACGTCCAGTGAGTGCGCCACTCAGCACTATTCGCTGGGAGTAAGCTGAATCGTGTGCCGTGAGCTCGTCGTTCCTGTGAATCGATTCACTCGGACACTTGAATGAATCGATACACTGCTTCGAATCATTCATCCAGTAGCCAACACTACTGAGAACTAACTTCCTTTCTGCAAAATATGTGAACACAACTAAACATCCATTGTATTACTCGCAATATACTGTAATCTCAAAGGGAGCTCCGTTTCTCGGGCGGTAGCGCGCCGGCCTCTCGCCGCTAGATTCCGTGGTTCAAATCCCGATCACTCTATGTGAGATTTGTGTTGGACAAAGCGGTGGCTGGACAGGTTTTTCTCTGGGTACTCCGGTTTTCCCTGTCATCTTTCATTCCAGCAACACTCTCCAATATCATTTCATTACATCTGTCAGTCATTAATCATTGTCCCAGCGGAGTGCGACGGGCTTCGGCAGCCGGCACAGTTCCTGTCCTCGCTGCTAGATGGGGGATTCATTCATTCCATTCGTGACCCGGTAGAATGACTGGAAACAGGTTGTGGATTTACATTTTCAAACTTTTATCTTAAGGAACTGGGCACCGTAAGTATTTGACAAGAAACGGGCTACTTTTTAAATTTTCGTATCTTCTATCCAGTGTTCGAACTTTTAAGACATTTTCCTCTCTTTCATCACTTCCATACTTAAAACACAAGCTATTACAACAACACACATTATGGACATCAAAAAATTCCAATGTATCAAACAGATCTTTCACGTATGTTAAACAAACAGTAAATGATGACCACGACGAAGCAAACCCCGAAATAAAATATCAAAATACAAACTTTCAATTGAACGCAGTGTGAAGAATGTTTTGAGTGACGCTGCCCTTGGCTTTGCTGATATTAACTTTATTACCCTGTATGCAGTAACTCTGTTCTTGTTGCCCTTGGTGTAGTCTCTATTCACGTGAACCTCATATCGTATCATCCACCCAGCGTCCATTACTGTAAATAAAATTGCTTGTTACAGAGAATTTCGTCCTTTTAATTCCTGAGTAAAAGCAATGGTGATCACGTAAACTGAAGTCAGCTCATTCATTTTCTATTCAGGTATGGAAGTTTTGTGTGTGATGTCATCATAAGCAAGGACAAGTCCGTCAACGTACGGCGCAAAACTTTGACCTTTGAGCAGTTACAGTTTACTGTTTAACGGAGGAAAGAACATTTCAAATTACTCTCTCCACATTTTCCATAAGCTGGATCTGGTTTATTTTTTAGGTAGTTATATACTGAGATATTGTCGTCTTGTTCACAAATAATGGTGCTAGAGGCTGGCAGGAATTGTCATTAATGTCAGTAGATTCTACAAGACAAGAATGAAATATACATTCGATGAAGATATTTGAAAAATAAGGTGCTGTGCCTATTAGCCGTGTCATCACTGTGGTCTATGGTTTACTGGTTTGATTCCCGACTCTTCACATTAATTTATCCTTTAGAAAACTGTTGAAGAAACGGTTCATTGCTATCAACGCTATGGTTTAGCTATTGCTGGTGGCTGCCATGTTACTAAAGCGCAGACTTAACTAGGCGTCTCGTGACAGTCTTTGAACTAGTAATTGTTTTAGTGTGCCAAAATGGCTAACAGACAAGCACGGCTTTGTTCGGTTAACATAATATTGAATTATTTCAAAAACCTGTATTGTGACTGTCTAATTGAACTGCTCTAACTAGTGTTCATATGCGTTGTGAAAATTTAAAAAATTGAAAATAGAAAAATAATTTTAAAATTTATTTATAAAAGTTAGTGGTTTTCTCCAATTCTGAAAAACAAGGTTTGCATGCGTAGCTCAAACGTTGCAGAAACCAAAATAGGTCTGTGACTGTAAGTAAGATTATCAGTTATCTATTTTTGTATAAAAATGTGAAAACGCACTAAAATGCTCAGTCCACAGTGCAAGATATAACGTCACCTGCTCAGTCTTCAATGTGTTAAAAGTAAAAAGTTACGTAATCACATACACCATGAAACATTTCTTTTACTTCAAGTTGCTTTACGTCGCACCGACACAGATAGGTCTTATGGCGACGATGGGACAGGAAAGGGCTAGGAGTAGGAAGGAATCGACCGTTGGCCTTAATTAAGGTACAGTCCCAGCATTTGACTGGTGTAAAATGGGAAACGCCCGGAAATCCATCTTCAGGGCTGCCGACAGTGGGGTTTGAACTCACTATGTCCCGAATACTGGATACTGACCGTACTTAAGCGACTGCAGCTATTGCGCTCGGATCGTGATACATTTTTGAAACAAAATACGTACTAATCATTGAGAAATGAAACAATTACATTAATCGTGGAAACTGGCTCTAGTCGTCGGCCGCGCGAGACAATGCGGCTATGAAGCTGCCTTGGTAGTACCAACTTAATATCATACTAGAATTAGGTTTCGATGATGTGCTGCTACCTGGTATTTTTTTAATGAACTGCAAGCACTGTGGAATGTATTCCAGCACTCTGCTAACGTTTGTAGTACGATGAAGCGGATATATATGCACTAGAACTCAACGCCGTACGGCATGCACCACTCGTCACGCAACATTAGAAATGACGTATGGCGTACGTCGCTCGTCTTTAAAGTGTTTTCAGGATGGCTTTGAATATATTCATAATGGCTTAAGCAAATATGATTCAAAAATGCATGTAAAACAGTTAGTTAGATACTTACCAGTTGGCGTCAAATTGACTGTTTGAGTGGTGAGCCCTGAACTGAGTATCGTAAAGAGTTTACATTAGTATTATTAAAATTTAAAAAGAATTTCAACGCAGATTAATATAAAAATGTACGTTATACGGGCGATAGTGTTTCATGCATTGGTTTAGAAATTCATCTCAACTCATTCGTTAAAACTTCCTTTTTAAGTACTTTTTTCTTTTTAGCTAGGGGCTTTACGTCGCACCGACACAGATAGGTCTTATGGCGACGATGGGATAGCAAAGGCCTAGGAGTTGGAAGGAAGCGGCCGTGGCCTTAATTAACGTACAGCCCCAGCATTTGCCTGGTGTGAAAATGGGAAACCACGGAAAACCATTTTCAGGGCTGCCGATAGTGGGATTCGAACCTACTATCTCCCGGATGCAAGCTCATAGCCGCGCGTCTCTACGCGCACGGCCAACTCGCCCGGTTTTTTAAGTACTAAACACTTCGAACTTTGTATAGTAGTTCCCCTATTTTAAAATAATAAAACGTGATTTTTCGCGCAAAGGTAAGTGTATTATAATACAGTACCGTATGTAGCAAACCGAACGACACTGGAATATTAATTGCGGTGGTACAGTATGTGCACAAAACGTGTACTATCACGTGCCACACATTGTTCATAATGTTTCTGAAGATTATTGAACATATTGATGAAGAAAGTTTGATGTAAGGACACAAAAATGGACTTATTTTCTCGGATAATTCGTAAACAAATTTTGTAGATGGTCATTTGTCTTGACAGCCGATTCCTTCAACATGTCCCAAATAAAGGCATCTGGGACCGTGAGATCCGTTGGGTAGGAAGGGCAGGAATGGAATTCCGCGAGAAATTAGGCGATCTCCAAAGTGTCGGTGCAGAAGTGATTCACGTTGGGTTACTGTAAGACCTGTTAGAGAAGTCGTCCATGATTGTAGTTTGTGGTGACTGCTCTTGGGCGCCCTGCTGTCCCCTAATTTCATTATTCGTAGGTTACAAGGTGCATGGGTTCAATAGACCCAAAGCTACACCGAGGCACATTACGGTGAAAATAATTCTATGTAAAGTTACCTATAGTCCGCGCACCTTTTAGCGATATTTCTTTGTACGGCGGTGAGGAGTAAGGAGGGAGCTCTCCCGGTTCCGGTAATACTGCCAACTGAATGGAAATGAAATTTGAATTAAATCGATAATATGATCGATCGATATGAATTTTCTAAACCGCTGTTATATTTAAGCCAACAACTGTGTCATACACACATTATATAGCATTATATAACATTTCTCGATGCGAATCTTGTTCCTAGCATGAATTCTATAGTTTGGCTTTGCTGTGTAAACAACAACAGTACTAGTACGTAAAGTGTATGACAGATGTCGCATAGCGATGCATAAGCGATTCATAGTTTGTGTTTCAAAGGTTGTCAATACGAATCTCGAAGATACCCGAGGTCGACCGATTCAGCACTAGGGTGTCCATGTATCGCTAAAAGGTGCGCGTACTATATTAATCCGGAAATACTTAGCACTAAAAAGGCTAAGAGGGGTTTGAAGGTCAGGAAGAGGTTGCACACAGCTTTAGGAAAAGAGTTGGGGAAAATAATGAGTTCGAATCCCAGTCATAGTCATCCTAGTGTTGTTTCTATAGTTTTCCATCTTCATATACAGGTCACTGCTGTTTTCTTTCCAGATGACTCACCTAATTACAGAATTCCAATTCTTACATGAGACTGTTGAATAACGATGTTCTGGGCTTATTGCATCAAGCAGCGACAACAGTCCTCCTCCAGAAACCTTAGCCTGTTACTGAACATCGTGATATCTCACTTCTAATTTGATCACGATGGATCTTGCGACCTAGCGCCATTTGGGTAACATCATAGAGAGATATCCCTGTCAGAGGCTGTCGACCCATCGGACTCGATGCCTCCCTCGGGGTCTCTTGCTGTTAACCTTGACTTCTACAGCAATCTTCTCTATAGTACCAGTTCTTCAGGTAACTTGTTCGAAGTATCGGAGGTAAGCCTGTTCTATTCGCTGTAGGAGTCTTGTCCAGATGACAAAATTCTTCCAGTACAAGAGCACTGGTTCGGTGTTCAGTCCAAGAGATATGGAGAATGTGCCGACACATCCACTCAAAGTTCATAATTTTCTTCCTGCTGTCTGTCCGACTTTCCATTGCAATGAGGGAGATGGAAGTGAGTTTGAGGTTATAGATTCTCTTCAGCTATGCGGTAACTGCCCTGGCCATATCAGTTCTCTTACCGATTTCGATTGAACATCGTCCAGTGTTGGATATCACGGAGCCCAAATAGATGCATTTCTCGGTTCCCTAAAAGCAAGCTACCTATCTCACGTCGAACTAGTTAGTTCTTTGCCATTCAGTCTCTCGACAGTCCACACCTCCGCCTTTCCTCTGTTGATTTGCACGCCATATCCCTTGCTATTCAACTTTAGGTTTTTCATAACGAACTGTAGTTCCTGCGCACTGGCAGCTAGTATCACTGAGTCATCAGCGTACCTTAGGTTCCTTTTCCCCAGACGGAAACGCCTCCTTCTCAGTTCTCAAGCATATTCCTTCTCATGATATTGTGCATATATGTTGAAGAAGAGGGGTGAGATAATGCAGTCCTATCTCGTACCAAAAATAGTAATAAGCTTGAAATCATTGTCTTTCATTTTCATAATTTTGTCTACAATTTTCGAAGTTAACCATAGACAACTTTACACATATTTTCAAGTTAACCTATCCCTGTTGAACTAACACGACCCACCTCCCCAGCAGTGTCCCCTTTCTTCCATTGAGCATAAGGCTGACTGTACGAAGTTTAATAATAATCGTATTGGGATGATCATCAGCTCCAAGACTTTGCTTCGTTATCTCGTAGCCGTAAGAAGAAACACAAAAAGGGTATTAGTAGAGTTATTGGCAGGTTTGTCCCTTGCAAACCACGTCTTATTTATCCTTACACACGATGCGTATACAAACCTTTTGCTTGACCTACTGGTTGTCCGTGGTAGGTTGTCAGAAATATTAAATGCATACTTTTAAACGTACGAACTGAAAACAATCACATATTTTTTGGATGACCAATATTCTATTTTTGAAGAATAACACATTTTTATTTTTCAGTTGCTTAACCACAATGTTAAATTAAAGTTGACTAACAAACTGAAATACATTTTGTGCCTTTCGAGGAAAAAATACTTTTTTTCCTGCTGGAAACTACATAACAAATCAAATCTAATGGAATACCTTCTAGAAGCATTTAAATATCCAGTGAAAATTCAAATTATCATTCTGCTGCTAATCTTCCATGTAAAATGAAAGGTTCTTGTATTTAATCACATACCAGGCCATGGATTAATGTTAAATTGCTGTCGCTGTTCTAATTCCTAAACATGTGTAAGACTTTTCCTCATCCCTTTGAAGAGTAGTGTGAAAGTTCTGTTCTCCAATACTATACGGCTCCTTCGCTAAACAGTGTGCTGGCCTTTGGTCACAGGGGCTCCGGGTTCGATTCCAGGCAGGGTCGGAAATTTGAACCATCATTGGTTAATTTCGCCGGCACGGGGGCTGGGTGTATGTGTCGTCTCCATTATCATTTCATCCTCATCACGACGCGCAGGTCGCCTACGGGAGTCAAATCAAAAGACCTGTACCTGGCGAGCCGAACATGTCCGTGGACTCTCTCGACATTAAAAGCCATACGCCATTTCATTTCCCCAATACTAGTAAATATTATTTCGACGGTGAAGTGTATCTGCCTTTGCCGTAAAAACGACAACCACAAACAAACCCACCCACACACACAATGTTCTGGGTTGGAGGTAGGACGTTAGTGAGACCTTTCCACTCTATGAAGGTGTTATAGAAAAACAAATTAAAATTGTAAGTTTATCACACACTGCCGTATTTTCAGTTACTGCTATGCGTCTAGTGCTGCTGCAGCTATTGTCCTGAAATTCATTAACAACTCAGTGTTCTAAATGATGTGTTCTGAGTCTCACTTTTTCCAGAAGAGCGTTTACATTCTTCAAACACCTTATACTCCGATGGCAAAGGTTGTAAGTTTTGCAATGGATCCCTTTGGTAGTAGCATCAAGAAATGTCAGTACTAATCCGTTGACTATGTTTGGATAACAGGCTCCTACAATATTTATCACCTCTTTTAAATAGTATTATTTGCTGTGTTATTGACAATGAATTCACGGACTAGTGCGAAATTAGCCATACCATGTTGCAGATTTTTTACCAGTTCCTTTACGTCGCACCGACACACGTAAGTCTTATGGCGACGATGGAACAGGAAAGGGCTAGGAGTGGGAAAGAAGTGGATGCGGCCTAAGGTACAGCCACGGCAGTAGGATTCGAACCCACTATCTCCCGACTATTGGGTACTGGCCGCATATAAGTGACTACAGCTATCGTGCACGGTTGCTGCGCAATTACCGGACTACAGCGATTTAGCCGAAGAACTAAAATTACAACTGAGTTAATTAATTGAAAATAAATTATAAAATTGTTTTGAGGTAATAAAAATAGCAACCGGGTTGAGTACTCCATACGGTAGAGTGCTGGCCTTCTGAGCTCAAGTTGGCAGGTTCCTTTTTATTTATGATTTGTTTCACGTCGCACCGACACGGACAGTTCTTACGGCGACGATGGGACAGGAAATGGCTAGAAGTGGGAAGGAAGGAGCAGTGACCTTAATAAGGTACAGCCCCAGAGGATCATGATTCGCTTACCTCTAAGCACGGATTGGCAATGCTGACCGTACAGTGCTGTCTAGTCAAAGCCAGTCCACGTCAGATCCACGTATTCTTTAAAGTACTGTAGTTCTCTTTTCTGCATTACACAGTCCAGTATATAGTATTTAAATATTTAAAATTATATTATAACTATGAACAAATACAAATATTTTAATAAAACTGATACAGATTAATGCGCAATCCGAAAGTACATACCGTGTCCTGTGCTGGCGCGCATTACCCGAACGACCTCAGCTAGAGACATTTATATGACCTTTTTCCGAGCCATTTTCCAGGAAAACAAAAATACCAATGAAAACATGTTTCAGATAAGAACAACAGACAACATGTTATTGGCTGAAGAAACAAAAACGTGGCCGCTTACTGAAAATTTCAATACATAATTTCATGGATTTAAAGATACTTGTTCAGGCTTTTACTCTTAATTATTTGCAGGGTCCGACTCGTTGGCTGAACGGTCAGCGTCCTGGTTCAGAGGGTCCCGGGTTCGATTTCCGCTCGGGTCGGGGATTTTAACCTTAGTTGGTTAATTCCAATGGCACGGGGGCTGGGTGTCTGTGTTGTCTTCATCATCATTTCATCCTCATCACGACGCGCAGGTCGCCTACGGGCATCAAATAGAAAGACCTGCATCTGGCGAGCCGAACCCGTCCTGGGATATCCCGGCACTAAAAGCCATACGACATTTTATTTCATTGTTTGCAGGTATTTTCTTAATTATTTTAGTTGGTTTATGTTGAAAAGAGTTATACAGCTGAAATCAGCAGCAAAGGTAAAGGAATCGCCCTCTTCGTACAGCACCCTCAAGGAAATAAGTTGGTTCGCAGAAAAGGTGGGCCTTTCAACATCAGAGTGGACTGAAAGTATCAAAGTGATGGCATAAGTGGCTCCAGTAAGAAGCGTGTATGGTAGAAGCCAGGAAAACAACCATTGAAGGCGTACCAGCGGTGAGATAGAAACTTCGGGACATGTTCTCTGCTACTGTCAATTCGGCCTATTGCTTAGGAATACTCTCCATCACACTTATTGCAAAAGCCTTTCACGATAACGGGTGGGAGTAATGTGAAGAAGTGAACTGCTTAACTGAAAAAGGAAGCACGAGAAGAGTAGATATTCTAGCCATCATTAAACTGAGAGCTCGTTCTGTAATATTGGACCCAACAGTACATATAGAAGCAGGCGAACAACTGCCGCATGATGTGCACTCTAAAGGTAATCGCCCACTACATCGCGCCGCGCAGCGCAGCGCAGCCGAGAAGAAATTTCCGTGGTCTGCTTCTTGTGAAATGAAATGGCTTAACGCCCACTGCAGGGAGCCGCACCGCGCCGCGCCGCGCCGCGCGGAACAAGCTTGTGGAATTTCCGCACCAGAAGCCCCCAGGTTTCTGGAACGGAACATTTTCCTTTCGGCGCGCTTGTATGGGCGAGGGTAGAAGGAAGGAATAACGGAAAGAATGTGGTTTCGTGGCGTTTCGGCAGTCTTCGTGAGTCCTCGACTAGTGCCAGCACGCTCGTACCTTCACGCGGTTAGTAGTATTGTGCACTGTACACCTTTCTCGGCGAAAGGTGATATTATTTTCTCGCTCTACACACGCCTTTTTTATTTGCTAGTTGCTTCACGTCGCACCGACACAGATAGGTCTTATGGCGACGATAGGACAGGAAAGGGCTAGGAGTGGGAAGGAAGCGGCCGAGGCCTTAATTAAGGTACAGCCCCAGCATTTGCCTGGTGTGAAAATGGGAAACCACGGAAAACCATTTTCAGGGCTGCCGGCAGTGGGGTTCGAACCTACTATCTCCCGAACACTAGATACTGGCCGCACTTAAGCGACTGCAGGTATCGAACTCGGTACACACGGCTTAACTAGGTTCAATAGTTCATAGAATTTTTCTTGGGACATACGAAAGCAGTGGGAAAATTTACTTCGGTCCTTTAGTAGATCAGGAAATAAATGGTGAAACTCTCCGTACGTTTCCCTTTTCTCATAAATGTTGTGGACCCAAACTTTTCTTTCGCGTTTTTCTTCTTCCTCATTTGCAAATATCGCAACCGTAAATAATAAGTCCTCCTCAGAACTGGAACTCATATTTCTGTGTGAGCTGCACTTCCCCAACTGGAGAGAGGCGGCGCGGTGAGGTGTGCTGTATGGGCGAAGTCTCGGAAAAAGACCCGTGGAATGTTCCACAAGCTTGTTCCGCGCGGCGCGGCGCGGTTCCCTGCAGTGGGCGATTACCTTAAGAAGCAGCCAATCTACGTTCCAGTATCCAATTACATCATGGAAAAATAGTATGTATACTCCGTCACTATTTACGGATTGTTAGTGGGTACAAGAGGTACCACACCGGGGATGATGGCCGAGTTGTGGATGAGGTTTACTGTCAAAGAAAGCTACCTAGCCGCAATTGCGTGGGTGCGTGCTTCTTTTAAGGAACCATTAACATTCAAAAACATAAAAATTGTACATATATATATATATATACTCTTCTCGTGCTTCCTTTTTCAGTTAAGCAGTTCACTTCTTCACATTACTCCCACCCGTTATCGTGAAAGGCTTTTGCAATACGTCCTTGAATTGTGTGATGGAGAGTTGGTGCGTTGTCTTATGGCAAACCCGTTGAAGATCAGTTTCGTAAATAATGGAGCTTGGGAGAGAACAAACTGCCTCACCCCCCGAAATGATGTGCTCAATTTGGTATTTTTTTCGCCAGTTGCTACTTAACCTTGGCAACAGCGCAATTTAAATCTCCTAATTTGGTGGCCGCGACTTTTTAGACGGTAACGCCGCCGCCTCTCAGGCAAGGGAAATTTGAGTTGGTGATGCGGATTGCTGAGAAGGTGAAGTGGGTCTGGTCGTGGCCCTTAATAGGAACTGTCGCGGCATTCACCTTAGGCAGGAGAATGTAAAATCCGGAAAATCATTCTCTGGACAGCTGACGGACGGTGCGGACCAGCACCGACTCCCGAATGTAGAGCTGCAAGGTTAGCTGCTCTTAAGCCGAAGCCTACCCTACTCTGTATGGGAATGGCTCAGACCACAATTTTTGAGAAGAACGATTTATATTCCAAACACGTTTTCGTACGGTTCACAGCGTTCGAGGTCAAGGGTCTCCCTTGTTAGTACCAAGGCAACTGGAATGACTTGTTGATTCATTAGTGGGATACCAGATTGTTTTGACGTCTACAAACCATTGCACAGCTCTATTTGCCGAGAATGGAACGTGCCTGTAATTCAAAGCTAAGCAAAATGTTCATGTTTATCTTCCAATTATTAGCTGTATTTGGGTCCTGTATCCATTCGCCAGAGAATGCCGGTTTACATGTCCAACTCGTTGTCTGAATGGTCAGCGTACTGGCCTTCGGTTCAGAGGGTCCCGGGTTCGATTCTCGGCCGGGTCGGGGATTTTAATCTTAATTGGTTAATTCCTACTTCACGGGGGCTGGGTGTATGTGTTGTCATCATCATCATTTCATCCTCATCACGACGCGCAGGTCACCTACGGGTGTCAAATAGAAAGACCTGCACCTGGCGAGCCGAACCCGTCCTGGGATATCCCGGCACTAAAAGCCATACGACATTTCATTTCATTTCACCGGTTTACATGATATGCATTTGCCAATCACTTGCAGACAGCTTAAAACACGGGGAAGTGCTAATGCATTAGAACTGAACTGATTCATATGATTTTACATTAGTATGCTGTACAAACTCTATTGGTAAAGTCTTATGAAAAAGGTAATTTAATTTCATTCAATCATCACATGGTCCGAGATCAGTAATGTATTTCCAAGGTCCAGATCAATAAACTGTGAGAAGTATTGCGACTTAGGCCATAGGAGCTGTTAGCATTTCAAAAGCCTCAGAAAGTACGAGATTTCATGGACTTCAGTCTCTAACAGGCCTTGAATTCGTAAAGACAACAATTATACGTACATCTTGTAAACATGTTTACACTTACGCGAGAAATACGCCTTCTCCTGCCTTAGTGTCGTTATCAAAACTCTTCCACGCTCTCAGCAACGCATCTTTCTCTTGGGCACTCAACTGGATATATTTGTCATTACACAGCACCGCCTGCTGGAAAAAAGAAAAGTTCCTTTAAGATCTGTACATTTACATACAAGATTAGATCTCTAGAATGTTTGTGCTATGACACTCTCTCACCTGGCTACAGATATGGACTTGAGACGCTCTTCAAATGTTCTCAGTTAGATATTAGGTCATTTTCAAACACAAAGTATACGAATGTTTTGGTAATTATTTCAGATCTACTTAGGAGAAGATAGTCCGTAATAAATAAATACAGAACATACAAGTGGCGCAGTCAGTCAGTCATTGTCCTCCCAGGATAGCGGGCTTGATCGTAACCGAGACAGTGGTATTTGAGGGAGTTGTAATGGGGCAACTCCTCAACGTTGGCTTTCAACACGTTTAAGAACTCTTCTGGAGCAAAATTCCGAATGCCTGCAATCTGTTAAAATGTCTTCATTGAAGATCCATTATGCAATTATTATTATTATTATTATTATTATTATTATTATTATTTTTTGCTAGGGGCTTTACGTCGCACCGACACAGATAGGTCTTATGACGACGATGGGATAGGAAAGGCCTAGGAGTTGGAAGGAAGCGGCCGTGGCCTTAATTAAGGTACAGCCCCAGCATTTGCCTGGTGTGAAAATGGGAAACCACGGAAAACCATTTTCAGGGCTGCCGATAGTGGGATTCGAACCTACTATCTCCCGGATGCAAGCTCACAGCCGCGCGCCTCTACGCGCACGGCCAACTCGCCCGGTATTATTATTATTATTTTTATTATTATTAATATTACAAAAATGAAACCTATATACAAGAAGGTAATCAAAGAATGTTTTACTGTTGCATACATTCTTCATATCTTTATTATAGCCGCGAGGTCTCCTGTTTGACGTGGAATTCAAACCACAGACTCATTTTTAATTTCAAAAATATATAGCCCACCAAGTTTTTCTTTATGTTCTGAAACCGTGGTTTACCAATTAAAGTCCCGCTGGTGGAAAAACGAAAGAGGATATTAGCTGGCATGTTACGAGAGGTGGTGGTATAAAATTTTTAATCACCATATTGCGTTCCAAAATCCTCGGTTCAGTTCCAAATCTCTCCGAAATGTTCATATGTACTGAGGACATATGGCGTTGTAGATGGCGATTTCTCCGTCGGATGGTGACATTAAGCTTTTAGTACAGCCTTTAGCGTTATTCGACAGGACGAGGCTATATGCCGACACGGGATTCACCATTTCCAGCCACCACCACTATCATCACCACCACATCATCATCCGGACGTGCAGATCACCCATGGGTGTCAAATAGGAAGCCCTGCACGACACACATCAATTTTAATAATTTTACGTTCTCTGGTTGTATTTATTTTATTTAGGGTATGTCCAATATCACATCACAACAATTCGAGTGGAAAATATAATATTAAACTAAGGGAAAATAAATTAGTTCCTTAACTAATACTATAGGTAGAGGAGAATCGGGTAATGTGGGATAGTCGGGCAATATGGAATACCACAATATCTTGCCTGTAAGGTACTCCTCTCAGGTGGAAACTCGTCGAATTACGGTAAATGTTCTCATGATGCTTTGTATTCAGTTTCGACATGCTCGTGAGTGAGGTTAGTGCGTGGAGCAAGAATATTTGTTTTTCATATTTGAAAAGCTTTTGCAGGTAATTCTTTTAAAGCTTGTATTAACTACCAACACTGAGTTTAGTCCTGGGAAATCCAATGTTATATATTGTACAACAGTTGCTTATATTGCTACACCAGTGTAACTTCCTTGTTGTGCAAAGTTTATGGCATGACGAATCCTTTAATTCAAACATGGTGTGTCGGGATATATGGAATACTGTTTTATTTTCAAAGTAAAATGACGTTTAAAATTAATTAAAATTAACTGCATTAATCCTGGTATATTATAACATGTAACTACCTATAGATCTCAGTTTCTGCATCTGTGACTTTTGTCACTGAATGAACAAGTGACTGTAAAAAGAAAACTCTGAATAATTAGTGTATACAGATTATCATTTAAGTTAATTACCAATTTTATTCTTTCGATTTTTTAAAATTTCTGTACGTCCACCTGTAAGAACGTTCCTTAAATATAACTGAAAAAAAATTATTGAAGCTGTATTTTAATTTACATATTATTTACCCTACTATTCCATATTAGCCGACTATTCCGTATTACCCACCAAGTGCAACTTTTTGAAAGAAATAATTTTGACGTGAAGACATTAACAATTTACAATTTAAAAATATAGAGAATCTTGGCTAATTGTTTGAATTTTCAAACCATATTTTTTTATATTTCATAACTGATTTCGGTAAGAAGTTATACTGCCAAAAGTAAATGGTATTCCATATTATACGACTCTCCTCTACTTTAACAGAGGGAAAATAAATTGGCCGATTGATTAGAATTTGATGCCAGTAATGATATTACCGAGCTATTACGACACCTCTGAAATATCAAATGAAGATTTTTAATATTAGGATATTGAGTTAAAGATTGAGATTATGCTTATTTCTCTAAAGGTTATCGCTTAGAGCTGTTTGGAAGTGTGTGTGTGAGAGAGAGAATGAGATCACAAATGAAGGAACATGGAAACGGAATTATTTTCGTACTCCAGACAATCGCACCTTCGGAATAGACACCTTCAACGCAAAAGTGAATGCCCGAAACGCCAAACCACCAGTGGGTGCCAGATGAGAGCTGTCTTGATTTTCGAAGCAACCTGGGCAGCTGTGACTGCATCTGGGGCTTGCACATAATCATTTTGAAGGTAAAAGTGCTTTTGGGTTAAAAAATCTCGTCAGTAAAAATAATATTCCGATGACCATTTTGTGTGTTCGTATCACTTTAAGAGGTTTTCGTCATTTGGCCAGCCTTTGCTTCTTCAATTATAATGTTAGGAAGTGCCCAGTGCTGTGACAAAGTGCTTTCAAACCAAGGTCACTTCTTAGAATCCTGGTCATTGTTCGTTTCTCTATCGCCATTACGTTTTGTTTTCTCAGAGGATTTCGTCAAATACTCCAGCAGATATTGTTGTGGAAAACGTGCTGAAACTTGATGCGAAGTCGTAGTGCGTAGTGGTAAACAATCAAAGATACCAATGGGCTGTAAAATCTACCGGTGTCCCTCAAGGGTCTGTTCTAGGGCCCCTATTGCCCGTCTTGCATATTAATGACTTATCCTCTATGTACAACAAAATGGTTGCTTTTAGCGTAATTTTATGGCAATAAATATTTGAAAGATATGTTTTATGAGAAACATTCTGCTGCCTTCGTAACGTTACCTTGTGTAAGTCGCTTTGCTGTGATCTAGACGAAACGCCAGTGAAGGACTGTGGAAACTGGTTTAAAATACGGCGTCATTTGCACCTACTGATAGAAGGCAGGTTCCGGCTGAATGGTAGGCTTCGGCCTAAAAGTGGCCACGCCTGGTCCTTAGACGACAACTCTGCACTCCGCTCGACCAACCGAGCACAGGGCTGGTGGCCACGGCTCTACACCTCTGAATTCGGGAGACGGAGAGAGCTGGTCCCCACCGTCGGCTGTCCAAAGATTGGTATTTTGAGGTTTTCCATTTCCTCCACTAAGGCACTATGAGAACGGAATGAAAACTTTTAGTAGTAGTAGTAGTAGTGCGTTCGATACGGTAAATATAGACATACACTTATCCAAGCTTCATTCTCTGCATATCGGCCCGATAGCCCTAATTTGTTTTAAGCCGTACCTTACAAATCGTCACCAGTGCGTAGTGGTAAACAATCAAAGATCCCAATAGGCTGTAAAATCATCTGGTGTCCCTCAAGGATCTGTTCTAGGGCCCCTATTGTTTGTCTTGCATATTAATGACCTATCCTACACACTTCAGTATTGTAACCACCACTTATATGCTGATGATCTGCAGATATACAAACACACCACTACAAACAATTTACGTGAAACAGTTCAGCATATTCATTCAGATATTGAAAGGATTACCGCTTATTCTAAAAATAACCACTTAATCCTAAATCCTCGTAAAACACAAAGTAGTATCATAGTAATCTCTAAATTATTACATGTAATAAGTAACATCAATCCTTCTCCAATCGATCAGTGAAATTGCTGTACCGTACCTTAAAAATGTAACTAGTCTTGGAATCTCCATCAATGAGAATCTGACCTGGAATGAACACGTAACTAATGTATGTAGAAAGGTTCATGCAGCTCTATATCCCCTGAAACATTACTAGAATTCTTTTCCTCAGAAGCTTAAATTAAAATTAATCCAAGCACTACTGTTCCCAATTGTAGACCACTGTGATACGGTACTAGTCAATCTAAATGCTGAACAAGCTTTGAGACTTCAACGAGCACAAAACTCATGCATACGATATGCCTTCCAACTGCGACATGACGCTCATGTTACACCATATTTCAAAACATTGGGATGGCTACACATAAATGAACGAAAGAATTTTCACCTAATGACACTTGTTTACCAAGTCCTCTCGACGAACACTCCTACTTACCTATCTTCTAATATTCGTTTCCTTTCCTCATTCCATGAAATTAGTACCCGTTCTAGTTCCCTACTTGAAATTCCACTAAATCGAACGAATTCCTACAATCATTCCTTTTTAGTTACTTCATCGAGACTATGAAATGCACTCCCAATGGACATTCGGCACGTTACTTCCTCTCATAATTTCAAATCTGCCTGAGGAAAGTTTTTCCTGGGAACATATAACTGAGTTGTGTGAGTGATAGTGTGTATGTTGTGTGAATGGGTTTTCTTCATCTATTATGCACTTCAGTGATTCTTATTATTACAAATACTATATTTCCTCTTTATAGTATTATTATTAGTATTGTCACACTAATTGGCATACTGATTTGTAACATAGTATATCTGTTCGTAGTATTACTTCTTTGTATAATTACTGTGTCTTACTTTTATGTTTACATTTTTAAATTTTATTGTTTAAAGTGGTTAAGTGTAAGACAGGGCCGTGAGCCGTAACTTCACCACAAATGTAAGTCAGGCATAAATAAAATAGTAGCAGTTCTTGCCGGGGTTGTCTTATCGGCTCCCATAGCTGCACTCCATGGTCGTAATGGCTCCCGCATCTGAAACGTTGCTTTTACTTGAACGGTTGTATTGGCTCCGTGAACTATTTCTAATCGATTCGATATTTATATGACGTGTTCTACTTGTTGCAGGTGAAATCATCTTCTACTTGTGTGTTGTAAATTTCCTGCCATTTTCTATTATGGAGTTCATATAAAGACAAATAAGGAATAATAATTGGAGGAAGCAAATTTAAAATTAAGCTTCTATAAAACCTTGCAAATGGAGTGATCAAGTGGAAAGGCAATACAAAAGAATATGAATGACTTTGTTGATTAGGTATTGGATGTGATAATTGCATGAATGAATCTGACTTTCGTCCTGAAATGTGGGCTAATTATAGTAATACAGGAGACCGAAGTATAAACTGCTGCGAATCTCTCCATGCAAAATTGAACCAAGCATGTAATGCTGTCCATCTAAATATATGATTCATTATGATTTTCTTGCAAACTGTTCTAATGCTCTACAGTAACTCCATTCATAGTTTTATATCCAACAGTTTTGGCTTATTGACTTGAACGCAGTTTTTGCTAAAACATTTTGTAGCACAGTATTTTCTGCTTCGGCAATGGAGGTGTTGAAGAGAATTTAATCCGACAAATACATAAAGCTTCGAAGCAATAACGCCTAAAGGGAACACAGTAGATAAAATAATTCAGGCAGCCGTGATTGATTACCAGCAGGGGAGATCATTGGACTGCAGTACACGAAACAGATCAGCTATGAATGTTTCAGTACCTGTTTATAACATGGATGAAACGTACGCACGCTAAAAACAGTTTAATGCATGTCAATAATTTAGTTTTATTTTCCAATAAATGTTTAGGCTATTACATGGATGAAACGTACTTACGTTAACATCATTTTTACCCACACCAATATTTTAGAGTTAACTGTCTTAAGCCTGTTAAATGAAAAGGGAAATTTTATTAACCCAGCATGAGCCAAAGCGACCTAAGTTAAGTGTTGAAGTGGGAGCCGAAACCAGCAGCCCCAATCAACAACCAAATAGCAAATCCAATTATTGGGAGCCGCATCCGTTCCTGTATAACGGGGTATGACAAACACTGGTTGTCTGATTACCATGGTGTCTGTTTTCTGTCCACGCAAAACTGTCTGCACTAAATTGATTACAGTAATTCAAACCCAAGAACATATCCATGTTAAAAATATATGTTATCTTATGGCTGGGAGTCATCTAAAAATTTGCGTTACGCATGTCAGCGTCACAGAATGTGTGACGGAAGTATAAGCCTAGCAACCACGCAGGCTATGTCTTATGGTCATGACCAAGAGGCATATTTATGTCAATTGATTTTCGCAAAGGAAAAAGTGGTTTATTTTCATGTTAAAATGTGGTGACTTCCACCTGCTCGGACGTAAGAGAAGATTTGTTTATTCTCTCCACAGCTGAGGATGGCTGACTTCGCCACGCTATTACTATGAAAATACACTCCAGATCATTCAGCCTGTGGTCTTTATTTTCCCCCTACGAGCTTTACGTGGCTCCTTAATGGACGTCCATGATGAAACAGATTAAGCATATGCATCGGTGGCATGGACATACAGTAATAATTTTAAAAATGGTACAACACATCAAGGTAATAATTTAATTGATGAACAGTTTCGGCAATCTTTGAAACAATTGAGCGTTTGGATATAAACTGCAGTATTTTATGTTCAGTTACATTTCTTTAATTAATTCATTTCATTTGCATATTACACTCTGAATGAATGAATGATGAATGAATGAATGAATGAATGAATGAATGAATGAATGAGTACATAAATAAATGAAATAAATAATCCTGAATAATAATAATATTCCTTCTATTATCTTGCATTTTAAAGGATCCTGAATGTTGAAATTTTATCCCACAGGAGTTCTTTAACGTGCTGGAAGCTAACGACAAGCCATCCACGTCTCTTTCACTCGTTCACAAAGTTCATTATGATTTTCTTGCAAACTGTTCTAATGCTCTACAGTAACTCCATTCATAGTTTTATATCCAACAGTTTTGGCTTATTGACTTGAACGCAGTTTTGCTAAAACATTTTGTAGCACAGTATTTTCTGCTTCGGCAATGGATGAAACTTTTTGGTAAGAGAGCGGTGATTAAAATACTGAAAGTTATTTTCTGTGACTCAAGTCCTAGAGCATCATGAGTAAAGCCAGCATTTATATGTATTAAAAAACCATGAAAATATGCATACAATTATGCACTAAAACGTTAGAATATGCACTATAAATAGAACACTATGCACTTAAAGACCTCATTTCTTTCAGATTCACTTCTTTGTGTGTGCCGAGTGAATGTATTGTCTGTTAAAACAAGTTTGTAGGCCGAAACTTATCTGTCAACATCAACTGACGTGATAGCCAATCTACTAATATTGTCCCAAGGAAATTCGGATCACTCATTTGGCAAATATTTACTGACCCCCACTCATATCCAGGTTTATTGACTATATTTTGTAATCCTGGATTTGAAGTAATCACCTTCATCAAACTTCTCTTTAACCTTTTTACCAGCTTCGCCTGGGACAGTGCTTAAAGTTATTTTATTAGCTAGTTCAAGTGATTCGTAGAGGGATGCACTTAGTCTCCAAACGCTTAATTGTTTCAAAGATTGTCGGAAAATGTACATGAATGAAATTAATATATTGAAGTATTGTACCATTTTTTAATATGACCTTTGATTCACGTAGACACGCGGTCTGATTACCTTCAAAAATCTATAACTACTTGTTTCACTTGTTCAAAATGATTTTGATAGAAGAAAACTGAAGATAATCATGTCCCCCTCTGGTGGAAGAGGTATCTCGGGAAGACTATCTTTGTAGAACTGGACGAGATGGAGCTTTAAGAAACACTTGATTCACACTTGAAATTAAACTGTTAACCGCTGGAAATAGTGTTCGTATTTCTTCTGCAGTAGGATGTAGTCCGTGGACCAAGTAAGTAATATGAATAAGACTAGGATAACAGACTTTAAGGGTTTTAGCTGCTTTCAGCATATCGTCGTTGCGCCTGCGAAGGATAATATGTGAAATATTTCAGCTTAGAATTTCTGCCGGTAAGGTTCTGTCATCTAAAGTTCAATATTGTGCCAGGTATTTTAAAGAATTTTCACTCGTGATGATATATGTGCTGCGGGTCAGTATTTCTATCACAACATTATCACATAGCGGTTTTCGCAGGTGCAACCACGACATATGGAGCTGCATCTGTGACAGTCACAAGCACCTTGGAATAATTATTCTCGGTCTCAGTTGGCCACAGAAGTCTCAGGGAATCATTAATGAATCTTGATATTGTGCTAGGATTAATTCTGTACCGAGCAAGTGGCCGCGCAGTTTGGGTCACGTAACTATCAGCTTGCATTGTGGAGATAGTGGGTTCGAACTCCACTGTTGGCAGTCCTAAAAATGTTTTCCGTGTTTTACCATTTTCACACTAGGCAAATGTTGGGTCTTTATATTAAGGCCATGCCTACATTCTTCCCACTCCTAGCCCTTTGCTATCCCATCGTTGCCGTAAGACCTATCTGTGTCGATACGACATAAACCAAATTTCAACTACTTTCCATGCTAGAAGATGAGGTTCTCCAGATTCTTGAAGGCAGAGCTTGCCAGGTCTGAAGTTTACTATGCCTTGACGACGTGCATCATAATACAGTTCTCTGCAATGTCACTTCGAATTCAGTCAATTGTTTAGTTGAACAGTGTCGGTAGGCAGGTTTTCCTAAGTGTCGATTTACCTGGTACCTACAGACTTACAGAATACTGTATTTTTTCCAGAAAAGAACATAAAGGTGGATTATTTAATATAATATAATGGAGTATTGCTACATAGCAAAGCTTTACAAAGGTAGTTGAAAATGTGTTAATATCAGACTAGGGTTTTACCTGAGTAAGAAGTAGTGGCTTCTGTGTGGTGTTGTTCTCGTTTGATCTGACGTGCGCTTTTGTCTTAGAATGTTGTTCGAATTGATTTTTTTCTCGCATTTCACTTCTTTTTAGCTTATTAGGCAGAAAAGCACATACCATTTTTGTGTAGTCATTATTGTCTGAAACACACTGTTTTAATAAAAAGATTTGACTACACTTCTCCTTAGGCATATTCACTAAATCAAAAACAGCAAAAATTCTGTAACAATAGGCAACACGTGGTTACACATGTGCTAGCACCTCCTAAACTGCATAATTCTCAAGGAATAGATTTTGAGTAGACTGGACTAGCAGGTGGTTGGTAATTGGGGAGTTGTCACTAACCTCTCCCAAGTATCCCCTACTGATCAGTCTGTGTATAATAATAATAATAATAATAATAATAATAATAATAATAATAATAATAATAATAATAATAATAATAATAATAATGGCGTGTGGCCTCCGGAGAGGCCTGGTGCAGGTCTTTCGAGTTAACCCCTATAGGCGACCTGCACGTCTGTGAGGATGGGGCCCTAGTTAAGATGAAATCCATTGCTGAAATTCATACGAAATACAGGTATCAGTATTTTACGTGCAAGTTTCGTTGGTCGCTGGTTTTATGGGGCGGTGGGACACGGGAGCGAAAAAGAGTGCCGTTTCGGCGTTCAATTCCACTGTTCTGTCAGCGAAAGACAGGATAAGGTACTAACTCGAGCTCAATCTGAACAATATTTACTTCAATCTCGCACGTTTACTTTATACACATAAATGAGATAAAGAAAATATAAATAAGATTTATATAAGTATTTATAAGCATATAAAGAATTGCTCTGCTTCTGGCATCTGCACCTGTCTTGTCTTGGGTCCAACAAACGTGACAAAAATGTCCCTAGGGAATCATAATAATGTGTTATAATATTTGATTTCTCATGCCAAATTTAAAGTCCCTAGAACACTAACAAATTAGATATTAGTCAATGTTAATTATTTCTTAGAAAACTTCTGCTATATGATGTCATTTAGATTTTTTAAATTATGTTTGGGTCATTACTGCAGACTGGTTTGGCGCAGTGCTCCACCCCACCCTATTATTTGCTAACCTTTTCATTTCTAGACAACTACTACATCCACACGAAGACGTCACAAACACGCAGCCCCCGATCCATAGAAATAAGCTAATGAAAGTTAAAATTCCAGGCCCGAATGGAAATCGAACCCGGTACCACGCGGACCAAAGACCAGCACGCTAACCATTTAGCTATGGAGCCGGACTATGGTGGTGGTGAGGATTGGACAGTTCTCTTGTTTGAAAGACACGTTGGAAAGAAAATACAGTATTTCCATTGCTCGGAAGGTGAGAAAAATATTCACGTTTCGTATACAGGGTGGTTGGAAACAACGTGAACGAAATTTGCACGTACAATACTGATTCCTGTGTTTCGTATACAGAGTGGTTGGAAACAGCGTGAACGAAACTTGTCCAATACACTCGAAAGTAACGATTCGAGACGTTAAGAGCAACAGAATGACGCGTGACTTCAAATATACCGTACGTAACCAGTATTCGGGAGATAGTGGGTTCGAACCTCACTGTCGCCAGCCCTGGACATAGTTTTCCGTGGTTTCCCATGCTCACACTAGGCAAACGCTGGGGCTGTACCTTAATTAAGGCCACGGCCGCTTCCTTTCCACTTCCACCCCTTTCCTGTCCCATCGTCGCCATAAGACCTATCTCTGTCGGCGCGACGTAAAGCAACTTGTAAAAAATATGCGTATGACATGAAGAAATATGCGACTACCTTAGTAATAATAATAATAATAATAATAATAATAATAATAATAATAATAATAATAATAATAATAATAATAATAATAATAATCGTTTTACGTCCCACTAATTACTACTTACGGTTTTTGGAGTCTCCGAGATGCAGGAATTTCGTCCGCAGAAGTTAATATACGTGTTTGTAAACAAATCTTCAGAATATGCACTAACTTTCAAATTACGCATTTGCATTTTATGCTTATATGCATTTTTGTTTAAATCCGGGCAATAATGATGAGTATAACATTTTGTGTTTCCAACTCGATTGTAGAAAGTTTTCTGCTGATAGAAGGTGACATAATTTGGACATCAATGGTTAACTAATGAACATAGATCGCTGAAGAAGAAATTTTTTCAAGAAAACTGTCTTCCTCAAGCGAGTGGCATTTCAATGACTTCCTCGTGCAAAGTTTCGGTCGGGTTTGTAGTCATTGCTCCGAAGAAATATTCTGATAGTCCGATATTAAAATGTTTCATTAGCGACGGACGTATTACAGCGACCCTAAACTTGATTGTTGCCCTTCCCAGTCCCTTAAACCAACCCTAAAATTACGGAAGAGCAGAGAATCAAATTCTGGCAACTACGCAGAAATCCTTACCTCTGCATGACGATGAGTTGCAAAGCTCATTAAGTCCCGTTGATAGCCGGTTGTCTTTACTATTGTTCCCACTGTCCTTGAATAATATAACGTATATTCCTTTTACAACTCTCTAAGATCCGGTACAAAAACAAGTCTTAAAATACTTTTTTTTCCCTTTTTTTGCTAGTTGTTTTACGTCGCACCGACACAGATAGGTCTTATGGTGACTATGGGAAAGGAAAGATCTAGAAATGGGAAGGAAGCGGCCGTGGCCTTAATCAAGGTACAGCCCCAGCATTTGCCTGGTATGAAAATGGGAAACCACAGAAAGTCATCTTCAGGGCTGCCGACAGTGGAATTCGAACCCACTATCTCCCGGGTGCGAGCTCACAACTGCGCGCCCCTAACCGCACAACCAACTCGCCCGGTTTAAAATACTTCACTGAAGGCGTGGAGCTAAACTACACATTAGCTATGCAAAACTATCTTAAACACAGGTGCAAGGCAATCCAAGCAATTGTGCGTGTCCGCACACGAGACGCAATACCCTGAAGATATTGATAGTAAACAAGACAGGCACACGCTACCAACACACTAGTGTTGGCTACTGAATGCATGATTCGAAGCAGTGTATCGATTCATTCAAGTGTCCGAGTGAATCGATTCACAGGAACGGCGAGCTCACGGCACACGATTCAGCTTACTCCCAGCGGACAGTGCTGAGTGGCGCACTCACTGGACGTTGACGGGGAGCCGA
Source organism: Anabrus simplex (assembly GCF_040414725.1). Classification (NCBI taxonomy): domain Eukaryota; kingdom Metazoa; phylum Arthropoda; class Insecta; order Orthoptera; family Tettigoniidae; genus Anabrus; species Anabrus simplex. The sequence goes on along the minus strand of NC_090267.1, from coordinate 307,858,490 downwards.
GCTTCCGCTGCAGCGAGACAGTGAATCATGGCACATCGAAAGAATCGTGAACGAGCGCGACTCAGTGAGACAAATGATACACACGGCTCCTTATCGACTCACTGGACACGCGGAGAGCCGAGCTTCCGCTGCAGCGAGACATACAGTGAGCCATGGCACACGGAAAGAATCGTGAACGAGCCGGCTCAGTGAGACACAAGATAAGCACGGCTCCGTATCGGCTCACTGCAGCGAGACATACAGTGAGCCATGCTACACTGAAAGAATCGTATGCTATAATGAACTCTCGAGCTCAGCTCATTTGAAAATACCCATTTGCATTCACTGTCTTCTTCTTACAGGGAGGTTTAAGTAATAGATGGATTTATTTGCAGTGTTAAAAAGTTAGTCACAACATAATTCTGAAGTAGCTAGTAAGTAGGTAGGCTATTAGGTTATACTATTTATTACTTTAATGAATCTTAGTATTATAACTTAGTTGACGTTTGACAATTAAACTCGACTCTAGCCTGCCCTATGACTATGAGTCATGCTCATGACCACCCAAAAGTACCTGTTTTGTATTGGGAAGAACGGCTCAGTATTCTCTCAGTTCATATGTCACATCGTTGCACAAGTCTTCAATCATATGTGGACAGACGCAATAACAGTATGTTGAATCAGAAAACCAGCGGGCTACTGTACATCTCGGGTACCCTATACAAAATATGACGATTTAAAAAATCCTCAGCTGATAGAAAAATACATATTTTCAAAAATGACTGTGCGAGTTGTCGTGCGGTTAATATCGCGTGGCTATGCGCTTGCATTCGGGGGATGGTGGGTTCGAATCCCACTTTCGGCAGCCGTTAAGATGGTTTTCCGTAGTTTCCCCATTTTCACACCAGGACTGGGACTGTACCTTAATTCAGGCCATGGCTGCTACCTTCCTAATCCTAACCTTTCCCATCCTGCGTCGCCGGAAACCTTCGATGTATTAGAGTAACTAGCATTTTTTCTAAGAAAGGAGTTCATAGTATGAAGACCAGATGGCAGCTGCGAGCACTGAATGCTGTTGCTGCTGTCTTACCAGCACATACTACACAGGTGCAGTAGGAGCGGTGACCAATGAGCCGTGAATCGGATCACTGTATCGATTCAGTAACGTGAACGGAATCAAATGAATCGATTCAGTAAAATGAATCGAATGTCCCATCACTACAACACACGTGGCAAAATGTCAGTTCAGATATATTTCTTTTTGGAATTTTAGCGCGAGTATCATTAACAGCGAAATGAATGTTGACTAATTACATAGTGCTCCAAGTTTGCTGACAGTATTAGCTTCGCGGTACGGGTCGTATAGCATTGAGCTTGTATTTGGGAGATTGTGAGTTCGAATCCCACAGCCTGCAGCCCTGAAGGTAGTTTTTGACGGTTTCCATTGGATAAAAAGCAAATGTTGGAGTTGTATCTCAATTAACGCTATGATTGCTATCTTCCTTGTTCTTGCTCTTTCCCACTCACTCATCGCCGAAAATGTGGATGAGTTGGTGTCGCGTTAAACCAATGCAAATAAAAACTCCACGCCAGTTCATGTGCACTTTGGTGTGCCCGTAAGCTATTGGTAAAAAGGAAATGTACGCCCTACTAATTAAGTTCGTGGAATTGCCTCTAGGCAGTTTTTCACTCATTCGTACAATTTTGAGTTCATGAAATTAGACGTACTTTCTTCAAAAAGTTTTCCTTGCAGTATTTTAGCGAACATATTTGTGATGATAGTGATGTAACATATGTCTGAGGAATCTGAATTCCCTATAGTTACTGAAAGGAATTAACTGTTGTACGGAACAAGTTAAATCTGTGAGAATGTAAACTATCCTCTGTGAACTTATATCAGAGTGAACACATATTTCAAGTCAATTGGATTTAGGGTGTGTTTTGAATATTGTGTCGAATATTATGTTACAGAAGTACAGCAGTGAGCTGTAATAGCTTTTAAGCATGCATTCGGGAGACAATGGGTTTGAAACTTACAAACGACTGTCCTTAAAAAGGTTTTTCTGTGGTTTCCCGACTTCACACCATAAATACTAGAGTTTTACGTTAAATCTTTGCTGCACTGAAAATGTCCACATTTTATGTCTTATCATGCACATAATAAGTACTAAAAGTTTTCTTCGTTATCCTGTACACCATAACTTGTCCATTATAAAATAAAAATGTGATATTGAATTAAAATACAGTGAAACGCCTCTAAGTTGGACACCTACGGTTCAATAAAAATGTGTCAAATGTAGTGGGGGTGTCCAATCTACAGGATGGGCTCATAGTATTTCAAAAGTACACTAACAGTAAAGGAAAGGAAAAACTCTGAGGTAGTGTGTAAGCCCTACTGCATACTGTAGATATATCTATATAAAAGTGAAATTGTGCGTGTGTGTGTGTGTGTGAGTGAGAGAGAGAGAGAGAGAGAGAGAGAGAGAGAGAGAGAGAGAGAGAGAGAGCGTGTGTGTGTGTATGTATGTGTGTTTGTTTCAGATGGACTACAAAACTACTGGACCGATTTCGCTGAAAATTTCACATTTTTTTCTTAATACCACTGAGACGGTTTAAGAAGTGGTTTGATCGAAATCCGATGGGTAGTTCTTTAACGAGTAATTTTATGTATTTAATTGCAGAGGAACGCCAAGATTGGATCGACTTGATGGACAGACTGTCGCTAGGCGACAGCAACTTACGCTGTATCATGATAGTCCGGTAAGAAATGCTGTACATAGGAAGATGGAAACACGCCACCATGTTTTATAGAGCACCTTTCTTGATAGGAAGTTCATGAGCGTGCGTGTTATTTGAAAACAGCAATCCAATATGCCGTGATCGAGATGTACTTTCATATAGTAGGACCAACTTTGATAGGTCTGCCAAGTTTGAAGAATGTAGCTGTGTATTAGATGTGAAAAAATATTTATGAAACTGTGACAATTGTAGAGTATCAACAGGGGAATGACCTGAGTTATCACCCTCTCCTAAAGAAGAGCAACTGGGGGTTTGGAGGTGGGGTCCACAACGGGCAAAGGCGAGTCTATATATTCTATCCATATATAGAGGAAGCTGAATTCCCTATAGTTACTGAAAGAAATTAACTGTTGTAAGGAACAAGTTAAACCTGTGAGAATGTAAACTATCATCTGTGAACTTAGATCAGAGTGAAGTGAACACATACCTCATGTATGTATGCATGTATGTGGGTATGTGGGTTTGTACCACATCTCCTCCTAAACCATCGAGCGATTTCAAATAAACTTGGTATGACTTAGTATCACGAGACAAACCGCATGGGGGTAAGACACCCCAAGCACCCTTAGGGGTGAGGTGTGAGGGGAACGAGTTATAATTGGAAATAGTGTCGAATCCATAATTTTCGGGGTCGCTGAGATGAATAGTGACATTCTGGATTATTTTTAAAGTTCAACCCCTCTTGTGGTGGCGGACGAGGGGGGGAGTGAGATACAAGAATAATTGAAAAGAGTTGCGAATCCATAGTTTTCGCGGACGCTGAGATGAATAGTGACACTCCGGATGTCGTTTAAGTCTCAGTTGTGTCCCAATGAGAAGGGTTGAAGAAAAAATATCGAAAGTGACCGAGATTATGGAAGTTTGTGTGTATGTTCCAGCATAGCTGTCAACTAAACTAGGTACAAATATTACCTACTATCTGGAAAAAATACTGTGGGATCAAGACAAGATTTCTGGGGATATACTAAAGACAATGGGTTGGGATATAGTACCATACCTGAAGTACTTATTTGATTATTGTTGGAATGAAGGAGCTATACCAAATTAATGGAGAGTTTCTACTGAGCCATATCAGCATATGCCTCAATTAATTATTAATAACACTGTGGAAATGTTTTATTTAATGCATATTCAAGACGCTGGTAATGAAGGCAGGAAGCGTGGAGAGCCGTGACATAGGCTAGGTGGACGCAGTATTTTTCCAGTACGAACGAACTTTTCAAGTTTGAATTGAGCCGGTGGCTATGTATCCAGTCATGTAGACTCCCTACTCTAGCTTTCAAATCCAACCAACCACGAGCTGGGAGGGGGCGGGTGGTAATTCAAACGTGGGAAAGCACTAAACAACTACATAAGGCTGACAAACTTCGTTTATCCAAGGCTGGGATCATTTGAATTTAACAGATGTATCCGTCACTGAGCTAAAATTCCACAGATCCGAAGTGATGAGAAAGTGAGAACAGAATTATCATCTACCTGTAAGTGATAAAAATGGTTACTTGTGCGCTATTTCAGTAATGCTTATTTAAACGAGAGTCCGTTGGGACTCAGTCGACGGTTAGGAGGCCAGTCTCCCTGTTTGTTGGGGAATTACCTTCTGCAACGGCCACTCTGTAAGACTATATGTTTCCGTAGAGGGGAAGCACTCACATTCTCATTCGCTAGAAATCTCATTCAGTCGGCTGCACGCGATGCGCGTCGTTCTCCGTGACAGTTGCTATTTTCATTGCATATTTCAAATTGAGCTACACGCTGTGTGCGCGTTTCAGAACTTATTCGTCAGTATTTGCTTTGTGACTAACGGTACTTCAGAGGTAGTTACTTCTATTTTGATTTCCATTAACTATTTTGAAACCGCAAGTGCGGCTTTGTGTAGTTCAGATATCAGTAAATACCTTAAGTTGAGAAACTAGTACTCGATACCTGCGAGTGATATCTCAAGTATAATTAACGCTAAAATAAGCGCAAACTTTCGGTACGCGTTCGCGAGTCGCGAAGTAACGTGTGCATTTCCGTATTATATTTAACCGCTGAGAAGGACTCATTTCGATTAGGCTTTCTTCCCTTAAATTAATGACGCACAGGTCAGACTAAAGCTTGCGCGTAGGCTAAGCCAATTGTAGCCTAGCATTAAGATCGATATCCTGTGCACGTTCACGCTAAGCGGTGAAGAAGAGGCCTTAACATACAGCATCATTAAAAACGTTTCCAGAAACGAGAGAAAGACAACTATGGCAGTATTAAAATTCGAGACCATGGCTGTTCAACCCTTGATGATTGTTGTCATGATGGGCTAAGGCAAATCGTGACACAGCGGACATGAGATTCGTTGCTGATGGCGAGTAGCTGCAAGAGTTTTAAGTTCCTATGTCAATTTAAGCACGTTTCAGGGGATATAAATATACTAGTTTACGGATTTTCCTAATTAAATATTCAGTGATTAAGCCAGAGTGGCATTTGTTTTTCGTCTGTTGTGTCTTGTTTAGACGCAAGCCTACGCAGCCTGTGCATGTCACGATCGATGACCGATAGCGCTATCGTGTTTTATGCATTTTTGTATATGTTTTTATTTACAGGTTTTATTTGTATGTGTACCTTGTTTGTTCATTTTTCTGTCTTGTGTTGTGTAATTGGGATGTATTTACCTCGTTGGATAAATTGAAGGAATGCCAGTTCTGTCTGGTCCATTTGCATATCAGTACGGACTTATAATTAGAATCAGTGATACATTTTGGAAGGGATGATCAGGGACAGTCCTGGACCAGTATTTTTTATGTTTTTATGTCCGAATATCTCGGATTTTAAATATGTATAGTCAGATTTTTCACTAGTGTATTTGTATCGCTGAAGCATCATCTTGGACGATTAAGATCAATGCCTGTAGGCAAGCGGAATTAGAAATTTAGCTGGCGTAGTTACACCATCAAATTAGTAACACGAATCATATTTCCATGTATTACATATTGAAATTTGTTTTACGGGTCGTTACCCGACTTTTCTTTGTATAGTTATTTTGCTGTCATGTGATTGATTTTTATGTGCGTGTCACATTTTTAGGACCGATTTGGGGTCAACTTTACATTAATTTAATCTTTTCATTTGTATTGGTATGGACTGAACTTATGTTTTTGGATCAATAAATCCATCGTGCCCGTTAACCTGTGTCTCATTCAGAAGATATGCCTCCATATTTCCTGTCCAAGTACTTTTAGTATGAGTTTAGTTAGAGATTTTTTGTGCCCACTTTTCTAAGATAACCACGCGCTTTTACCCTGAGTTTAGCCGGATTTTAGAACAGAATATTGTGCACTAAGGTTGCCACTTTGTTTAAAAGAAAAGGTGATAGACATAAAGCTGAAAATTACAGGCCAGTACGTTTGACATGCGTTGGATGTAACCTTTAGGAAGGCATTCTTTCTGATTATATTAGACATGTTTGTGAAATTAATAACTGGTTCGACAGAAGGCAGTTCGGGTTTAGGAAAGGTTATTCCACTGAAGCTCAACTTATAGGATTCCACCAAGGTATAGCAGATATCGTGGATTCAGGAGGTCAAATAGCTGTATTGGAATTGACCTGCCCAAAGCGTTTGATAGGGTAGATCATGGGAGACTACTGACAAAAATGAGAGCAATTGGACTAGACAAAAGAGCGACTGAATGGGTTGCTATATTTCTAGAAAATAGATCTCAGAAAATTAGAGTATGCGTAGCTTTATCTGACCCTGTTATAATTAAGAGGGGAATTCCTCAAGGCAGTATCATTGGAACTTTATGTTTTCTTATATATATAAATGATATGAGTAAACAAGTGGAATCAGAGGTAAGGCTTCTTGCGGATGATGTTCATCTGTATAGAGTAATAAATAAGTTACAAGATTGTGAGCAACTGCAACGTGACCTCTATAATGTTGTGAGATGGACAGCAGGCAATGGTATGTTGATGAACGGGGTTAAAAGTCAGGTTGTGAGTTTCACAAATAGTAAAAGTCCTCTCACTTTTAATTACTGCGTTGATGGAATGAAAGTTCCTTTTGTGGATCATTGTAGGTATCTAGGTGTTATTATAAGGAAAGATCTTCATTAGGGTAATCACATAAATGGGATTGAAAATAAAGGGTACAGATCTCTGCACATGGTTCTGAGGGTGTTTAGGGGTTGTAGTAAGAATGTAAAGGAGAGGCATAGAAGTCTCTGGTAAGACACCAACAAGAGTACGGTTCCAGTGTATGGGACTCTAACCAAGATTACTTGATTCAAGAACTGGAAAAAAATCCTATGAAAAGCAGCTCGGTTTGTTTTGAGTGATTTCCGACAAAAGAGTAGCGTTACGAAAATGTTGCCAAAGTTTGGGCTGGGAAGAACTGATAAAAGGATACGAGCTGCTCGACTAAGTGGTATGTTCCGAGCTGTCAGCGGAGAGATGGCGTGGAATGACATTAGTAGACGAATACGTTTGAGTGGTGTCTTTAAAAGTAGGAAAGATCACAATCTGAAGATAAAGTTGGAATTCAAGAGGAAAAATTGGGGCAATTATTCGTTTATAGGAAAGGGAGTTAGGGATTGGAATAACTTAGCTAGGGAGATGTTCAATAAATTTCCAATTTCTTCGAAATCATTTAAGAAAAGGCTAGGAAAACAACCGATAATGAATCTGCCACCTGGACGAATGCCATAAATGCAGATCAATATTGATTGATTGATTGATTGATTGATTGATTGATTGATTGATTGATTGATTGATTGATTGATTGATTGATTGATTGATTGATTGATTGATTGATTGATTGATTGATTGATTGATTGATTGATTGAAGACTCCCCCAGCACCCCTACGGAATGGGGAAATGTAAAAGTAATCGAAAACAACCGATATTTGTGTCGAATCCGTAGTTTTCGGGATCGCTTAGATGAACTGTGACACTCTGGATACCGTTTAATGCAAAGTTAAGTCCCAATCAATAGGGGGGAGGGGAAGGAAGGTAATAACGGGTGAATAAAAGAAAATGTCCGAAGTGACCGAGTTTATGGACGTATGTTTGTATATTCTAGCACACCTCTCAACCAAACTTGGTACACATACGCCTTACTAGCTGGGGCTGAGATGGGGTAAAAATTAAACAGTCTAAATTACCGAGATTAGTGTTGAATTCAGTGATTTTGGGTTGGCAAGGCTGATTGGTGACAGTCTCAGTCGCAGTTGAAATAGTGTACATCATATCTATTAGCACGACAGGTAAATACATATAGGGCCTAATTAGTTATCACTTATTATTTGTTTGAAAGGATAGAATACTTCTCAGTCAATTGGAGCTTCCACTAGGTTTACTCGAAAATTAAATAGTCTAAGACCTGAAATCAAACACATCTGAATAACTCTAAAACTACATAATGAATCGTAAAATATCAATTAGCATCTCAAAACGGGAATCCTACAGAAATTCACTTCACAAATAACTGACAGGTAACGCAAATCTTAAAGGTAAACATAAAACCTATCCAGGCAACGCCGGGTCCTACAGCTAGTATATAATAAAAGCAGTGGTTCGTCTAATTTATGTACAGTACAGTACACTGTTTTTCATGCCTCCTAAAACTGAAAATAAGTAAACAGTACAGTATTGTCCTATGTTTTATTTTGCATATTGTACTGTACAGAACTCACCCTTTACTGCTTAAGGAAAACAAGACTTTATTTTAATATTTGGATTTTTGAACATGCCTATTCTGATTAAGCTTTTTCGACGTATTCCAAATAGAGTTTCAATCATTTCTCGTTGGCTATACACAAACACATAACGTTCCAAAGCATTAATAAAATGCACAGTTTTTTCATGAGTAGTTGGTGGCTGTGGTTACTTTTTTGAACACTCCATCAGTTCTTCCAGAAACATCATCGTGGATTTCCAAGACATTATCGAAATCAATAAAACACCAACGTCTGACAATTGACTGCGAAGGACTTGAGGAGAAATCTCAATTCCTCTGTGAGATGCTTCTTCCTCTCCAATTGATTGGGGCATAAATTCTGGGTTATGGAAACTTTTCCGGGGATTTCGTGGAACGCAGAGGTATAAGAAGGTGTCAGGGTGAATGGGTGGACAGGAAAATGACCAGAGTAGAAGTTAAAGCACTAAATTTTGAAATTTTATTTCTTTCACTTTTTTAATTTTAAAATTTGAAAGATAATCTGAATAAACAACAACAATATTACGATGAAATCGTCAGCTCGGGTAACAACCACGGACTATAAGTCCAAATATCAGGTACAATAGAGAAAATTGTCGGCACACAACAGTTTACAAGGGACGAACATTGTAACTCTGAAGATACACTATTTTAAAAGAGCAAATTTGCAGCGGCGAAGCGTGAACTAAGTAAGGGGGGAGACAGATTTAAAAAAAAAATTAACTATTTTAATCACATTAGTGTATATATGGAATTTTGTTTTCGACGCATACAGATCTACATTCAATAATATTAATGACTGAAACTCAAATCCTATAACAACCTATAATCCTACATGCACTCGTTTAATTTTTAAATATGGACTAAATGGGCAGTGGGAAATGTCATATATTGTTATGTAGATTTAATAAGAGAAATAAGAAATAAATAGATTTTCGTACAAGTCACCTTAAACAATATTCTTGTAAATGAGTTCAATCCGCCTGTCCTTCATTTTAGCAAATATATCTATTACCCCTCGTCTTGAAGTCTCTGGTTCGTCACTGAATTCCTTAAATAGGTTTGAATTCGTTTCAAGGCATTACTAGCGCGTTCACTAGAAACTGACGTTAACGGAATATACGGCATCTAGTTAAGCAATTTTGTTGTTTCCGTATGCACACACTGAAGTTCATTATTCAGAATGTAAGCCAGTAGTTGTGGGGATTTTAATACCTTAACTAATAATGGCGGGTAAGGAAGTGCATGTACTTGAAGGGTTTTCATACTGTCATTCATTTATTAGGTGTAAGTTTGCTATATTTCGTATTTGAATATGATTATTTTATTTTTAGACTGTCTTATAATAAAATAAATTCAAATTAACTACATTAAAAGCATGTCTGAGATGATAGCCAATAAGAGCACCTTTATACCTGGGATCCAAATACTAGCCAATGAGAGCAAGAAGAGACGCTGGCAAGTCTGTCTACTGGGCGGAGACATATTGCTATAGGAAAGTCATAGTTCCACAGTCAGCACCTACAGATAGCGTTAGTGTTGCTCTATCTGAAATCAAAGGGATCATACACAGAATGGACAGCGTCTACTTTCGCCTACGTGCTTCGTGTAACTGACGCGAGCCCTAACATTGCCGAAGTGAGACGAAAATAAGTAAAACGGAGATTATGATAATGTCATGAATGTGAAAATAACTAATGTCCTAAAAATAACTGAATTAACTAGACAGTATTTCGTTCACAAAATGTTAAGGGTACACGCTGTCTACCCTGTCTCCCCTGACGCTTCGCCCCTGCATATTTGCTCCACTCACTTATACTCTAGAAGACTTAGCTCCGAAAGTTTACTGTAGTCCAGCCTCTAAGAGGCACAAGCTTCTTTACAAAATAATATCTTACAAGTTTCAAAAACAGTCGCTTCTGCTCAACAGTCAAATCCCTGCTGGGAAACATACTCTTTTATCAATAATGACACTTTAAACTGGGGCAATGAGTGCCCATACCAAATGGCCTTAATGTAAAACTAAAAGGTTTAAGAGGAACGGCCATCAATAAAAGGCTAGGAGGCGAAACAATTGCTCTCCTTTTAGAAAAACACATACAGTCCTAAATGGGCTTATGGCTTGAAGTTGCAGAGACTAAGCCTACACTACAGAGAGGTGACTAAACGAACAATATTAAAGTGCCGAAGGAGAGTGAAGAATTTAGAGGTTTAGAAAATTTTAGTCACCCCATACTAAGTTGAATGGTAATAACAGAGGGTGAACAATCTTTGTTCCCTTAATTTGCATGTTTCCCAGCAGGGATTTGAACAGAGTCCTTAGACTTGCCCAAAATTTAAATTAAAACAGAGACTTTAGAGCGTTGCATTAGTAAAATAAGTTTCGAACCTTCCCCTCAAGTTATCTGCCTGGAGCTATCACATGTTAAGTAATTTGTTCCATTACCTTGAGTAGTTGGGCCTTACGAACGACGGCAGGCAGCCCCTGCCTCCAAATTACTCCCCACACACACTAGACTGGATTGCCTCTTTTACCTCGTCTTCTGTGAACAACCGAGTAATAATGGTAATATTTTTACTATCGTTCTTCTTGGATGGTCTGGAGTCTTTGGCCTGTAGTACTTACTGAAATGTGATGTCCAAGTTTCCATTGCCATGTGCCTTGGAAATTTTGGTTGCTTTGGTTGCAGAAACCTTTAGGGATTTTGTTCCGCTCTTTCGGTAAATTTAATTTCAGTTAAACGCTGGAATGCTACCTTGGCTTCTTTAATCACCTTCTTGTAACGCCTCGTTAGTGTTGAATATGTTTGTACATTTGTTTCTCTTTGAGATCTGGCCAACTTATGTTTAGCATCTAATACATTCCTAATACATTCAACCTTGTCTCATAGCAAGGATCATTGAACTATGGTTTAACTCTACGTTTGTTTGATCATTCTGTTACCTTTAAGTTTTCCAACATATTTTCTATGAAACGTACTGCTTCGTTCAGATTTCCCGAACGTATGCTCCGTAAGAGAACCGATGTTTTTGCTAATTCCTCTACTAGGCTGGCGCTATTAATCATCCTCAAATTTGTCTCTTGTCATGAGTCGTGGGTCACGTCATCCAAGCATTTCTGTTGCGACACGGAAATAAAGGAAGACTGTCTTAACAATACTGTTTTTAAATGTTCTTGGGCAGGCAGCATTTGCAATGATAACGTTAAAAATGGTTTGCACTAACCCACTACAAAGAAACTGTCATTTAAGGGCTGTCCAATGCCCTGAGCTGAGGGGTGCCCAATGTACGGAAGGAGTTTTAACACGTAAAAGTATAAGGAATTAAGCGGAGCATTCAATGTCCAATCAAAAGGGGTGTACAGGATATGGGGGTGTCCAAAGGGACTTGTTTCACTGTACTTTATTTTAGGATCCCACATATTCAATGAACAAAAGTTGGTAGTAGCGACCACCATGACAATGTTTAAAAGCTTGAAGCAGATGGTCAACGATATTAAGCACCAAACATGAATGGATAATGTTTAGGTGGTTACGACTGCTAACAACAGTGCTCTAAAGCACCGAGCGAGCTGGCCGTGCGGTTAGAGGCGCGCAGCTCTGAGCTTGCATTCGGGAGATAGTGGGTTCGAAACTCACTGTCGGCAGCCCTGAATATGATTTTCTGTAGTTTCACATCTTCTCAACAGGCAAATGCTAGGGCTTACCTTAATTAAGGGCACGGTTGCTTCCTTTCCACTTTAAACCCTTTTCTATCCCATCCTCGCTATAAGACCTATCTCTGTCGGTGCGATGTAAAGCAAATTGTTCGTTTTTTCTTAGTGCTATCCTGAATAATAGAGAGAGGTTTATGAGTCCACTCCTGATTTAGACAAAATTAAATTGTAAATTAATCATCATTTCCATACAATGCTTGAATCAAACGATAGAATTCACCATGCATTCTAGAATCTTCACTTGTCTGTTTCTTGCTCTTGAAGGCACCCTTTTCAATTAACCCAGCTGCATAGCGTCATTTAAGTTTAGCTTTGTATTATTGTCAATGTACAACATAGCTTGGCATAGCGTAGATTATCTTGGTTTTCTGTTTTTGGTGACATTTAGACTTATAAGAGGTAGCCGAGGTTGCGCCTGTACTAGCACCAACGCCTTAGCTTCACGTGTAGACAACCTGCAATACCGGACTGGTACCCCCTTAATTTTCTGTTCTCTAATAAGAAACATCCCGGATTTCAAGTCAAAACCTTTATATTTCTTGAAAAAGAGGATCAATCTCGGTGCAAGCCATGAAGGCCCCGGGAGGAGTGGAAGGCAAAGACTTCTGTAACCTCGGTACGAATTGAGACAGAGAAGCTGTATCAGGTCGCCTGTACCTGCACCCTCTTCCCCTCCCCCAACGGCAGTGTTTCAGATAGTTATTTTTTCGACTACTGTTAAAGGTAAAAGAGTTTGAAAGGAAGGTATGAACACAAAGAAAACAACTAATCTCCGATATCTCCATTAATATTAGTTTAATCGAAATAATGTGTAGGCTATTACTAAGGCTATAGTAAAAGTTATTTTCCATCACATGTTTCCCGTGCATGTTTTTCACTCAAAAATAACAAAACGACATGCCTTAGAGGTGAATGAGACGTACTGGGAAGGTGGGGTTGAGTGGGGATCGGCAACAGCGAAGTTTTTTCACGGATAGCTGTATGTTGCCTGCTCCATAGCCAGGTTTGCCGCCTCATTTCAGCTGTTTCCAAGAAGTCGTAAAGAAATTTTCCACCCACCCTCTCCCTAGACGTATTGACTCATGGTGAAATGAAATGGCGTATGGCTTTTAGTGCCGGGAGTGTCCGAGGACAAGTTCGCCTCGCCAGGTGCAGGTCTTTGGATTTGACGCATGTAGGCGTCGTGATGAGGATGAAGTGATGATGAGGACGACACTTACACCCAGCCCCCGTGCCAGCGAAATTAACCAACGATGGTTAAAATTCCCGACCCTGCCGGGAATCGAACCCGGGACCCCTGTGGCCAAAGACCAGCACGCTAACCATTTAGCCATGGAGCCGGACATTGACTCATGGCAACAAGGAACAAAGACCAGGTGCAGCTCAACCCTCATTAGTAGGGTGCAACGTTGCCAATGCTGTTTCGGAGTTCATAATTTAGTTGTCGATTGTATATTTTGAAGTCGTAAATGTTGTGTGCCAGTGTAGTTTTGATATATAGTAATTGCACTATTATTCACTATAAAACAGCAAATTTATTAAACAAAGCCTACTGAGGAAAAGGTGTCAACATTGTCAACTTTGCATCTTCGTCACGGGCTGTGGGACGTGGTTTCGTGTGAAGGCGAAAAAGTAGACTGGGTAAGCTGCGAGATGAGAGGAATATATATCTCCATTTGCTAATTATCATGGAAGGCAGATGAAAAGAAGAAATATTGTTTGAAGATGTACAAAAGAATCCTTGTCTGCATGATAACACGTCAAATTAATACAGAAACATAACCATGAAAAAACAACTGTAGACAAGAAATAAGTGAAATTTTCTGAATTGATTGTATGCATCATCTCACTTTAGCCCTTTTTAAGAAGTCGTAAAGGTTCTTTCCACCCCCTGTATAGACATAATGGCATATGGTGACAGTAAACAAAGACTAGTTGCGCCACAGCCTTCATTGGTAGAGTTCAACATAAAGCCAAAATAGGTACTTTGGGAATCGGAAGCCACCAGCGCATACTAGGAAGCACGACCTGATGGATGTTTTTGTCCTTTCTAAAATTTGTTAATTCTCAAGACCTCATTCACCATCTGTTCAAGGAATTCCTTGCAGCTGTGGACGCAGAGTACGACTATGTTGTCCATCATTGTGAGGTCCGATGGCTGATTTTGAGAGAACCAACAAAAAAATTGTTGGATAAACAGAAGACCGGATAAAATACTTCAGATCCTTGCTGAATTTCAAATTAGAGGTTTATTTTCGACATCACTGATCACCTCAATGTTCACAACCTTTCGATTAAGGTAGAAACCACCTGATTACAGAAATACTTGATAAGATTGAGGCGTTCAAGAAAAAGTAGGTACCGTGGGAAAATGAGAGGAGCTAAAACTCATTTCCCAGATTTAGGTTCAGTTCTTGAAGGAGGAGTCCTCAATGATAATATGGAAGTTATTCGACGTTTAAAAGAGAAATTTTCCACACAGTTTAATGACTTTTCAAAACTAAAGCACACTCTTCATATATTTGTTAAACCTTTTTTTCGTGTCAGTTGGAGACGTTCCGCATAGCTTGCAGTTAGAGCTCGTGATACTGCAATGCCAACACTGGCTGAAAGTTAGGTTAACAGTTCTACTTTACAAGAGTCTTACGACAAATTCCTTCAACAAGATTATCTGAGAATGCATAAGCAAGGAATGAAAGTGCTCTTTATAGCCCATCAAGCTCAAGGTGCGAGGATCTCTCTCTCAGACTACAACCTCCGCCACTGAAAAAGGTTGGCAGTTGAAAGATCACTTGTTCCAGATATATAATTAATGCATACTAGAAAACATCACCAGTAAATCAACGTACGCAACACCCATTTAATATGGTATATACAGGGTACAAAAACGTTTGCGCGCCCTAAAACGGCCATTAAAAATACGTTGCTTTTTGTACGTCATAATCCTTTCACCACATACCTTATGTATGTCTGCCACTTTAAATCTCCAGTATTACTAATTATTAGTATGAGACTTCGAAATATGGAGATTTAAAAACTAGCGGAAATCCTTGATGATATCAACCTGGATGAAATAGACATTCGAATAATCCAAAGACTGCCGAAATTAGAGTTGGGACAAGTAGAACAGCAGAAACCAGTATACGGTGAGGTGTTCGTCAAGGGTGCATGCTGTCTTCTAATGTGAAGATCAGTGGCACAGTAAATTCGTTAAGGTATACAGACGACATTGTACTTATATATAAGGACATGAAGTCCCTAGTGAACAAGGTTGACCTGGCTGGTATCAAATGGGATCTTAACATCAATGTTACAAAGACAAATCCATGGTACTTCGTCCTCAGTGACACCAAGAGATTTTGTTGCAGTTAAACGGTCGGAATATTAAAAAAAAAAGAGTTCTTGGAGATACTTCCGTTGCATAATGACCGAAAACCTACACCCTGAGAAAGAAATTCATTGTCGAATCGAAGCAGTAAGAGCTAACTTCAACGAGATGAAAAGTCTCCACTGTCTGCAAGCACTGTATACCAACACATGGTTAAAATCTACTGTTAGCCAGTGCATCTCTATGGTCCTGAGACGTGGACTTTAAAATCTTACTCCCTAAGGCCATAAAGCTTCTGAAGTATGTATCCACCGAAGAATACTTCGTATATCGTGAACAAAAAGAACGAAAAACACCGATAGTCCTTAAACGAACAAAAGCAGGTCATGGAGCTTACTTCTTTTTTGAATTTTCTGAGTTTAGTTACGTGTTCTACAAGGAAAAATTGGTGTTATCAGTCGCAAGGGAAGAATCTGGCTGGGCGACACCAAAGAATAGACGGGGTGAACATCGCCCAACGGCCTTTCCATTTGCCACAAGACATAATATCTTACGCCTCAGTGACCACCAACGTTCGGGCGATCGAATATGACACACGAATTATTATTATTATTATTATTATTATTATTATTATTATTATTATTATTATTATTATTCTGTTATTCTTATTCTTATTCCTATTCTTATTATTATTCTTATTATTTTATTCTTATTCTTATGCTTATTCTTATTCTTATTCTCGTATTCTTATTCTTATTCTTATTCTTATTCTTATTCTTATTCTTATTCTTATTCTTATTCTTATTCTTATTCTTATCATTATTATTGTTACGGAGATATCCGTGGTAGGTAGAGGTGAAAGAAGGTGCGGGTGTGAATGGGTTTCAAGCTACGAATTTAACGTACAATGTAAAATTAATTTAAAATTTAACTAGGTTATATTTTCTTTTCAAAACCAAGAGATAACAATCATAACAGGTACAGAGTAGCAAAAATGTAGGTACAATATTACTGGATTCGGGCTCAGTGCCCTTACTTCATAACTCTTGGGCCATCAGCCCCGCCTTACTCCAACAAAAATTTTAGCCAAGGGGCAGAAAGCCCCATTCATGCCCAGGAGCACTGGCTCCAAACATTACACATAAAGCCTGCACGAGGCATACAGAAACAAATTTCAAAGAGCGATCCGCTCTCAAAATTGTAAGCCTATCACAAGGCCACACCAAACTCTACCTTCAAGCTGTCCTCTAAGGACGTATTCACAGGGGTAAAATACCCAACCTACTGAGGTCTATTACATGAAAAGAAGGTTGATTACATGACCTCTAAAATAACAATTTGAGAGGAGGCGAACTTGCACTCCTAATACACTTTGTTTTTAAAACCTAATCTGGCTCTGGGCCGCTAACGCAAGGGCTAATCCCATACTACAGAGGTGACTTAGAAAAGAACACTTTACATTACATAAACGAAGAATAGTTTGAGAAAATAAGTTCACCTCAAAACAAATGTGAGTGGGAGCTCGAGAGGGTTAGCACTCTCTATCCCAATATGTAGCTTTACAAGAAAAAGATGAAAAGAGTAATTACATTTTAGGAAAAGGTTACATGATGGAAATGCTTCGAACCCGCCGCGAGTGTTAAACTGCCTACCTAGCAAGAAAATAAGTTATTAATAGGCCATTACCTGGTGTTGAACGGCTGAAGAAGAAAGAGGCGCTTCCCGCCTCCTGCTATGTACTTAATACACTGAAAGATGGAACAGAAGTGGCCCGGAGACCCTAAAATCAGCAGTTTATATACTCTCGCGGAAGTTTCTAGGCGTTAGGGGAATGAAAACACCCGCCCACAATGTTTTTATTGGATAGGACCCCGCAATCGATTCAAGTTGGGGGAAGATACATCTGATTGGATAGAAATTAATTTAAGAAATTCGGGATTGGCTACATGCAAAACAAGGGGAAAGAGAGGGGTATGCAGCCAACTTAAACAATAACAGAAATAAATTTAGCAAAGAACAAACATTTGAAATAAAAATTTCTTCAACAAAATAGTTCTTTGACTCCGCACTAGGTTGCACTATTGTTGATCTTCAGTAGTGTCCTCTAGAAGAGAAAGTTCACACTTCTTACTTCAAGCTAAACAAAAACACATCAAAAGTGACACAGTTCAAAAACTCAAAATTTTCCACGTGGTGACATCTTCTGAGAAAGTAGAGAATTAATAGAACAGATAAAGTTCAACCTTCCTCCAGAAGAGGAGTTTCAACTGGCGCACGGTGTAGAGGTGTACCGCCCGGTACAATTATTATTAGTAGTAGTAGTAGTACCGGTAGTAGTAGTAGTAGTAGTAGTAGTAGTAGTAGTAGTAGTAGTAGTAAGTTCAGCACAAAATATTACGACATTACTGTAGTTGATTGGATTCTGCTTGTTAGCGTTCTAACCTTTTCCAGAGTACGGTAGTTACCAGAAAATGAATTACAAAATAATTTCCAGTTCCAAGTACTATAGTGTCCATAAACTCTGCTATATAGCCGGTAGCCATTCATTGCTTAGTTCAATATATCGCACTTTATTCCGTTATTGCAATAAACCCGTAGCAGGCGAGTTTACGAGCAACTGAAGGTTTCAAGAACGTGACCGCAAATACAATAGGAACACCAGCAGTTTATTATCATTGAAAGCTGGAAGAATAGCAGAATTCGCTTATTTCAGGAAGTTTTTTAGGAAACAGTACGAGCTTACTTCTTTTTTGAATTTTCTGAGTTTAGTTACGTGTTCTACAGGTAAAACTCAGGTTGTGCCTGTTGTACCCACATTTTGATTTCAATCGAATTCCCACCTTCCTTTACGGGCATCAGTCATACCAGGAAAACATTGTTATTCATTACTGAGTTTCATAGAATAAATTATAGTAAAGAAAGTAATTATTGACTATGTCAACAACTTCCTGAACGAATGAATTGCCAAACATAGGGCTATATGGATATATTGCATGTATATTTTAGGAGGAAATGGTATGATTATGTCATGAAATCAAGTAAGTCAGTATAAATGAAATCCGAGTATATTCACAGATCCTAGAATCGCACAGGCAGCTGAAACTCATTCCAGAATTATATAAAGAAGTCTGGGATGGTACCATGTGCTCCGATCTCTTGACAAAAAATGTAATTACCTAACAGTTCATGACATTAAATACAAATTATGAATTTTAAAAAGCCAGTTTGAGTGTTGAGGCGCTGGCCTTCTGAGCTCAAGTTGGCAGTTTCGCTCCTGACTCAGTCCGGTGGTATTTGAAGGTGCGAAAATACATCTGCATCGTGTCGGCAGATTTACTGTTACGTAGAAGAACTCCTGTGTGACAAAATTCCGGCACCTCGATGTCTCAGAAACTCGTCAACATTATTAATGGGACGTAAAAACAACATTATTATTTATTAATTTTCAAAATGACGCCCTTTTAACACAGATAAGAAATTCCAATTGTAAAGCAGATTACAATTAAATTATTTAACAACTTTAACACGTTTCTTTTATTGACTGAATACTATAATTGTCAACTAAACTATAGTTAAAGACATAAGCTGTAGAGAAACACTGTATAACAAAAGATTTCCTGCATAAAATGGAGCTCTAAGCAGCTCATCACATGACACTAGCCATCATTTTGTGTGCCAGCGACTATTCTAACGGAGCAAAACAAAATATCACTGTAAAGTTGAATTTTTTCCTTTAGTACGTAGTCTTTCAGTCTCAAAATCATTCATTTTACCAGCTTTAGCAGGGATCTTCCCTGTCAGTCTATTTGAGGGTTGGAGAACTTGATACTTCTGAAGTGCCATCTGAAATGTACGAACAACGAGGTACAGTAACCTGCGACATAACCCATGTAACCCATATAATCATTATCAAAACTGAAATGAAGCTATGTCTAGGTAGAATAGGAAGGTTCTCTCCTTGGCTCACCTTCAATTGGAACATGTGTCTCTTTTGTAACTGTTCTTCCAACATTCCTTTGTTTCGTAGATATCCGGTGCTTCTGCTTCCTTAAATATACATTTCCATTTCAATCACAAT
Source organism: Anabrus simplex (assembly GCF_040414725.1). Taxonomy (NCBI): domain Eukaryota; kingdom Metazoa; phylum Arthropoda; class Insecta; order Orthoptera; family Tettigoniidae; genus Anabrus; species Anabrus simplex. The sequence continues at coordinate 307,838,903 of NC_090267.1, read as the reverse complement.
CAGTCACTACTGATCTGCATTTAGGGCTGTCGCCCAGGTGGCAGATTCCCTATCTGTTGTTTTCCTAGCATTTTCTTAAATGATTGCAAAGAAATTGGAAATTTATTGAACATCTCCCTTGGTAAGTTATTCCAGTCCCTAACTCCCCTTCCTATAAACAAATATTTGCCCCAATTTGTCCCCTTGAATTCCAGCTTTATCTTCATATTGTGATCTTTCCTACTTTTAAAGACACCACTCAAACTTATTCGTTTACTGGTGTCCTCCCACGCCATCTCTACACTGACAGCTCGGAACATACCACTTAGTCGAGCAACTCATCCCCTTTCTCCCAAGTCTTCCCAGCCCAAACTTTGCAACATCTTTGTAACGCTACTCTTTTGTCGAAAATCACCCAGAACAAATCGAGCTGATTTTCTCTGTTTTGTTTTTCAGTACTTGAATCAAGTAATCCTGGTGAGGGTCCCATGCACTGGAACCATACTCTATTTGGGGTCTTACCAGAGACTTATATGCCCTCTCCTTTACATCCTTACTACAACCCCTAAATACCCCCACAACAATGTGCAGAGATCTGTACCCTTTATTTACAATCATATTTATGTGATTACCCCAATGAAGATCTTTCCTTATATTAATAACTAGGCATTTACAATGATCCCCATCAACGCATGGTCATCTCTTCAGTCACATCTCTAATAATGCATATCATATCACGCATTCGAAATGAGCTTTATGATCTCAAATTACTGTATTATTATTATTATTATTATTATTATTATCATCATCATCATCATAAACAAATACATCACACCTGGGAAATATCCCGGTGGTAATGATCACTTACAGCAGTATGATAATAAAGTAAAGTAAAAACATTATTACACAACAACAACAACAACAACAACAACAACAACAACAACAACAACAACAACAACCTGACTCACTCCGGTGGTATTTGAAGGTGCTCATATACATCATGGAAATAAAATATTACAAGAAATACTACAAGTTTAAGATTCTAAATCCAGAATCATAATTCAGATTCACACACAACTTAAGTATTTCCAGGGTTTAACACTACGGTTTACATTACTGAAGGTTGAGCTTACAACTAACTTAACATTACAACACCGTCACATACAAATTCACACACATACCTTAAATAATTAAGATGCCTTAATACTACAATTTACAGTGGGTTGAGCGTTGCATTAAAGCAAGAAACCATCACATAGACATTTACACATAATTTACAGAATGCTGGACTCTATTCTTGAAGCATCTTACATTTTTGGAAAAAGGCTCTAAGACAGCTGCATTCCAAGAATCAATTCTCCACGAATATTTACCACAATTAGTTTTCTGCAATCTACTTTCTGCGGATGATCTGTCCCACTTATGTAACAGGGCTGTTCTCGTCGACAGTTCAACTGTCCCCAAGCTGGCTTATTCGTGTAGGCATTATACATGGCACATAACCATGTTTGTTTCCTTCTAGCCCCCAGTGTCTCCTACCCAAGTTTTTCTATCGTACTTGTCACACTACTTCTAGGATTTAAATCTTTAAGCACGAATCTTGCAGCCTTTCGCTGTAACATCTCAAGTTTCTTTATGAATCCTGTTTGGACTGCTGCTTAATACTCCAGGACTTGTCGTATGTACGCCATCCTACACATAACCTAACTCTTGTGAAACCTATAATTATTGTGTTTAATATATTTTAATTTATATTATTAAATGCTAAGTACGACTATACCCTGAAAATATGTATTGTACATTTGTATAACCTTAAATACGTATTGTGATTACGTCTAACCTCAAAATCTGTGTAGTTGAAAACTGTAGGAAACTCTATAATATTCGTATATTGGGCATAATACACGATCATTATAATACATTTCCGACTCGTTGGCTGAATTGTCAGCGTACTGGCCTTCGGTTCAGAGGGTCCCGGGTTCAATTCCCGGCCGGGTCGGGGATTTTAACCTTAATTGGTTAATTCCAGTGGCCCGGGGGCTGGGTGTTTGTGATGTCCCCAACATACCTGCAACTCTCACACCACACATAACACTACCCTCCATCAAAATAACACGCAGTTACCTACACATGGCAGATGCCGCCCACCCTCATCGGAGGGTCTGCCTTACAAGGGCTGCAATCGGCTAGTAATAGCCACACGAAATTATATTATTATTATTATTATTATACATATGGATGTTTCTGGAAACTTACTGTAATTATTTATTATCCAGATAGGAACATTAGGAAAGTTATAGACTTCTCCATGTGTGTTTATAAACTGTAATAGAAAATTCGAGTTTGATCTACTCCAATCGAGCAGCCAGTCGATCGATTGTTCCTTTTATATTTGGATGTGTTCCAGATAGAGTATTGCAAGAACATTTCCAGAAATGGATATTTCTAGGCTGTTTGTTGAACAGTATACAGTATATCGAGCTGACAGGCCGAGAGGCCAGAGTCAGAGCGGGAGTCAGGCAGTGTTGGACGCCGTGATGAGTCAGTCAGTGAGACAGTGACAGACAGACAATGCAGTAAGAGAATGCAGAGTGTCGGTTAGAGTGAGTTGATATCTCTATTTGTCAGAATCGATTTGACTCTTCCCTTGTGATGGAAAGGTGAATAATCAGTGAACGGACTTGTTGATATCTGTACTTTTCTCGATCGACTGTGTGATGGTGAAATGAATAATCAGTGTGAGAACTTGTTGATATCTGTTCTTGAGAGATAGTAAACCAATAGTAAATTGTTTCAGTGTGTTTCCGTTAATAGCGTTGTTTTGTGTATAATTAAGGAATAGACGTTGCGGCAATAAAGTGGTTTTATGCAAGGAAATGAACGTACCTCGTGTGATATTTATTTACGCCAAAATTAAATCGCATTGAGAACGATAGACTGGCCTAATAAGTGATATGTCAAACAGCAGAAATCTGCCTTTTTACAGGGACAGCGTTTTATTTTAATGAACTGATGAACTGTCCTTAGATGTAAAAGATATTTCCAGAGACTATGGTTTTTGTTGCGAGTAGGGCAGTTGTCTACAAATAGCCTGAGTCCGGTTATCTCGTTACCTTTTTACTCCTTAGGTAGTCATTTAGAAAACTACAAACCTCGCTTAGGCTTCTATAAAGATTTTTCTGGTTAACAAGAATATAAAATTGTTCATTGCCTTAACAAAAATAGTCGATTCCAAGTAAACAGAGGTCAAGGAAAATGAATATGGCATCGGAACGTTTTTATTAGATCTTAGTTTTCAGATATTTGTATGTATTGAACACAACACCATGCACGTTTATCCATTTACCTATTCACTGGAGGGTTTATGTTTCCTTGATTTTCGTTTGTAGTCTACGTCTGAGACATCTCTCAACACATTCCAACAATAGTCAGCAAGCACAGATTAATTCAAATGCCCTGGTACCTTCTTTCAATCGCTGAAATGCCTTGACTGAAATGCTCTCCACGCTCGTCACTCAAAGCGACATATTTGCTTGAAAAGAGGTCAAGATAGGAGTGAAGGAAGTGGACCTTCAGTGACATATTACAACCTAACTTTTGGGATGTCCTCAGCCAACCACGGAGATTTACTAGATACAAATTGCACCAAATATGTAGTATCCTGGGATTATCATTATTTATTTTACAGTCGAAGTAATGGTGAAAAAAATGAAATGGCGTATGGCTTTTAGTGCCGGGAGTGTTCGAGGACATGTTCGGCTCGCTAGGTGCAGGTCTTTTTTATTTGACTCCCATAGGCGACCTTCGCGTCGTGATGAGGATGGAATGATGATGACAACACATACACCCAGCCCCAGTTCCGGAGAAATTAACCAATCATGGTTTAAGTTCCAGACCCTGCCGTCGAACCCGGGACCCCTGTGACCAAAGGCCAGCACGCTAACCATTTAGCCATGGAGCCGGACGAAGTAATGATAACATGTAGTCGTTATTAATAGAGTCAATTCACGTTTATGAGATGAAAAAGTCGCTTCACCGCCTACATAAAAATGTTATCGACAGTATTTGTAAATGTATGCGGTATCTTGAATTCAAACATTTGGATTGTAAACCAAACAACAAATTAGCTGAAGATAATTTAGTTTACGAATGTGTCTTATGTACCCCTGAGAATTAATCACGGTACATGCTAGGATTTTTAATTTATTATTTACCGCTGAAAATTGAGTCGTCTTATAACTCGAAACACATAAAATGGTATTATTGAAAAACAACAGCAGATTCGTTTTCTTAAAGACAAAGAAAACCACACTTATATAATGAATGTCTTTTTTAGAAATAAAAGGTAGTTTACTCTGTGTTGACAATCTGGTATTTGTAACAAAAGTTATTTGCCAAAATTAGACAATGTCCGCCCATCATAACACGAATTCCTATTTTTCAAGAGAATGATAGCTAGCGAAGCGTTTCAAAGATCATGCTTACTTATTTCCTATCAAAATGAATAGCAATTGACTGCTTTTAATTCGGAAACATTTTTACTGTTGACCAGTGTTGTCTTCATGTCTTACATAAATACAGCAGTTTCAACAAAAAACTAGCAAAGAGAGCTCGCCTTACAGCAAGTGCCATCTGAAAGGTTTTGAAAAGCACGGGTCAGCGACCAACGTATTTATAAAACCAATATTCGTTTTTGTGTGCATAAACCTACCATTATAGACAACTGACTGATGCCCTTCCAACGCTAATAAATAGCCCTACGACTGGAGATGCGAAAACGACGACAAAGTGAAGACTAGAAATATTGTATATTGACTGATGCCCTTTCAAAACTAAAAGATCCGATCACAGCCGCCAGTCTCACAGGCATTACTTGTATTGCGGCCATGATGACTCCATCATATTACCTCATATTTCCTGTAGTAACACCTGAGATCATTGGAAGTCTCCAATAATCCATAGTTAAGGTTATTCACGGGTCTAGAAAACACACACACGATTGTTTTCCGCGGTTTCCCATTCTCCTGCATTAAGGAAAATTCCAGGATCGCCCCCTCCCGTTCACCTATTCCAAAGAATCTCCGTCACCGTAACAAGTATTCTGACCTGTGAGATGGCGTCACCGTCAAAGAGGCCCCCCCCCCCCAATCCTTCAGGGGAGGAATGAAAATATTGACTAGTAGTAGTAGGTTTCACCTGCACGGAATAACCAGGAATATAAGTACCAAGCCCATTACATCAAACACTAGCAACAATTACTAACATTTCTTATTATCTCCCGGATTTTTCACAGTTATCTGGGGGTCGGCACTAATGTAGAATAAGCCTAGTTTTAGGGCTGGAGACCCTTCCTGACGTCAGCCCAGTATGGAGGGATGTATTCACAACTGCGTGCTTCTGTTGTGCTTGGAAGTGTGATGTGTATTAAAACGATCACAAAAACCAGTCTCCGAGCCAGAGGAATTAATGACACGCTATTAAAATCCCCGATAAAGCCGAAAATCGAATCCGGGTCCCTCTGAATCGAAGGGCATTAGGCTCATCATTCAGAAAAAGACTAGTAACAATAATTACTACAACAAATGCAAGAAATATAAGTTATAAATATTAGTAAAATTCGTTCGTAATTGAATCAACACCTGTCTGAATAGGTCAGACGGTTTAGGCGTTGGCTTGCATTCATAGAACAGGAGTGTTAGACTCTGGAGACAATCCGGTGAGAGAGAAGGAGCCCTTGATCTTGGAGCACCATGAGCAGCAAGGAGGTTCGGTCAAATTTTCGGGTGGGATCATGTTTGGTTTATGTATGCCTCTAATTTCTATTCCGGGTAACATGACATGTATTTACAGGATTTGCTACCACCGTGGGCGAGGTCTTCACACTAATGGATGATAATACTCGTTCTCATCGGGACAGATTGGTCAGTCAGTTCCTAGAGACCCGCTGCATACAGCGCGGATGATGTGGCCGGCATATCCTCCGGACATGATCTATGTTGTACACGCATGGCGTGAAGTGAAGAGAGCACTTATCTACCGTCATAATCCTCCGGGTAACATTCAGCAACTGGTTGCCCTCCAAGAGTGAGATAATCTGCCCCATAAACAGTTGGATTCTTTGGTGCTGAGTATGACTCTTCGTATTTAAGCATGCCTCTGGGCTAAGGTGGATATACACAGAATTGAATGCCACACAATGAAAGATTGTTTGGTGTTAAATATCCCATATTAAACTTCGCGCTTTTGTTGCTTTTGGATAGCTGATTGCATTTTTTCGTATATACTTTTCGTAATGGTATAATGTATAATGAGCTCGTTGTATTGTATGTCCCTCGCATTTAATATTTTACGAAATACGTTATTCAACATAAAAATACAATTCGCCTCCATGTAGATACAAGCACTGCGCCTGCCCACAAGAAACATATCTATAGGTTAAACTGTTCCTGAGAAAAGTGTACTAGTGACGAATTTATACTATACCATGAACTCATTCTATTTTTAGTGATGTACACATAGTGAAATGAAGTGCACTAACACAGAATACCCAAAACTTTTTAGAACATTGTAGTAATAACTACAATAATAATAGCCATGATAAAGACTTGTTTAGAATCGATAACATTCACAGTTGTCCAGTTGGAATTATAATAATAACTTGACATTTTAAGGTATCAGCTTGCAATAAATGACAAAATTAACGTTAGTGAGTGACCAATTTAAAAAACGAATAGAATATTGTTTGAAACGCCAAATTATTAACGTCGATTGCATAAACAACTGCTAGATGGTGGGTCAGAAACCCACAATCTGCAATCTTGAAGATGTGTTCCATGGTTTCCCATTTACACACCAGGCAAATTCCAGAAAGGGCATCTGGCCGTAACACTACGTCAAACCTACACATGTCTGACACAGATCACACCTGCCGCGTTCTGCCAACTTGAGGGATCTATCAGAGTGAGGTAACTTTACGCTGATGTGCTTTGGTGCAAGAGAATAAGCTATATTTTGTTACGGACACTAAACAGTCAGCTGCAGTCGTTTTGAAAGTGAGATGTTTTGCTTCGAGTAAAAAGAAAATTATTGCCATTTTCTGGGTCTATAAATACTAAATGTCTGGATTGAGACGAATCAGTCTACCAGGTACGTTTCCTGGTTCGAATTGGATTGCATCCACGACTCCACCGGAGTATGTGAAAAGTGACAAAAAATGAAGGAAGTTAGTTATAACTCGCCAAATTATTACTTGAAACTATTCACACTTTGTAAATTCAGTAATACTGTAATCATTGTATTTAAATGATTTAGGTTTATGAGTTTTCCTATGGAAAAGCACAGGTAATTGTATTAACTCACCATCATTTTCTTTTTACAATTTGCTTTACGTCGCATTTACACAGATAGGTCAGATAGGAAAGGGCTAGGAGTGAGAAGGAAGCGGCTGTGGCCTTTATTAAGGTTCAGCACGAGCATTTGCCGGGTGTGAAAATGGGAAACCACGGAAAACCATCTTCAGGGCTGCCATCAGTAGGGTTCGAACCCACTATTTCTCGAATGTTAGCTCACAGTAGCGCGCCCCCAACCTCATGGCCAACTCGCTCGGTCAGGGAAGAAAGCGGTCGTGATCTTAATTAAGATAGGCTATAGCCTGGTATGAAGATGGAGAACCACGGAAAACCATTTTCAGGTCTGACGACAGTGGGGTTCGAAACCACTATCTTCCGAATTCAAGCTGATAGCACGTGACACAAACCATGCAGCCACTTGCTCGGTCTTTTTTTCTCCTCTGTGAAGAGACTAAGTTTATGGGTACCAGTTACATGAAGTAGGTCTATGCTAAGCTGACTTTTGATCCCGTCCAGTGTCCAGTATTCGGGAGATAGTAGGTTCGAATCCCACTGTCGGCAGCCCTGAAAATGGTTTTCCGTGGTTTCCCATTTTCACACCAGGCAAATGCTGGGGCTGTACCTTAATTAAGGCCACGGCCGCTTCCTTCCCACTCCTAGCCCTTCCCTCTTCCATCGTCGCCATAAGACCTATCTGTGTCGGTGCGACGTAAAACAACTAGCAAAAAAAATTGATCCTGTAATAGTATTAGCCTCCTGTCTGGCTCCTTGGCTAAATGGTTAGCGTGCTGGTCTTTGGTCACAGGGGTCCAGGATTCGATTCCCGGCACTGTGGCTGGGTGTATGTGTTGTCTTCATCATCATTTCATTCTTATCTCGACGCGCGGGTCACCTACAGGCGTCAAATCAAAATACCTGCACCTGGCGAGCCGAACATGTCCTCGGATACTCCCGGCATTAAAAAAAGCCATACGCCGTTTAATTTCATTAGCATATTATCCTCCTAAATTTTCAGTCATTATCCTCAGATTGCCTTCCTGTACCTCGGGTATGTAGATAACACTACTAAAATTCTAACAGAGGTGATGATAGTTGAGTATGATTATCTTTAAACGCTCGTATTCAACACAGAAAGACTAGAAACAAAACGTATTAGATCAATAATGCGTCACGTGACATTTCTGAGTCTTGCAGTTAAAATGGAGGACATCCAAGTATCAGGAGCACAAGGAACGGAAGAGAATTACTAGAAATGAATGAGGAAACGAACATCACTTCACATAACAATGTGGAGCTCAATTATATCTGCTGGTGACAGGAAAAGTACAATAATACACTAAGGTGCGATAGCCAAGTGTCACTAGGGTCTCATTATAGAGACTACGATTTGGATATCGAACAATGCATATCGAGTCTTCAAGAGGAAAATTACATCTATGAGGTTTAGATTGCTAAAAGCAAGCTAATGGTTTTACATGATCCTTGCCCTCTTTCTTCGAGTGCTTGATTAGGCGCTCTTATGTCACTTTGGAGCCCTGTCAAGAGCGAATGTGTCAACCGATTTTTAAAAACCTGGTTTCGTGTTGTTCACAAATAGGCAGGCTAACAAATATAGTGAAAAGATAGCGGCTACAATAATACAGTTTATGAATAAGCAACTATGGGCTGTGAAAATTTGCAACAATCAGCGATTTGGCCATCTAAGTATTAGTTTTCCCAACTCTTACGTGAGATATCATTAGAAAGCACTACGACCCTTAGGGACATAGTTATGTGGGGTCGAAAGTGAAAAAATTTCTTAAATTTCTTCATATGAACTTCAGAATGAAAATTTTGACCCATGGACTGTGTATCATTGAACAGAGAATCTTACGCCCAACATAACGGTACCTTTGAGGTAGTCAGACTTGCAACTGGTGACTTACGGAAATCAAGCGTGAGTGTCCCTCACCTATCATCAACCGTATTTTCTTTGATATCAGGACACAGATATCTTGTTCAATGTCTGGTTTATTCAAGTTGGTGGAATGACTTGCATTCAACACCATAAGTAAACAGAAAATTGAACAAAGAGCGTGTCCATCCCTGCCTTGTACAAGCAATCATAAAATCACCAGTACGTCTGGACCAGCTCTAAGATACTGTACATCCTTTTGTTAGTTCTCGTATGAAGAAATTTATAGGAGGAAGATGATGGAGAAAATATCGGGTGATTACAACTAAGCTTTTCTTACTTAACCGTCTCTACGCAGAAAACGAGCAATCGCATGCTAGGAAACGTAACAATATGCTTGGTTTCTGTGAACCTGGCGTCCATCTCATTACAAACTGTGCTCGAAATGGCGCCCATCCACGTCCAGAATAGTCTGAAAGCGTAGGATAATTTGCTGCATGGCTTCACGAAGCATCTCCATGGGCATGCTAGGTAGGGTACCTCTCTTGATATGCTTCTCTTTAGATTGGAATATGTGCGAACTTTCCTCTGATAAACCCTGTCTTTCAGATACCAGTGAACCATGCAAATCTTGTAACCCATAATCTGGAAATTATTCGTATCGAGTTTGTTCGCGAACTGAAAGTAGTTTCTTGACTAAAGTGGTTCAAGTAGGGGAAGTTAAGTTGTAAGAACCCGGTGTTTTATTATAGCATCTGTAACACACCTTTCGATTAGGCTAATATTAAGGTAAATATTGACAATCGTTTTGTCCTCTTTATGTTCTGAAATCCATCTTAACTATCAATACCTCTAACACGAATCGCAAAATAAATAGTTGATCTAAATCTTTCCTAATCCGAATTTAAATGCCAATTTTAATGAAACAGACAAGCAGACAAACGTTCAACTGAACAATACATTGGCTATTACTTGCCCTGTTCGGTATTAAAACCAAGTATAAGGTAAATATTAAAAAATACCGATGGAAAGACGATTTTATATACAGAGTGGGATAAAAATCTCTTCCCCCAAAAACTTGTTCTTAGTTTTCGTACGATGAAAATCGTCATTTATGTTCCACCATCAGTAAATCGGTACCTAAGAGATGCGAATTATGTATTACGAACAGGGTCTCATTTTTGAACAGTCGTTGTTAGGAAATAAACAATCTCTTCCAAATGTTTATGGAAAACTGTGTGTTCGACCTATTAGATATGCTTCACATTCTCAGTGTAAAGTCAACACTGAAAAGCATGACTATACGATATATATATGTATGTATGTATATACATCGAGAATGTATTGTAAGAGTTTAACCCAAAAATAACCCCATGGGAATGTTTTGTTTACCTGAATGCTAACAATCACAAGAACCCACGTTATCCACAACATTTTTCTCAGCTCACTTGTTACACACAGTGACTGCTTGTTTTAGGAAACCCATTGTCATTGAGCAGTTACCACTTTTTATAGGCGATAAAGTACTGTATTATCGGACTGAGAACAACATGCCCCGTACTCTGTCTTACGCTATATGCACCAGTAAGAAAGCCAAAAGATTATTACGTACGGTACGTTATGTGTATCTGTATGCGTCCAGAGCAGCTGAACTTTATATATCCCACCAAATAAATATCACGTTATACATTTAAAAATAAGTTCACCTGTATTATTTCACAACCTATATATTGAACTGCAGGCTGCCTAACGGAGGCGTGTTCTGTTCAATCCGGAAGGACGTGGGTTCCTTCTCCGCCAGGAAGTCGAAAAAGAATTAAAAAGGAGACTACTTCCTCTTCTCGCGAGGTACGTGGTCCTGGAATTGACTCAGCCTACACAAAAATGAGTATCAGGTCAATTCTTGGCGGTAAAGAGCTAACCACTCGATCCCAGCTAGTGCCCACGTACGAGGTCAATTGCTGGCGGCAAAGAGCTAACTACTCGATCCCAGCTAGTGCCCGGGTAACAGGTCAATTCCTGACGACAAATAGCTAACCACTCTGTCTCAGCTAGTGCCCAGGTAACAGGTCAATTCCTGGCGGCAAAGAGCTAACCACTCTGTCTCGGCTAGTGCCCAGGTAACAGGTCAATTCCTGGCGGCAAGGAGCTAATCACTCTATCCCAGCTAGTGTCCAGGTAACAGGTCAATTCCTGGCGGCAAAGAGCTAATCACTCTATCCCAGCTAGTGCCCAGGTAACAGGTCAATTCCTGGCGGCAAAGAGCTAATCACTCTATCCCAGCTAGTGCCCAGGTAACAGGTCAATTCCTGGCGGCAAAGAGCTAATCACTCTATCCCAGCTAGTGTCCAGGTAACAGGTCAATTCCTGGCGGCAAAGAGCTAATCACTCTATCCCAGCTAGTGCCCAGGTAACAGGTCAATTCCTGGCGGCAAAGAGCTAACCAATCTATTCCAGCCAGTGCTCAGGTAGGGACGATGACCTAGATATTAGGCCCCTTTAAACAACAAGCATCATCATTGCCCAGGTAAGAATAGTGGAAGCCTTTATCTTACACTCCTACAATGAACATTCATGACATTTATGGAAATGGCTTCGTTTTATATATTGAAATGCTTAGTTCTTAAAAATATGAAAAATGAAGGAGATACATTTCCAAATTACGAACAGGTACAAGACTTGCAATTGGCTACGTACTCATCAAACATTTCTTTTGATGAAGATGGAATCAAGAAATTGCCAATGCAAGGGGAAAAATTTCTACACATTAGAGGAGGCTACATACAGAAAAAAATTCGTGACTGTTTTGATATACATTAACGTAAAACGAGTTTGAGGAAAGTCCCATTCAATTTGATCGACCCTCGTAAATCAGTTTGAAATGTAATTCTTTCACACAGAGTTACAATAATAGAAAATCTTCCACCTTTTGATACTTTTTATTTGATTTTTAGCAAATTATTAATTGTAAACAATACATGTTTCGTTCTCACTTGAGAACATCTTCAGCTAATGAATAGATATAATTTTTAAGCAGGCTAACTATGTATTCATCCATTTCATCAACCCATTAACCCTCACATTGTTTTAACATCATTTTAACTTAATTTTATATTCAAATTAGTCTTTAAGAGGAACAATGTACCTGAAAAAATGTATTACTTAGCGATTCACCTAAGCTTAACCACAGCTGAAGATGTTCTCAAGTGAGAACGAAACATGTACTGTTTATAATTAATAATTTGCTAAAAAGCAAATAAAAAGTATCAAAAATGTGGAAGATTTTCAATTATTGTAACTCTGTGTGATTAGAATTTGATACGGAAAATGAAGCTAATTACTTGCAATGTAATTCTTTCCTTGTATTCATTGAAGGATCCAGACTACTACTACTACTACTACTACTACTACTACTACTACTACTACTACTACTACTACTATAATACTAGGGTAACAGAACTTCAGAAAAACAAAGCAAGACTTATTCCTGAAGGTGGTCATGTAAAGTATGATCTTAGGGTTTTGCCATTTTCATAATCGTTATTCATAAACTAATAACACAAAGTAAATTTCTAAATACCGTATATAGCAGAGTGAATAATGTAGGCGTAGTTAGAATTAATGAGAAAGAGTATAATTTCATCCCAAACGAGTGTAGCTTCACACATTTATTATTCGTGTTCATAGTGTTCATTCCGTAACGATACAAAAACAAATACAGCATCATTATTTTTCAGCAATCTGCGAACTAATTCATATTTCTAACTTGAATGTACTAATTTAAAAAACTGTCGTTGTCCAAAGGGGAACTCGTAGAATTTAGAGCAGTTGTAATACAGATTACACCGAGATCAACATATCAGAGTTTAGAACGGATTTGCCTTTAATTATTGGCACAGCCAAGATAGCTCTCAAGTCATGCCAGATTTATACACTCTTCTCTGTCATTACTTGAAAATTGGGGATTTTAATGGAAATCAGAAAAGAGGACATTCCATCCTAACGGTAGAGAATAGAAAGAGATTGCAATTCAGGGGTTTTGACATTATCGAATTTCATAGGAATAGACAAAACAGAAAATTATATTCCGCAGGACTATAAGCAGGATAATATTAAAAAAGCAGGATATTTTAGAGATACCGTATTCAATACTTCATGCGGACCACAAGATATGGGGTATCCTGCGAAAAGCAGATCAAAAAAGAGTAGCATTACAAAAATGTTGCGAAGTTTGGGGCAGGGAAGAACTGGGAGAAAGAAGACGAGCTGCTCGACTAAGCGGTACGTTCCAAGCTGTCAGCGGAGAGATGACGTGGAATGACATTAGTAGACGAATAAGTTTGAATGGTGTCTTTAAAAGTAGGAAAGATAACAATATGAAGATAAAGTTGGAATTCAAGAGGACAAATTGGGGCAAATATTCATTTATAGGAAGGGGAGTAAGGGATTGGAATAACTTACCAAAGAAGATGTTCAATAAATTCCCAGTTTCTTTGAAATCATTTAAGAAAAGGCTAGGAAAACAACAGATGGGGAATCTGCCACCTGGGTGACGCCCTAAATGCAGATCAGTATCGAGTTATTGATCTGGTCACTTTACCCTACACAAGAAGAAAGGCAAGAATATAAACGCAACACTTAACGCAGTAACAAGAATTTAGCGACTGTATGCAAGTGAATACCTGTAAAGGATGGACTAAGAAAAGCGAGAAGTTTGAGAGGGAGAGATCCCTCACAAGATAATGGTCCTGTAGATTGTGGATCTACACTCTACAGTATTGGATATGATATGAGCCTTACATCTAGAATTTCACGTTTGTCATCTATAACATTTCCGTAATTACAGTTATTCTTTCACTTGAATGAATTCTCCCCCTCCTACCTTTCCTATCCTCTCCTCACCAAATGTAAACACTCCAGACCCGTGAGAACATCCCTGCACCCATCATTTCACTTCTCAGCCATGATTCAACTCCTATTACAATATATCATTGGTAAATATTATATATTCTTTATTCTTTGTTTTTCACCAGATCTACAGTAATTTCTACCTTAGTGATCTATTAATGGAAAAAAATGGCATTGCCCAACCTAGACAAGCTCCTTTAACTTAGACTCTCCTAATTCAAACATTAATGAAATAAAATAAACATAATAATACAGCAAAACAAAATAATAAATGGGCCACCAGCGATTCCTTTCCGGAGACCCAGTCGCCCTAGTAATACATGAATTGGGTGAAATAACCTACACTAATGTAAAATAAAAGAACAGCAATTGGGCACATTAATGACCTCCATCTCCCTTCCGGCTGAACTCACGCACCTAGCACATTCCATGACTTATACTTTCCACTCTCATTGACTTACTCCGGTTCGCTGATACAGCCATAACATTACACCACTGCCGTGTTAGTGTGCCGTAATATACTCGCATTGCAATTTTTGCATGAACTACTTCATTGTACCTAGTCATCATTACTTCACTCCACCCACTTTTTGTAATTTACATACAATCAAACAGCAGAACTCATCTTTCCATTTCTACATATATCAACCATAATCACCTGAACCACATATCATATTAAATTAAGCCATCACATTTTACCAACAACTGCCAACCTTTCACCACACTATATTTACAATTAATCTCTTGCCATAATCCACTCACCATATTAACTTATAACATTTACAAGCAACAATAATTTAATCCACTCACCATTATAAATTATACCCTCACATTTTACCATCAACCGCTAACCTCATCACCTCACCATTTTTACAATCACTCTCTTACCTTACTTACTAGCAAAATTACTACTTATGACAGGAATATGAATGTACATTCAGTATTATGTCAAAATACAGACTTGAGTCTTCTAGTTCTAAAACTGGCCATCTGCACATTGTAAAATGTTTCAGTAGAGCCAGAAAACTATTTCTGATTATGTTATGCAAGACAAGAATACATTTCACACATTAAAATTGTACAAGAATAATGCTTTTCATAGACATTATGATTAATAATCACAAATAATTCCTTCTTGGGTTATCTACATTTTAAAATGAGACATGACAAATTTTGATACTAACCCTGTGAAAGTTTTCCAATTTTGGAACTAAAACAAGCAGGGTTACAGGTTGTTTCTACCAAATGAATAATAAATAATTGTTAAAGTGTTTGGAATACTTAAATATGATTTATTATGACAGTTATAAGACATATACAGTTGTCACTACAGTTGCTTGAAAAAAAAAATTAAATTCCTACACAGTGCCTCTGTTTTCCATCATAGTTGCACAATACTCTTCATTGGCACTACCTTCAGCATATTCATTTTCACCTAGGTGCAGAACATTTTTATAGGAAGCAAGGGATTTGATGCTTTTCCAGTCAGCCCCAAAATGTTTCTCTAACAGCTTCTCAACATCTCTAACTTTGAATGGATTACCAGTAATACCACCAGAAAAAATAACAGTTGGTGACTCATTTTGCAAACTTTTTTCTCTTTTAGTGACACTTTTGAGGACCCAAAAATCTGACCTGTAATGCAGTTCCTCCGAAACTGTAACATCATTTTTATGTTGTTGAAGTGAAAACTGCTTTGAAGGAGCAAACTTAAAATGCCATTGTCCTGCTGGTTTTGTAACATTTTCAGTCTTTGATTTCCAGTCATAAACTGTACACTGTGGCCCCAGATGAATAGTAGTCCCATGTTCAGAGAAGATTTCAAGATATATCTGAGGTTTTCCAATTACTTCAAGGGAGCGAATAACTTCCTCGATCCTAGCAAATACTCTATCCAGAGGGAAGAATGAATGACCGACCATGGGAAGAATTACCTCAATCTTCTGAATGTTTGCTGGAGCAAAATGTAGAAGCCAGGATGAAAACATAGTCATCATAGTAGTGTTCTTGGTCTGGTCCCCGCACCCATTAACAGCTAAATGCAAAGTTGTGATATTGTTGTAGTCTGTATTACAAAGAGTATTGTACACAGCAGATGCAATTGTACTGGAACCCTTTGAAAATTCTGATTCATTCCTGTGGTAAATGAATTCGTTTTCTCTATTGAGCAGATCTTTTGAATTCCCTTTCACAACAGTGAAATTATGTTGATATAATTGACGACTATGATAGGCCGCTTGGTCTGGTACTCTCGGCGAAAGGTTATTGTTTTTTTGGCAATCGAATGACATTGTCAGTAATCCATCAGTTTTCTCTCTGAACAGAATATAAAAAGCTTTTGCTTTTGGACATGTATTCTCTTTGGCGTTATTAGTTCATTCTTCTTGTTTACATCTGCTTCCTGCTTCATTTTTTCTGTTAATTCTATGCAAGTAGAGCACACATCTGTGCGACGTGTACCAAATCCAATATTATAACATTTATTGAATATGCCTCAGAAATAGCTTTCTTTCACACATAAATCTGGGTTATTTTGCCTGTTCTAATAAATTCGCCACATCTTTTTAATACCGAGGTCACTACTGAGGTACATACGTTCCTTAGTTTTACTTCTGCAGTAATGTGATGCAATACCTTTGAATTTTTTAATGAATGTTTTCTCTGCTGCGTGTCTATGACTAAAGGAGTGTGAATGATGGTCTCCCCCACGTGTCTCAGAGGGCATTTTTCCTGCTTTGCAGAATCGTGAAACAACACCCTGTACTCTATATTTGATAAGTCCTAGCACATTCAAGAATATTTCATGGCAAACTGAAAGCATAGTACCTACCAGACCTTTTCTTTGGGATATAATATTTAATTGCTACCTTCTGTGCTTCACGTTTTTGGATCTCTTGCATTAGTGTGTTTTAAAAAAACCCATCTTGGTTCAGTTTATCTTGATGACCATAGAAACATTGGTGAAAATATACAATGTGCATCTTATTTAGCGATGTACACTGGAACACGTATTTGTTGTGCTGGCATCTTGGCATTTTAGGAGGTCTGCAAGCAGCATATCTGACATGCAAATAAAGAAAACAATGTTTCATAAGACATAATAAGTTTAATAACAACAAATGTTCCATAGATTCCATTGTCAATTTTATGCAATACCAGAAACTTAACCTTCAAAATTACGAAGTATACACATTACTCAATAATACTCACCTTTCCAATTTATCTCTGATTTTTCCATCTATCAGGGTTTCTAGTCCTCTTCCTACTTCTCCCTGGTTCACTTGACAAAGGAGAAATATCCATATTTTTGCATAAACTATACGTAAACGTATCAAAACAGAACAATCTACTAACACCACACTTGTGCAAACAAATGACAGCCAACCAGCTGATGTCATCAGCGTCACTAACATTGGTTTATATAAAATCACTATGCAGCAGTTGAGAAGTCACAAGAATGCTACTCTATCTTTGTAATAAACATTATTTTCCCATTGAAAGGCTTTAAAGTGTTGCTATACATCCATTTAAACTATCAAACGTTCATTGTGTACCATGTAGAACACAATAATATCCAATAAGAATAGCTAGTGACTTGCCATTGACTGGCAACACTGGTAGTAATAGTGCGCTTCACGTGGCAGGCTTTGGAACTATCACATGGCTGGTTCTGGAAATAACCTACAAATATACTTTGCAATATCTATTGAATCAGGCTGGATTTAACACTCAGTGATTTAATCATAGAAAGAGAATATCTTGGACTACCGCTTTTTACAATAAAATGTAATTTCAATTTCATTGCAGATGGCCAGTTTTGGAACTAGAGGACTCGCTTATGTAAACAAACAGGTACTTTTACAGGAGCTTTACTGAATCAGCCAGGACTATATTTCCACCCTTGAATCTGGGACAATCCTGGTTTTGTGGGATGTATGATGACCCTGCCTACACATGTTCTCAGTAATGCATCATCATAAGAATCTGTGTTGAGTCCTCCCAGCCCCATTTAGACTGACCACCACTGATTAGTAGCTACAGTAAAAGGTTTGTTCAATAACCTTATTGTTTCTTAATAAGAGGTCTAAGTGAAAGATGCAACGTTTGATCTGCAAAAGAACTTGAATAATAAATAGCTTAGTATTTGTTAATACTGAATGTAGATAATGCACTCAAAAACAGTGTATTTTCTCTTCATCAAATTTGTATTCAATGGCAAATTGAAGGGAAAGGAAGTCATTTCATGTTTGAAGCTATTAAACGAATCTGGAAAATAGAAATAATGTATGGATTTGGCATGATTGGAATATAGTTGATTGTAATGTTAAAGCTAACACAAATTTAATACAAAAGAATTTCATCTACTGCAAAGCAATAGCCGATTGGGTATTTACATATGCACATGCATCTTCATTATAGACCGTTATGCCTTTCAGCATTCAGTCTGCAAGCCTTTGTGCATTTGCTAGACACCGCCACAATCCTCTATTTGTAACTAGTTCTGTGACCTCGTTTATTTATACCTCCTAACTTTAAATCATTAGAAACTGAGTCTAACCATCATCATCTTGGTCTCCCTCTACTTCTCTTAGCCTCCATAGCAGAGTCCATTATTCTCCTAGGTAATCTATCCTCCTCCATTCGTCGCACATGACCCAATCACCGAAGCTGGTTTATGCGTATAGCTTCATCCATCAAATTCATTCCTAAATTAGCCTTTATCTACTCATTCTGAGTACCCTCCAGCCATTGTTCCCACATGTTTGTACCAGCAATCATTCTCGCTACTTTCATGCCCATTACTCCTAACTTATGAATAACTGAGTCCACCCAACCTTCCCTCCCATAAAGCAAAGTTTGTCTGAAAGCAGACCTATATAAAGATTGTTTCATCCAGGAGCTGACTTTCTTCTTACAGAATACTGTTTATCACTACTGTGAGATCACTGCATTAGCTTTACTGCACCTTGATTCAGTCTCACTTACTATACCACCATCCTGAGAGAACACACATCCTAAATACATGAAATTATCTACCTCTTCCAGCTTTGTACCCCCAATCTGACATTCAGTTCTCTTGGATTTATTACCTACTGACATCAATTTAGTCTTTGAAAAGCTGATTTTCATACCATACTCATTGAACCTATTTTCAAGTTCCAAGCAGGGTTTTGGCATAATCTGCCAATAAGACCAAGTCACCAGCAAACTGCTTACTGCATTTCCACCAAACCGAATCCCTCCTGCCACTTTATACCTTTCAGCAGATGATCCATGTAAACTATGAACAACAAAGGTGAAAGATAACAGCCTTTTCTAACTCCTGTCAGTACTTTGAACCAAGAACACACTCTACCATCAATTCTCACTGCTGTCCAATTGTCAACATAAATTTCTTTGATTGATTTTATCAAATCTACCCTTAATCCCATAGTCCCCCTGATTGGCGAACATCTTTTCCCTCGGTACCCTGACATATGCCTTCTATAGATCTACAAAACATAAACATAACTGTCTATACCTCTCGTAGTATTTTTCAGTTACCTGGTGCATACTGAAAATCTGATCCTGACAGCCCCTGTGTGGTCTGAAACCACACTGGTTTTCATCCAACTTCCTTTTTTTTTTGCTAGGGGCTTTACGCCGCACCGACACAGATAGGTCTTATGGCGACAATGGGATAGGAAAGGCCTAGGAGTTGGAAGGAAGCGGCCGTGGCCTTAATTAAGGTACAGCCCCAGCATTTGTCTGGTGTGAAAATGGGAAACTACAGAAAACCATCTTCAGGGCTGCCGATAGTGGGATTTGAACCTACTATCTCCCGGATGCAAGCTCACAGCCGCGCACCTCTACGCGCATGGCCAACTCGCCCGGTCATCCAACTTCCTCTCAACCACTGACCGCACCCTCCTTTCCAAGATACCAGTGAACACTTTGCCTGGTATACTGATCAGTAAGATACCTCGATAGTTGTTGCAATCCTTCCTGTTCCCTTGCTTATCCCATTTATGTCCAAATTATTTTTTTCATCTAATATTGATAACACTTAACATGACCCATTATTCATGTACAAATGAACAAAACCATATTTACTTGTTTAGAACCCATCACATGGGTCGTTAACAACCCACTAAGCACTTGCTTGGGAAACAGGGAAAGAGAATATTCTGAACATCAACCTTAGCAACAATTTGTTTCTACAGACTTACAGTTCACTTACCTTTTGAAATGAGTGTTATCATGACACAAAAAGCAATAATTGTCATTGTTCTTTTTAATTATAACAATATTTAGTACCCAAAACACGGAACTTCAGATTCCATAACTGACAGTGGAACTGAGACTCACTCTTGGTAATTTACAAAACACCCGTCATGAAGGGGAACATTACACCTCGCACAGGCCTTCACTGTTTTATTGCGACAAATCGTGCATCGTCATCTAGGTTGTTGACTTATCAGCAGGATACATCGACTGAGCTCGATAGCTGCAGTCGCTTAAGTGCGGCCCGTATCCAGTATTTGGGAGATAGTGGGTTCAAACCCCACTCTTGGCAGCCCTGAAGATGGTTTTCCATCGTTTCCCATTTTCACACCAGGCAAATGCTGGGGCTGTACCTTAATTAAGGCCACAGCCGCTTCCTTCCCACTCCTAGTCCTTTCCTGTCCTATCGTCACTGTAAGACCTTTCTGTGTCGGTGCGACGTAAAGCAACTTGTAAAAAAAAAAAAAAAAATAGGCGATGTTGATGGTCCTTCCTCTGGCGTTCCTTGATAATGTCAAGCGATGTAAGTCAACCTCTTCCCTTAGGAGCTGTCCCATATTTGTAGAGAACTGCCTTGGTTGCTTCCCGATGGAAAGTTAAGGTATCAAGAGACATACCATAGCTTCTGCTAAGAGTCCGGGGATTGTTCATGCATAAATTCAGGAACCAAAACAAAATAGGAATGTACCATTTTTTGCCACAAATTGAAATTCATAAATCTGACACATTCATGAGATCAACTCCATTCATGCTTTGGTTGTACTTGCGGAAAACATTTGGCTGTTTGACTTTTATTTTCCCCTGTTGGCTGGCGGAGTATCTTGTGACCTTGTGAAAGGGAGCTACATGAAACTGATTTGACATAATGTTCACTACACTATTGTCTTTCCAAGATACAACTATCACACAATGCTCTTTATCAAGACAAGATTCAAAGTAACCACACTCTTTCTTTTCAATGACAGGCTTACCAGAAATAGGAGACTTTAGCATTCTGTTACTTCTGGGAGTTCCTGTAGCATGATGGCCTTTTTCAGAGATCCTACATAGAAGCTTAGCTGATGTGAAAAAGCATTCCCAGGAAATACTTCAGAAAGAATATCCACAAATGTAATTACTACCGCTTCACCTAGTCCCACTCCTTTCTCCCTCCTTTCTCCTCCTGGAACTATCACATGGCTGGTTCTGGAAATAACCTAAAAATATACTTCGCAACTTCTATTGAATCAGGCTGGATTTAACACTCAGTGATTTAACCATAGAAAGACAATATCTTGGACTACTGCTGGTAAATGTCAGCCTGGAGACAGTAGCCTGTCTGCTAAGCGGCTCCCCAGACTTTGAAGCTGAAACGAATTGGTTTGTCACGGATGAATTGCTTACACCTGTGGCGTCCGAAATACGGGATCATAGACTCATCAATAGATACTTTGTCTTCATTGGGAGCATTTATAAGAAATGACTTGCTTAGATGATCTATAAAATTTCCCAGTTAACCCATTTTGTCACCTGCCGGGAGATCCAAATTGTCACAAACATGAAGAAATCGGAATACTTCCTCAAACCTATTCCTACGCATGGTGTTCTGAACAAGTTCATTTCTAACATCATCTGAGTTCTCCCAAAACATCTTTCTTTGTTGGAGGGGTACATATCCACTCAGAAAAAGTATGCCGAGAAATCAATTCATCTCTTCCAACGATAATTGAAACTGTGGATTATTAGTGTAAGAGGCATAACCAATGGTATATTTAAATATTTGAAGAACAGTATCTGCTTTGAGAAATGCATCAAAAAATCTATAGAGTGTGATTGCACTATAAAATTTATTTTATCTGGATGATGAACATTGGATGAAGAAGAGGGTGGGAATTTCATATCACCTATTTACCAATTGAAAGAGTAAGATTTAGCTGTCCCATTAGTAGAATTTGTGTACTACCGTCAACCTGTTCGTTTTCCGGAAGTGGTACAGGTTCATCACTGAATTCGGGAGGAAGTTCTGAATTGAAGTTACTGTTTGTTGGTAGCTGCATCATTAACTCTGCTGGAGCTTGAAGCTGAGCACGATTTACTCTGTCAGGATCTGAACAATACCAGAGTCAGCATCTGTTTCTTCTCCATCCTCAGGCAGCCCAATAAAGATACCAGCACCTGAGCTGGTGATATCTGAAGGATCAGCCCTTTCAAGCTCATCCAGAATTTCTGCAACTGTTAGTTGCTGTAATCTGCAATAAATGACAGAGCAATTAGGAATACTAAGACTAATTATGTAAGGTTTAAACTAAATATATGGTCATTATCGAGCGAATGTGAAAGTCAGTGATAGTTCTCGGGTAACTGCCCAGCACGTCGTTAGCAACCCACACTAGGTTCTATTGAAAATACTGGAAATTCTAAGCAAGTCATGCAGATATCAAATTATGTATGTTATTGATGTTTTAAATAGTAAATACTGCAATGAATAACAAGCCAATGAGAATAGTTGTCAATTCTACTTACATTCTTCTCCTGAATGCAGAGGGCTGACAATCCATCTTTCTTCTACTGACTCCAGATTAAGAATAATGCCAACAATGAATCAAATTCTTGCCTAAAGGTATGATGAAATATATAATGGTTAACTTAATAGATCTTACAAGCATCAACAATGTGATAGCTTAAAAAAAGGATAGCATAATTTGATGGGTCGAAAATGACCCACCTGGGCATAAATGGGATTAGATAGACAGGTGCATTTACTGCCTTTGTACAATTAGAACATGTCTTACTAAAATTCCACGCTAATTTTATCACTCGATGAAGCCATTTTATCCCTACCTTCCCACTATATTTCACCATTTCAAGTCTAATTTCATCTATTCCTGCTGCTTTATGACAACGGAGTTCATCTACCATCCTTTCCACTTCATCGCGCATAATTTCATCAACATCATGCTCCTCCCCATGAGCTCAGTTGTTGGTGATGTCACCAGGATGATTTCCTTTTATGTTAAGGAGATTTTTCAAAATATTCCCTGTACCTGTCCAGTAATTCCTTGGGATATATTATGAGTTCACCTGAATTACCTAAAACACCATTCATTTTCTTTTTCCCTCCCTTCCTAAGATTCTTTATTATGTCTCAGAAAGGCCTGCTGCTTGACCTAACCTTTCCAGGTTATTACCAAAATCTTCCCACAACTGTTATTTGGATTCGACAAATATTTGTTTCGCTCCATTTCTTTCATACGTACAAATCCCCATCTACATCAGTCGTTGTTTTGAGCCATTTCTCATATGCCTTCTTTTTACATTTGCAAGCTGCTCTCACTTCATCATTCCACCATGATGTTCACTTTTTTCATCCTTGCAGACAATTGTTCCTAGACATTCTCTTGCTGTTTCTACTACAGCATTCCTGTATGCCACCCATTCTCTTTCTGTATTCTGAACCTGCTTGCTGTCCACTGTTTGGAACTTTTCACTAATCATATCAATATACTTCTGTCTAATTTTCTCATGCTGGAAATTTTCTACCCTTATTCATCTACAGATAGATTTCACTTTCTCTATCCTATGCCTAGAAATACTAAGTTCATTACAGATCAGATGATCTGTATCATCGAAAAATCCCCTAAAAATATGCACATTCCTAACAGATTTCCTGAATTCAAAGTTGATTAAGATATAGTTAGTTATGGATCTGGTGCCCCTACCCTCTCATGTGTAGCAGTGAATTGATTTATACTTGAAGGAAGCATTCGTTACCGCTAAACCCGTACCAGCACAGAAGTTCAGTAAATGCTTCCCATTTCTTTTAGCTTCCATACCTTCCCCCACATTTACTAATCACCCTATCATATCCTTTAGTTTTATTTCGATTTACTCCTAGCACATCCAGATGTATCCTCTTTGCTGACTCTGCCAGTTCTACTTATTTCCATAAGCTCCATTTATTGATAGCTCCCCATCAAATTCCATTCTGTTTGTCAAGTTGTTTCCAAGGAGTCCCTCGCCTATCAAATAGGTGTGGGACACCATTACTCCCATAGGTCCGATGCTTGCTTAAAACTTTCTAAGCATGCTCGGTGAAAATTCTGTGAATCAGGATCCTACACTTACTTACACATAGTTCAAGTGAGGATGTCTCCTCTAACGGGTTAGGGACCACTGGAGGATAGTATAGTCCTAGCCGCCTGAGCACAAGGGGGGCCATGACTCACAATATGTCCGAGATGCCCACTCCTATTCCATAGCAACTGGTATCCTGACTCTCAGGACCACTTACTAGGCCACTCAGCCATTGTCCATGGTTTGCGAACTAGGACGTGACTACAGTAACCTACATCATGAACCATGGGTATTTATCCAGCAATATTTGAGGAGTAGAAGAGTTTCTATCATCAAAATCCTCAGCAACCAATCAATGTCAACTGGGACTGCTTCAATCATGGTAACAATTCAAAAATATATGAGGGAAGATTGAGAATAATGCATAACATTTTTTTCTGAAAATATTTAATGCGTAGGAGCAACAAAAACATTATGCACAGATAACCACAGGTTATAATGCATCTACTTTTCAACATATTAACCAAGCCTCTTGAGAAATTTCTTCCATAATGTCACCAAGTTCAGTATGCCACTTTCATAGAACTCTGTATCCTGGGAGTATCATGATAGTCAGATGGTGGAAGGTTTGAACTGTATGGCGGAGGAACCATCCATCTTAGAGGTCGATGCTTTTTAAAAAAAATGCAATTTGTTCGGGGCGTCAACCTATGAAGATCTTTTGCCCCTACTTGCATCATATGTGAGGAACCTGCATGTATTATGTAAATGGCGGAAGTGTAAAGTGTTGAATCTGAAGAAAGAAACATTAAGGACAACACAAACACCCAGTCCCCAGGCCAGGGATATTAATCATTTACAATTAAAAACCCCTGACTTGGCCAGGAATCGAACCTGGAGCCGCCGGGTGACAGGCGGACACATTGCCTCCTACACCGGGGGGCCGGACGAGGTTGACGCTAATTAGGAACTAATATTTAGAGGCCCCATGAAGAAGAAGAAGATTTTTTGCACCTTCCAATTCCCCTCTTTAGTTTATATGAAGAAGTGGAGTGATCATGCATGGATGGCTGTTCTTCCAATGAATGGAGTTCTATGAATGAGCCTATGGTATTCAATTTCGTGTTGTGATGAGAGAAATGTCTCCAGAGATTTGGTTCATATCCTAAAAATAGGTAAGAACTCTCATTCATTTGTACATGATTTTTCTGTTTTACCAACCCATTAAATATTTTGCTTTAAAAAAAATCTGCAATACCTTATTGATCAACCATCGTAACTAAAAGTATGGCTCAATTACGAACATTTGCAGACATTTTTAAAGGTAAATGTCAGGTCTTATTTCCTGAGAGTGAGAGGTTTAATCATAGTTAAAATGATTCCAGGGGATAGCTGTAATTTATTGCTGGTGCCATCAAGTAATATATAACAAAAAGAACTTATAAGGTGCAATTTAAAAGAGATTCCCACCTTTGCTATCGTTGCTACCATCACACTGTGTGTGTCCAGATATGCTGCTGTGACATGACTAACTCTTTGGTAATGTCCCCTTGTGAGAAACCACCAAAAATATATTTTTTAAACAGTAGACTAACTCTTTGGTAATGTCCCCTTTTGAGAAACCACAAAAACTATTTTTTTTAAACAGTAAATATTTTTAACTTGGGTACATGACCAATATTTTCCAACATGTTTCAGATCATAGGGTAAGTACTATTTTAATAAGTTATCTACTGTCCCAGGGTCCTCTTGCAAAGAAGATATATGCTGTTCCAAATTGCAGTATTCAATTTAAAGAACAAGAAGAAATTAGTTGCAGTAGTTGAGAAACTGAAGGAACATCGGAAGAAAAATAATCATGAATGCCAGACATTATCTATTCAAATGGATATATTAGCCTTCACAATGAAGTTTTATAGCTAATCCATTTAGCCTCTCCTTTCAGGCATTTGTGGAAGCTGAAAAGAAACAGATGTACAAGAGCTGGGATTGACGAAGAGGGAGCCAATATGTTAGAAGGTGGCAGTCTTTTTGCATTGTCACATTTATCCTTGTCTCCTTTACTGTTGCTACTGTTGCTCCCTCTTCCAATGCTGACTTATCATTCTGTTCATCCTGTTATGTGCTTCCATCTTTTTATGTATAACTATATATAACTTGCTTGTTCCTTTCCATGAAGAATACCGTACTTACATTTTTGCAGGCATTCAGTAATGCTTTATAAATGATCTTTCCAATAAATTATTCTAAGGTTCCTGGAAGACAAGTTCTAGAGACTGTGCAAATTTATTAATGTACATTTTATTATTTTAATTTTTAAATTTTTATTACTTATTATTTTATTATTTTTATTATTTATCCCACTTTTACACCTACCGTATCCCGTACATTGTTTGAGGGAGGCCTGCCTCCAAGCAGGTTGTTTGATAACTTGATGAGGGCAGTAGGTAGTGCGAGTGTTTGTTTACTTGCAGTTGAAAGTTCTTGAGAGAGTACAGCTAGGGAAAATGGCATCAAAAATTACAGAACAAAACACACTGATATTTGTATTTGTCAAGGAGCAACAGAGACCAACAGCGCATGAAATTCACCAGAGGGTAGAAGCCTTTCCAAAGGTATGCGACTATGAACTACAAACCATCCAACTAGTAGGAAAAGAGAATGCAGCCTACCTAAAATTTAAAGTACTTAAATTCTCTTAGTGGGAGGTACAACTTCTCTTACATTAATGATTGTTGATTCAGTAACAGTACCAGTATGTTAAAAAATATTAATAAACTAGCTATATTACCCAGCGCTGCCCGGGCATTTTATTGATTGTTTACGTTTAGGTATTTTGTTACCTGTTAATTATTTGTGAAGATAATATTTGTAGATTTCATTATTGTGACGTTGACTGATTAAGAACTATTTTTTAGTTTAGAAGTTATTGTTGTGTGTTTAATTTCAAGTCTTATAGATTATTTTGTTTCTTCTTAATTAAACTAATCTTGGTAAGTTTGGACATTTTCATCATCACCACTTTTCGCCATGCCTACGCAGCTGAAGATCAAACCAGCCTTCGGGCTGAATACCCAACATACACATACAATTCGTGTTTGTACGAAGTTGGTTGAGTACTATTCTGGAAGGTACTATACACATGTACATCTACAATTTTGGCAATTTTGTCTTTCACACCTTTTACTTTCAGGATTTGTATTACCTGTTTCAAGTGATTTTTTAAATAAGTTTTCTTTATTGATTGTTTATGAACTCTTTTGCAAATTTGTAAATTTAGAAATATTGTTATGTGTGTAATTGTATGGCCGGCCCCGTGGTGTAGGGGTAGCATGCCTGCCTGTTACCCGGAGGCCCCGGGTTTCATTCCCAGCCAGGTCAGAGATTTTTACCTGGACCTGAGGGCTGGTTCGAGGTCCACTCAGCCTATGTGATTAGATTTGAGGAGCTATCTGATGGTGAAATAGCGGCCCCGGTCCAGAAAGCCAAGAAAAACGGCCGAGAGGATTCGTCGTGCTGACCACACAACACCTCATAATCTGCAGGTCTTCAGGCTGAGCAGCGGTCGCTTGGTAGGCCAAGACCCTTCAAGGGCTGTAGTGCCATGGGGTTTGGTCTGGTTTGATTTTGTATAATTGTATGTTCTAGCTTAAGATTCTTTTGTTTTGACTAAATTATTTCCTTATGACAGCCCAGATTGTCTGGGAAGTAGTTGATCCTTTCAAACAAATAAAAAAAAATAAGTTATAACGAAATGTATTTACGTGTCACATTATAGATGTGATATATACAATTCCAACTGTCACTATGACTGTCACCAATCAGCCGATCGACACCGAAAACTGTGTACAAAACTTTAATCTCAATGAATTTGGACATTTTCTTTATCACCTCTTCTGAATCACCATGCCAATGGGTGCTGAACTTGACTTAAACGACATCTAGAGTGCCACTATTCATCTCAGTGACCCCAGAAACTATGGATTCAACACTAATATCGGCTGTTTTCGATTATTTTACATGTCACCCTCTCCCCAGGAGTGTCTCACCCCTACGGTATCTTTTCAAGATAGTAACTCATATCCGTACTGAGTTCAGTTAAGAGCTGTGATGGGGTTTGACCTTCAATTAAAGGCATCTGGAGTGTCAGTATTTATCTAATTGACCCCAAAAACTATGGATTTGGCAGTAATATTCATAGTTTTCGATTAATTCTTAGTATCTTTCCCTCCGCCAGAGGTGCTAGGGGTGTCTTACCCCACGTAATTCTTTTACCAGCTAGTATAGTAAGTCATGTGTGCACCAGTTTTAGTTGAGAGCTATGCTGGAATGTAAAACATACATCCATAGTCTCGGTCATTTTGGACATTCCTTGTTTCAACCCTTCTCAACTTCCACTCTGACTGGATATGAATTGTGACTTAAATGGCATCCAAAGTGTCATGGTGTTAGAGGAGTCCTGCCCTATAGTCATTTTTTGTTTGTTTGTTTGTTTGTTTGGAAGCTATGCTGGAATATACATTCACCCATAATCTTGGTTATTTTGGATATTTTCTTCCCTTCTCACCTCTGTGCCAATGCGGGCGAACTTGGACTTAAACAACACCTTGGAGTGTCACTATTCATCTCAGCGATGCTGAAAACTATAGATTCTACTTTAATATTGGTCATTTTATATTACTTTTTTACTTCATCCCATTTCCACTCCCGCTCAGAGAGGTGCACACACATAAATACATAAACTGGGCCATTTTGGACTTTTTTCAGCCCTTCTCACCCCCATGCCCATGGGGACCGTATTTGGACTTAAACGACATATAAAGTGTCACTGTTCATCTCAACGAGACTGAAACCTATGGTTTTCAACTACCATATTTGAGATTATTTTTACATATGCCAACCCCTCTCAACCACAACCCCTAGGGGTGGCTTACCCCACAGTGCTTTTTCTGAGACAGTCATCTGTGTAGCAGAATCTCTCCTTTGCTTAGCCTCGCATGTTATTTTAGATGACGATAAAACTCTACTTCCCTTCTCTCCAGAGCTTACCATGAACTGTCGAACTGTATCACATCGTTACTTCACCAGGTCGCGCTCAAAGACAGACCCTCTAGACAGCGCAGAATAAACATCTTTTCCAAACAAGAACGAGAGGCAAGATGTCCTATTCTGATGACCTCCATTTGTATATAATTTGTATATAATGTTATAATTTCTTGTAGATAGGGTTACGCTCGGGTCCTAAAAATTAAGTATACAAAATTTGGTTCAAATTGGTGGAACAGTATGGAATGGTATAAGGTACAGACAGACATTCTGCTTTGTATACAGTATATTATTCTTCTTTTAAGATGTCGTCTCTGAATGGAGGTTGACGATCCACATGGCCAGCTCTGATCTTGACACTGCAGCACAAAAGACCTCCTCCAATGTACAGCAATGCTGTCTTCGGATATCCTTCAACCACGAGTTTCTTCGTCTTCCAATAGACCTTTTCCCATGAATTTTCCCTTCAATAATTAATTGTAGTGACTGGTATTTATTGCCTCTCATAATATGAACAAGTATCTTGTTTTCCTTTGTTTTATAACAAGCAATAGTTCTCTTTGCTTTTCCATCCGGCGAAGGACCTCAATATTTGAAACTTTCAGTATCTATGGTATACGTAGGATACGTCTGTACAAATACATTTCAAATGCCTGAATTCATTTCTCCGTATTTGGGTCCAAGGTCCAACTTTCACACCCATAAAGGAGGACAGAAAATATGTAACAGCAGATTATTCTGATTCTCAGTGACAAGCTGAGGTCTGATCATATGACGAATTTTCTCACATCAATGAATTGTTTCTGGGCTTGTTCTATGCTAGATTTAACCTCTTTCTTAGAGTCACATTGACTGTCCAAAATAGTGCCTAAATATTTGAAGGAGGATACTTGCTCAACTGTTTACCCATTTATTGTGAGGGTTACAGTATTGGGTTTTTCCTTGTAGAGAATACCATAATCTTGGTTTTGGAAGTGTTAATAAATAGGCTGTATTCCTCACTGCATTGAATTAGGTGGTTTATCATGCATTGAAGGGCAGGTAGTTCATCTGCTATGATGCCAGTGTCATCTGCATATTTAATGTTGTTAATAACTTTTCCATTTATCGTGATCCCTCCACAATCATTTGCCAATGCTTCCTTGAAGGTTGCCTCAGAATAAATATTGAACAGAAGAGGAGATAATACACAACCTTGACACACACCTTTTCTGATTGAAGTTGTTTTCATTCTTAGTTATTTCAGGGCCAATTTAATTTATCCTCTCATCAGGTATGGGAGGGATCATCCCTATCATCTTGAAAAAGAGATTTTATGTATTCCTACCATCTTTTGAGCTTCTCTTCTACACCTAAGATGATTTCATTGTTGTCATTTCTCAGAATTTGGCCATGTCATTTCCATTGCAAACCATTAAGCTCTTTTACCTTTTTATGTAGATAGAAAAAATCCTTCTCTTGAAGGATCTCAGTTTCTTTGCATTTGTCAGACATCCACATTTCTGGAGCTTCTCTGCATTTTATATGTATGATTTTGTTCAATTTTTTGTATTGAATTCGATCTTTTGTTTTATACTTCCTTCTTTCATTCATCAGTTCCAGAATTTCCTCTGTCATCCAATTCTGCTTCATTTTGTTGTTAACGTGTCCTATGTGAATGTCTTGGACTTCAATCATGCTGTCTTTGACAGAATTCCATGTGGATTCCACTTCTGTGGGATTTGTGTTTTCTATTGTTTTCATCTTTTCTTCCAGTGCATTTCTGACACTGACTCTTACATCCTGATACACTAGTTTTTTGATATCAACATGTTTGGATGGTGGAGCATTTCTTATAACTTTTCTAAATCGAAGCATTCTGAAATCCATTACCACTGGATTATCACTATTAATATCAGCACCAGGATACATTTTCATGGATGTCACATTTTTCTTTAGATGTTGACCTACCAAAATGAAATCAATTTGATTCCTTATAATATTGTCAGCATCATTGGAAGGTGAAGTCCATGTGTACAGTCACCTACGAGGAAGCTTGAAGAATGTGTTAGAAATGAACAAGTCATGTTCTGCACAAAACTGTACCAGTCTGTCTCTTCTGAAATTTCTTATTACAAGACCATAGTTACCCACTATATTTTTTTTCTGCACCAGATCCAATTTTTGTATTAAAATATCCCAAGATCAGTGTTATCTCTCCCTTCTTGGTGAACTTCATTGATTTTTCTAAGGTGTTGTAGAAAGATTCTATTTCTTTGTCATATTTATCAGCAGTTGGTACATGTACCTGAATGACATTCATAATCCGATGTGATGTTTGCAATCTCAGTACTTTAGAGCCTAACAGATTTAGATTCCATCTCAGAAGACTTACTAGATACCAGGGACCTACAAGTAATCAGATCAAGGAAATGTAGAAGGAAAAAAAGTGATCACAAACACACTGAGACACGAAGATCAACAAAATTGTACAATGCCCATCACCCTCAGGAAAGTAATTTATGTTCATCTTCACTAACACCAAAACAACAGCTGCATCGAGATCACACCTCACAATGAATAATCTATTCAAACCTCCCTCTTTTGATAGCCCATGGTCTGATACAGAAGAAGCCGATGACCTAGCTGTTAGGCCCCTTTAAACAACAACAAACAACAACAACAACAACAACAAAACAAACAGATACAGAAGTAACTCTTACGAACGTAAGCAAACTGTCGTCTATATGGAACAGTGTAGAGAATGGTGCAGTAGACAGGAGCATAGGAGGCAACATCAACCCTACAACACCAGGCACAAGTCAGAACACATGGACGTAGTAAAAACACTAATGTTAAATGACAGTTCACAGTATACAGTTAACACACCTGCATGAGACCAACTTATTTTAGAGCCTAATGACAGTTGTTACCATTTCTAAAACAGGAAGTAGAGAGTGAAAAATGTTTGTCTCTTGCTTGCTCTAGTTTTATTGTGAGAAGGGAGGGCATGCCATCCAAGCCAGGTACCATTAATAGACTACTCACTGTTGCTGCTTTGTTTACAGGGGAGGGTCAGAAAATAAACTGTGTGTATCCAGTGCAACCAGATTTCCCATAGATCTTCTGATTGTTTTAAAGTGAGGAATCTCAAGAATGGAGGGGATATATTTTGAAGAAAAGAGAGGTTTGCTTTTGTTGTTTAAGGAAGGGGTATATTTTGAGTAAATGTAAGCATTTGTAAAGTACCGGTATATGATTTGCTTAAAAAGGGACCTTTGTGCCATTTTATGTCCTGATTTAGTAACCAAGAATGAAGAGAGAGAGAATTCAAAGGGAAAGGATAATCAAAATGCAGAAACTTTAACAGCACATCAAAATGCAGAGACATTATTACAAACTCTTGTTGTGAAAGATTTAGGTGGTGAAAGACCTGACAAGCTTGCCCCAATTTTGTTACATTCTGAGTCACAAATGCTTTACATAACCAAAGAAGGGACTAGAAAGCTAGGACTCTAAAAATTGGGAGAAGAAGTGACGTCTCATTGTCTATTTTGTGGTATAGAAACTAGCAAAGTGACCTATAATGTTTATGATGTACCGCAATGCTATATAGGCAGAAAAGGACTCAATTGTTTCATTGTAGTTGGTACAAGCTAAAGCTAGGATTGCACCTTGAGGACCAATAACCATACCCTACCTAGAATAATATTGACCACAGTCCAGCAGCGTAGCCAGGATCGAGGGATGGGGGGGGAGGTGGGTTTTAGATACAAAATGACAATAGAACATAAAGAAGGTGCTTGTAAGTGTGTGGTGTGTGTATGCACGAGTGTTTTTATAAGGACACTGATACAAGTGAATTACCATATATTGATATTCAGATTGGAGTATACCGGTACTACAAAATCTTATATTAAAATGCAGAACAGAACGAAAACAATATGATCAAGGTCAACAGTTTTACAGAGAATGGTATGGTTCAGATTACAATCTAAAATCCAACTTTCAAGGCTTCTTAGAAAATAGATTCAAGAGATCTGTTGGTTTTACAATTATGTCTCGGTGAATGTTCAAAAGAGCCAACACAATGAGTCAACTTTCACTGGTTTGTTGTCAGTTTTCCCTTTATTTTCATTTGTAGAACTTTCCATTGGGGTGAGGGGTGTTGGGATCTAACCCCCCAGTAAACTCCCCCCCTCCTTTGCTACGCCTCTGAGTCTTACGAATGTTACCTTCCCTGGCTAGTTGAACTGTGAGCCTTCTCTAAGGCCATCTATGAAAACAAACTTGAACTTGTGAACTACAAGAATCTTTGATCTTCAACTGTTAGTTGTCTCTATCATCAGTTTATTTCCTCATTCTAGCAGGCCAGACTGCAATTATTTCATAAAGAAATGTTTTTGATGCTTATAAACCTGGTTCTGAGGATTGTTTTCTTAATGTTCCAAAGTTGTCAACACTTCAGCTGGTTCCTTCTCAATTGTAATTGATCTATCAGAAAACTTATATTTTCTGTAGCTAATTAAAACCAGGGGTGTGTATACGAATCCTGCCTATGTGTAAAGAGTTCTGGAATCTTCCTCTTGTAGCGCTATAAAGGCTGGGCACTTTAGAGTCGTATTGTCTGAATTGCCCCAGTACGTGGGTGGGCGTCGTATCTGAAGGGGCGCAGGGTCAAGATGGCATGAGGCAGATCCAGCAGCACAAGGTAATGGCAGAATTTGAGGGGAAGGTTTCAATCCCTTTCTTGTAATGTAATTTTATAAATACTGGTGGTATAAATGTAGAATTTCGGCCCCTGCGGACTCTGTTCTATTCCCTGCTGGGAAATATGTAACATAAGGGAATGAAGAGTGTTATCCCATTCAACCTTGCATGGGGTGACTGAAGTTTTCAAAACCTCTAAATTTTGTAAATCTTTTCGGCATTAATGTTTCTCTATTTCTTGAAGGTGTACAGGTGTTTCGCCTCCTTGCTTTATGTAACCTTTTTTTTAATTTTCCTTTAAGGTAATGCCCTTGTATATTCTATTTCCTTGTGTTATTTCCAGTTGGGAACAGTAATTATTGTGAAATGAATTAGCCCACATTGGAGGCAACTATACATGAACACTTTAATGTGAGGTGGAATTTTAATGCGCAGTAAGAGAATGATGCCTCTGCGAGGCTAAACTATTGTACTGTGGAGCTCTGTCTCCTGAATAATGTAACTTCTGAGAGCAAGTCCTGCTCTTA
This sequence comes from Anabrus simplex, assembly GCF_040414725.1. NCBI lineage: Eukaryota > Metazoa > Arthropoda > Insecta > Orthoptera > Tettigoniidae > Anabrus > Anabrus simplex. Next base: position 307,804,194 of record NC_090267.1, on the reverse strand, counting down.
TAAAATTTTGTACTTGTCAAGTGCAATAAGGCTTTTTTTATGTAAAGTAACTGCCTGCTAATTATTACAAGTTTCTGTACCTAATGATCAGACTTCTCAGTTCCTTATATTGTTAGAGCTGACGAGCTCATTAATAATCTGTTATATTGTCTTGTTATTGTTTCAGATTCTTTATCTATCAAATTTTAAGAAAGATAAAAGGATAGGAAAGGAATAGAATTTTGAAATTTGTTATCTTATAAGTTGCTCCAAGTATTTCCCTGTCCAGCCATTCAACCCAGGTGCTTCCTAATATTTTGTGAGCCACGGATTCCCTGGAACAAGTGGTAGCAGAGCATGGGTGAAAGGGCCTGGACAATACCCCTTTTGAATACTTTCCTAAATTCCGGATTTGAACATTAGAAATTTTTCAGTTTTCTGATTGTTCAAAAGTTTGTAAAATTTCATACATTATGTCTGGCCCCAGAGAGGTTATTGCTCCTTGGTATTTGCACAAGGAAGAGATCATTTATGAATTAGCTATTAGAAAGGTCCATCTGGAGGCACGGTTGCAACAGAAGCGTCTAGACTAAAGGATTCTTTAAAGTTAAATATTTGTATTCCTGTTTACGGAGAGAAGGAAGTTGGTGATGTTTTATCCACGATCACCACCATCTGGACCTCAAGAAAGGAACAAAAGACAGCATGAGCAGTGGCATACATCATAAAGAAGTCCTTTAAGTACATATATCTCTCTATATATTTCTCCAGTAACAACGGTATTTCTTAATCTCCCGTATGCAGTTATCAGACTGTGACTCTTATAATGGGCTTCTGATAAGTTCACCTGCATACACCCCAGTGTCAGTGGGTAGGGTCTGACACATCCCACTCTGATGAGTCTAGTCTCAGACCTAAGACAAAACGCTGGTTAATAGAGCAAACGCCTGAAAAGCCTTACATCTGATCTGCTATTTCTTAATTTACTGCAGATTTTTCACTTTGTTTATGTGAAGGGAGTTGTTATGTTCCATTTGGGACAAATATTGCAGTGAGGTTTTGCTGATGCCTTTGGGCTACATAACCACAAATCGTTATGCTACTTAGGTTCCAAAATGGGTAAAAAATAAATAAATAAATGCAATGTAAATTTTAATCTTATACCAGTTGTACAGTATTATTTGAAGTAATTCCACATACTGTATATGAGTTGAGTGTGTTTGTAAGTACAGTAAGTACAGGAGATATTATAAGTAAATTATAAGTAAAACAAAAGACAACAAAGAGAGATAAAGTCACCTCCGTACAGGCCATGAAGGCCCTTGGAGGAGTGGAAGGTAAAGGCTTCCACCATTGTTAACTGCGCCACGTGATGGGGTAGGGTAGTTAGCTCTATGCCCGACTGTCTTTGCCCCCAGGAATTAACCTGGTACTCATTTTTGGTGTAGGCTGAGCGAACCTCAGGGCCATATGGACCTCCGGAAGTGGAAATCTCATTTCTTAAATTTTACGACTTCCTGACAGGGCGAACCGAGCACGCCTTTACCGCCTCGGCCAGGCAGCCCCTTAAATTGTAAGTAAATAATATAAATTTATTAAGGATGAGCTGTGTGTTTAATAGAAAAGTTGTTAGCGTAAATTGTATAATATTGTATTCTAGGAAAATTTTCTTCTTTTCTTGTTAATTTAAAATTTTGTGCTTGACAATAATGTATTTCAGTGTACCATTTGCCACCGAGGTAGACACCTCATTTGCAAATAAAGAGATTTTGATTTGATTTGATTTGATTTGATTTGATTTGATTTGATTTGATTTGATTTGATTTGATTTGATTTGATTTGATTTGATTTGATTTGATTTGATTTGATTTGATTTGATTTGATTTGATTTGATTTGATTTGATTTGATTTGATTTGATTTGATTTGATTTGATTTGATTTGATTTGATTTGATTTGATTTGATTTGATTTGATTTGATTTGATTTGATTTGATTTGATTTGATTTGATTTGATTTGATTTGATTTGATTTGATTTGATTTGATTTGATTTGATTTGATTTGATTTGATTTGATTTGATTTGATTTGATTTGATTTGATTTGATTTGATTTGATTTGATTTGATTTGATTTGATTTGATTTGATTTGATTTGATTTGATTTGATTTGATTTGATTTGATTTGATTTGATTTGATTTGATTTGATTTGATTTGATTTGATTTGATTTGATTTGATTTGATTTGATTTGATTTGATTTGATTTGATTTGATTTGATTTGATTTGATTTGATTTGATTTGATTTGATTTGATTTGATTTGATTTGATTTGATTTGATTTGATTTGATTTGATTTGATTTGATTTGATTTGATTTGATTTGATTTGATTTGATTTGATTTGATTTGATTTGATTTGATTTGATTTGATTTGATTTGATTTGATTTGATTTGATTTGATTTGATTTGATTTGATTTGATTTGATTTGATTTGATTTGATTTGATTTGATTTGATTTGATTTGATTTGATTTGATTTGATTTGATTTGATTTGATTTGATTTGATTTGATTTGATTTGATTTGATTTGATTTGATTTGATTTGATTTGATTTGATTTGATTTGATTTGATTTGATTTGATTTGATTTGATTTGATTTGATTTGATTTGATTTGATTTGATTTGATTTGATTTGATTTGATTTGATTTGATTTGATTTGATTTGATTTGATTTGATTTGATTTGATTTGATTTGATTTGATTTGATTTGATTTGATTTGATTTGATTTGATTTGATTTGATTTGATTTGATTTGATTTGATTTGATTTGATTTGATTTGATTTGATTTGATTTGATTTGATTTGATTTGATTTGATTTGATTTGATTTGATTTGATTTGATTTGATTTGATTTGATTTGATTTGATTTGATTTGATTTGATTTGATTTGATTTGATTTGATTTGATTTGATTTGATTTGATTTGATTTGATTTGATTTGATTTGATTTGATTTGATTTGATTTGATTTGATTTGATTTGATTTGATTTGATTTGATTTGATTTGATTTGATTTGATTTGATTTGATTTGATTTGATTTGATTTGATTTGATTTGATTTGATTTGATTTGATTTGATTTGATTTGATTTGATTTGATTTGATTTGATTTGATTTGATTTGATGACCTTCCATCTTTTGTTTTTCTGAAGGAGGTGAGCCCTCCAGTAACCAACTTAAACGTGTTCAGGCTAGATGGTTTCATTTTTATAATAGAGTGGGGGATCTGCTGTCTCTTAAGCTTATTGGCTAACTCCTTGTGTCAACATATTTCTGAGCTGTCCAGTAAAGTGAATCAATACTTATCTGAGCTTGTTAGTGGGAAGAGTGACTATGTTGCCCTATTAACTATGAATAGGGAAGAGGTGAATACATCTTCAGATAGTGGGCAATTGGTTGAGCAACAACAAGCTTCTGCCCCATGTGAACAGGTAGCCAATACTGTCAGCAATCCACAACACTTCCACATTTTTTCATTAGTAATGCCGCTTTTGAACCACCCCACCCTCCGGCTGCCTCTCCGATAATATCTCCCGGCTTTAGCAGCTTGTCTCATTCTTTAGGCATGTTTCTTAAAGGAATTTCAAGAATTTCGGTCAACTCCACTAATTACGTCCTTTCTTTCTTAAGATTTCTTGTGGAATTTCAGGATCATGTGTTGGTGTTTGCTTTGTCATGCTCTCAGATCTTATAAATAATCTACCCTACACAGTTGGTGTCTTATCAGACAAGACAGTTGAGACCATATCGGAAAGGAGTTCCATTGAAACCTTACATGCTCACTTGTTAGCTAACTTTATCCCGGCGAGAGCACTGTCATAATTAATCCAGAAATATTATTTCCAAGTCCAAAGGCTAGATGAAAATCTAGTCGATTTCATTCAGGATAATAAGTTCTATACTAGGGTATTTGCCTTGTCCGGCCCCGTGGTGTAGGGGACAATGAGTCCGCCTGCCACCCAGTGGCCCCGTGTTTGATTCCCGGCTGGGTCAAGAGTTTTTATTTGTAAATGATTAATATCCCTGGCCTGGGGACTGGGTGTCTGTGTCCTCCTTAATGTTCCTTTCCTCACATTCAACACTCTACACTTCCGCAGTCCCAATTACACGCAGGTTCATGTCATAAGGTACAAGTAGTGGCAAAAGATCCACAAGGGGTCGATGCCATGAACAAACTTCATTAAAAAAAATGGTATTTGCCTTAGACTATTCCGAAGGACAAATTGTACAGACTATTATTGAAGGAATTTTGCCCTCTTACATATCATATTTGTGTTTTGCTTCCCATCCTCAATCGTTTAGGGAACTTGAGGCCATGTCTGTTTCTGCGGAGGGAGTGAAATATTCTGATACACTGCGAGTTGCACGTGATCCACCACCTTCTTCTAATATTTGTAGGCCACCCCTTCGTAAAACTTTCAGGCTCCGCAAATGTTATGCTTGTGGGTCTGTGGACCATTTAAGAAATTTGTCCTCTATTAAACAACGAAGGATCTAAACGTGGATCGTCGTCTCCTTCAGGCTGTTTCCAATGTGGTTCATTTACACACCTGGCTAAGAATTTCAACTCATCGAGTAGTACACCTTCTTGTTTTACCTCTGGTATCAAAAGCAATAGAATTTGACTAGAGTGGCCGGCTGAGTCCTCTGACCAATCTGTCTCTCAAGACTCAGTCTAGTTTAAATCTGACAAAACCATTGTATGTTCTAAGAAGGAAATACCGTATAAAGCGCTCTTTGAAGGTCCTAAAGAATGCCTGAAAATTGCTTCTGATGCACCAGGATTTGTGCCCTTCCTGAAAATTGAGATAAACAACGAACCTGTCACTGCAATTTTAGATTCTGGAAGTATTGGGTCCATTATTTCAGAAGAGTGGTATTCTAAGTTAAGGTTACTGTTGTAAATTTCCCGAATATGTTTCTCCTACTGTAACATGTGTTTCGGCCAACTCTTCCCCTTTAGAAATTTTAGGATATATTCATACTAAAATTCGTATTTCTAAGTTTACCTACAAGTTTAAGTTATTTGTTGCAAAAATAAATTCATGCTCTGTGATATTAGGGGCCAATTTCATGTCTCACTCCGGTATGGTGCCTGATCTGCAAAAGAAATCATGCACCTTCATGTTTAAAAGTAATTTCCATATGCCCATTTTGACCGTATAGTTCTGCTTCATGTTCGATTATTTCGCCTCCTCAGAGTGAGATGACGTTAGACCTTATGCATCTAACTGGAGAACGGGCTACCAGCATTCGTAAATTATGTCAGTCATTTTCCGATGTGTTTTCCGAAAATCTAGGTGAGACTGACTTAATTAAATACAAGATAGAGGTTACGGATTCTATCCCCGTACGATGTCCTCCTTATAGGTTGTCTCCGCCTAAGATGAAGGCCCTCGAGGAAATCATGGGCAAGATGTTGAGCGATGGTATTATTCGACCCTCAAAGTCGGCTTATTCTTCTACCTAAACCACAAGGTGGCTTCAGGCCAGTAGTTGATTACAGGGCGTTGAATCGTAAGATTCTTTTACAGTCAGTACCACTTCCCGACTTGTATTCATGTTTTTCTTGGTTTCGCAAGGCTAAATTCTTCACCAACTTAGATCTAAACCAAGCCTATAATCATATACCTCTTGCGGAAGAATCGAAACATCTGACTGCCTTCGATACTTCTGGAATCTGTACGAATACAACCACGTGCCTTTCGGACTCCCCATGGGCGTCGCGGTCTTCACTAGTTTTTTTTTGCTAGGGGCTTTACGTCGCGCCGACACAGATAGCTCTTATGGCGACGATGCGATAGGAAAGGCCTAGGAGTTGGAAGGAAGCGGCCGTGGCCTTAATTAAGGTACAGCCCCAGCATTTGCCTGGTGTGAAAATGGGAAACCACGGAAAACCATTTTCAGGGCTGCCGATAGTGGGATTCGAACCTACTATCTCCCGGATGCAAGCTCACAGCCGCGCGCCTCTACGCGCACGGCCAACTCGCCCGGTGGTCTTCACTAGTCTACTTGATCGGGTCTTCTCTGATATTAAATTTGAATATCTCTAATATTATTTAGATTATCTTATTTTCTCAGAGACTGTCGCAAAATATCTAGCTCATCTAGAGGAAACACTAAGACGCCTTCATAACGCAGGTTTAACGGTTGAGCTGTCGAAAGTACATCTTTTGCTAAACTATGCAGGTACGTCTTTTTGGGGCATATTTTTTTCCCCGAATGTAGTTTCAGTAGATCAATCTAGAACTCAAGCTATCCGTAATTTCAGACCTCCCAAAGATGTTAAAGGTGTTGCTAGATTCATGGGTATGGTCAATTTCTTCAGAAAGTTCATCCCCAACTTCTCTAATCGGGCGGCACCCCTGAAGCTTCTTAGAAAGAAAGGTGTGAAATAGATACGAATGTGGTCCTTATCAACAAGCTGTTTTCGAGGATCTCAAATTAGCCATCTACAAAGTCCCTGTTTTGGTTATGCCTGATTTTTCTAGGAAGTATATTGTACAGACCGACGTGTCTTCATCTGCTGTCACTGTGGTTAATTTACAGGACTCTGAAATCGGATGGCGGCCCATTGCCTATGCGTCTCGTACTTTGTTATCTCAAGAAGCCAAATATTCAACATACGAATTAGACGGTCTTGCCGTACTCTTTACCTTAAAAAATCCGTCTTTACGTAGAGCATGTCAAATTCGAATTAGAGACCGACAATCAGGCTCTACCCCGTCGTACCGGACACATTGCCCGCAGGGCTATCAGAATTTCAGCTTTCCAGTTTGTCGTGCGACATATTCGGGGATCTGAGAATGTGGTCGCAGATGGGTTAAGCAGAATGTTTTCCGGTGATCCTGATTCTTTTGATTCGGAGGAAGGCCCTCCGCCTTCTCCCTCTCCACACCTTTTGGTATAAGTGTCATTCTTACTGATGCCCCTATGCTATATCACGACATAGCGAAATACCAACGTGAAGATCCGGTGCTGGCTACCATTACGGAAACCCCTTCTTCTGAGAAACATGTATTGAGAGATTAATGGGGTCCTGTGTTGCCCATCAAGGTACGATCAAAATATGAAAATTGTTGTTCCATCTATTCCGGTACCTATTATCTTCGAATATAGCCATCAAACCCCATTATGGGGGCATCTGGGTATATGTAAGACCAGAGAGAAGATAAGGGAACTGCTCATCTGAAAGAGTATGGATGGCGGAATTAAATAATTGGTTAAAGCTTGATTAGCAAGCCCACGTTGTCTACCAATGTAGGGCTGTTGTCATCACACCAAACCTCTCGCCCAATGGAGCGATTGTATATCGATTTTGTGGGACCCTTCCCGCAATCTAAAGGCAACGGGTACAAATTTATTCTTGTGCGTGTGCGTCTGAATGGTTTTACTCGATTTTCATGACTGTTTCCTACTAGGCTTGCGACTGCACAAACTACGATTTCCTGTCACAGTTCAATATTTGCATCATTTGGACCATGTCAGTATGTATTTTCCGATAACGCTAAAGTGTTCACTTCCAATTCATGTCGTTAAGTTCTGTTTTGATCTCTCTATTTCACATGTCACTACGTCGGCATATTACCCACAGCCATCTCTAGCTAAGCGGGTTAATCGAAATTTTCGATCAGCTCTTATTGACTTCCACCACGAAGATAATTCTCGTTGGAGCACGCCCTTACATTGGTTATCATTAGCTGTTAACTCGGCCATTCACGAGTCCCAAGAGTTTTTTTCAATTTTTCTTTAGTTCGCCCAAACACTCCCTTTCATATTTGTGGTCGATCAATGAGCTATTACCAGAGACAATAGATCCAGAGTATATCCGGTATCTACGGAGAAAAGCTAGAAATAATCTTAAGGCCTCTCATCAGAGAGTAAAAATGAGGTAAGACCGCGAACGAAATCCCACCAGTTTAAAAGTTGGAGATCAAGTCATGGTTTAAAATTTTATCCCTGCTGGCAAACTCGCCCTCAGATTTCGCGGACCTTGTGTTATTTTGGATGTTCTCACCCCTGCCACTCTTCTGGCGAGTAATTCGGAGACTGAAATAATTTTTCGTGTTCACCTGTCTCAAGTCAAGCCTTTGTGACGGCCTTTAGCTTTGTTCATTGTATGCCACCAACTGATTAATTTGCTGAATTAATTATATTTCTTTCCTTAGGATATTTATAAGTTTTAGTATTATAGGAAGTTAAGACAAAGAGGACTTCCCCTAAAATTATGTTTTTAAATGAATTCTTGCTCATTATGGTTATGTTGTATCCTATAGGTTAAATTGGTTTTCTTGTTAAAATTCTTTTGCAAAAACCTTCTAAACATTCTGCAGAATCTGCCATTAGCCGCTCCTGCCTCCAAACCTGAGCAAGAAACTCCGGGTGCTCCTCCTAAGTCACATACCTTATCTACTCTATATGTAGCACCGTTTGAGAAACAGTTACTGTCGCCACCAAATTGCATGTTACAGTGACCAACTTTAATCCAAAGCCAAGTGATTTTAACCTGGGAGAGATGTAGGCGCGGGGTATGTATGTATGTATGTATGTACCCGCCTCGTTCCGATTAAGACTCCAGATAAACTGCCTCCTATGAGACTGTCATCATTGGAAGATACCGGGACCGTGCTACTTGGTCTTTGGATGCCATTGCTTCAGCCCTCAATATATCGGGAGGATGGTATCTCAGGCTACCTAAGGGGTCCGAGCGTCCCCGTCCAGGCACCCCCGTCCAGGCATCGGTAGCGGCGGGCCGCTCATGATATTGGGAGGATGGTATCTCAGGGTACCTAAGGGGTCCGAGCGTTCCCGTCCAGGCATCGGCAGCGGCGGCCGCTCATGCCGGAAATCCTGGCCACTACAACCCGGACTTGGACTACTTCGATGCTGTTATCAAGACTACTCTACTTCAATGATCCGAAACAAACAAGTAAGAATGGACTCTTCAACAAGATATACTCCTGCTTAACTATGCATTTCTCTAAAGGTTTGTGCTATGTACTTCAAGATTTCAAAGCCGTTCAGCCGATTGTTAAACCTTACGGGGTGGAAGTCTGTACCAGGGGTACACTTTCCCCGGCTAATTAAACCGCGTGCCGTCTCTAAGGCCATCTATGCAAACAAACTTGAACTTGTGAACTACAAGAAACATTGGTCATCAACTGTTAGATGTCTCTACCATCGGTTTATTTGCTCCCTCTAGCGGACTAGACTCTAATTATTTCCTAGACCGGACAAGTTGGCCGTGCGGTTAGGGGCGCGCAGCTATGAGCTTGCATCCGGGAGATAGTGGGTTCGAATCCCACTGTCGACAGCTCTAAAGATGGTTTTCCGTGGTTTCCCATTTTCACACCAGGCAAATGGGGCTTTACCTTAATTAAGGCCACGGCTGCTTCCTTTCAATTCCTCGGCCTTTCCTATACCATCGCCGCTATAAGACCTATCTGTGTCGGTACGACGTACAGCAAATTACAAAAACAAAAAACAGACATTATTTCCTAAAGATATGTTTATTTTTGATGTTTATGAACCTGGTTCTTAGGATTGTTTTTTAATGTTCCGAAGTTGTCAACACTTCAGCTGGTTCCTCCTCCATTGTAATCAACCTATCAGAAAACTTATAAATATTTTCTCTAGCCAAATTAACCGGGGGTGTGTATAGGAATCCTGCCTATGAGTAAAGAGTTCTGGAATCTTCCCCCTGAGGCACTATAATAGCAGGGCACTTTAGGGTGTTATTGTCTGAATTGCCCCAGTACTTGGGTGAGCTCTAAGTGTTTCCTTGCTGTGAGCTTGTATCCGGGAGATAGTGGGTTCGAATCCCACTGTCGGCAACCCTGAAGATGGCTTTCCGTGGTTTCCCATTTTCACACCAGGCAAATGTACCTTAATTAAGGCCACGGCCGCTTCCTTCCATCTCCTAGGCCTCTCCTATCCCATCGTCGCCATAAGACCTCTCTGTGTCTGTGCGGTGTAAAGCCACTAGCAAAAAGTGTTTTCTTGTCCAGCCATTCAGCGCAGGCGCTTCTTAATCCTCTGTGAGCCACGGATTCCACGGAACAGAATGTTGAAAGTGCATATAATAATAATAATAATAATAATAATAATAATAATAATAATAATAATATGAATTTTATTTACATAAGTATGACAAGTCAGCAGTTGTTGCACATCTACTTGACACAGGCAATTAAGCATCAAATATATAAAATTCTCTCACTGTTTTACAGATACATCCTGAAGGGATAAAACTGAACATTTTAGTTACTATAGAAATTCGTAGGCGCCAGTTAATAGATTCTTAACACATGCTCAATGTTAAAACTGAAAAAGAATATTTAAAATCTAAGCTTCAGAGGCAAATGAATATTTCTGAGATGAAACACACCTATAGTTTACTGAACATAGATGTAACAAATTCATAATGCACATAGACCCTAGTCTTCAATATAATAGTAAAATATACATAGAAACCAAATGCGTATTAAATAGAGAAAAAATTAAATGTCAATTTCACTACCTGACGAATGAGTATAAGCTCCGAAACGCGTTGTGGAATACAAATTAATATAAACTCTGACTGGTAATTATTTCTTAACGAATAAATTACCTATATTTACTACGATTGTCACCCTTAACTTGAATAAGCAATTCTCCCAACGAACTTTAATGGGAACGGAACGGGATGAAGAAAATCTGAGTACAAAGTAACTTACACAGTTTGTGTTTTAGGTTTATATACCTACACAAATGTATTCAAAATCTAAGGAATAGATGGATACGCTCACGCGTGCATTCACTTGCACTGAATATATTAGCGACCATTTTTTTAAGTGTCAAGGCATTATATTCACACTAAGAACACGTATTCACGAAATTCTTCCCATTTGACACGTGAAGTGTTAGTATATAGTACACCCTTCCGGGCCTCGAATGGACGATCCACGCATAAGAATGCCTCCGCGTAACATGGTAAACAACCACGGATGAGATTATAGTGAAGAGCGGTTCGAATTGCCTAACGAGCTTCGAAACGCTCCCCTCCTGCTTTCTGTGCTAGCCTCGGCATCTCGAGCACTTGGGGGGTGGTACGTTCGCAAGAAGGAAATAAACAAATACTTAAGATGTAACCTTTTATAATATGAAAGTAGGATCACTGGGTCCAACTGTCTACTGGATACTGCTTAACACTACAACAAATGACAAGAATCATATAATGGAGGTTACGAAGACTAATTTATTCAGAAATATGACATAAAAAACAGCCCTATACAATGAATTCTCCGCATACGGGAGGAAAAGAAAGTAATCAACACTTTAAATTGACTCGCCAGTGGGCGTCGTCTGCACAAAGGTATAATTGAGGTTTTGCGACCAATATCGTCTATCTTTCTCTCATTAGTTTCGTTCCTTTGTCGTTAAATTTATTATTCTATCGATCACACCTTGTTAATCTGAGCTGACGTCCCACTACTTGATACATTATATTTTTAGCACGTAATTAACCGATTACTACACTACATGATTGCCATATTAAAAAAAGATTATTTACATAAAACACAGACAAAAACACACATACCACTGAGCTGAACCCCGGACTTCCTTATCTGGCACCAAGACTACAACGTTGAACATCGGTTCTGTTTGAACTCAAAGTAATCCACACTAACATTAAACACAATCATATATACACATCATGTATAAAATGGGGCCATTCCTGTAAGAAAAACATGGTTATCAATATCTTCTGCCCCAGCGCAATCTTAATGGAAGCTTGCACAAGGTGGCCCACTCTGACCTGGGCTCGAACTGGACGCCTTCCGGCTGAGAGGCACATGTCTGAAATCCCTAAATTATCTACGGTCTCCAAATACCGGATATTGGGGGGATCCATAATCATTTATTAACTACCTTCCAAATCACCGTGAATTATCATTTACATAAGTGTTCTTAGCCGAACCATTTAAAACATACAAACAGGCACGGTGTGAAAACCCAGAGCCCCGAGACTTTAACTACCGTAGCGCGGCAGGGCCGCTTGTTGCGGGGGGGAGCGAAGAAAATAAAGAAGAGAGGTCATTTGTACTCCTACTGTCACTCATACATTGGCTACGGAGGATTTCTGACCCCTCTCAATTATAACGGCCAGTTCTCCTTTCCCGGAGACCATATTTCTGGCCCACTTCACTTGTTTATACCATCTTACCGCAGAATTCCCAAGAAATACTCATTTATTCACTAACTTCTCATTCTTATCGTAGAGCGCCGAATGTGCACAACATCACTTCCGAATTATCTCATCGTAAAACTATCTGGACATTCGGCCCTCTCATTACGTCTCATATCGCGTATCTCCTTTCCTTGGGCATAGGACTCTCATGATTCCTCTGTCGACCCTTCTCATTCCCTTCGCTCATCGTCCACAAAATATGTTTATTTTGTATATTTTGACCATACATTAAAGACTTAGGCCTCTCGGTGTCTCATCCCGGTTACAGACAAGAAAACACTCCAGACAATTCTGGTCAAATAATCAAGAATCACGGGAAACTCGCAAATTGCCCCTTATAATTACCTAAATAATATAGTATTACTTCTCTCAGCCGGGGCTTCTTCTCTCTTGCTGCACATGTCATAATCATATGTGTAAGCTACGCATGCATCGTCTGGCTGACCCATGAGTTTCCCCAGCATATACGATAGCCATATTTGACATTAACTAACAACCTTCGGACATGGTCTTCCCTGCTCATCAGCATTACTAATAATAACCCCTCACGAAAAACTAATCACTAAGGAAGAAATGGGTCGTCCGAGGAGTTAGCTCCCTTGAATTTACATTATCATGATAAAGAACAATAACATTTCCAAATTAGGACATGCATTAATTTACAACATTTAGGTATTACAAAGGAAAAGCTCATCCTGTGACCCCGGTTATATATTATCGTGCTAAGAAAATTATATTTTGACATCAACTCATCTGTTTGGTGGCCGTGGTTTTTCCTTCCACGGGAGACCCATGGCGGAGCTTACTGCTGCATGGCCTCGGCGCTGGAGACGAGCGTGTTGTCCTTCGACCTTGGTCCACACAAATACGTCATCCTGGTTGGCTCGTTCACTGCTACAATCTTAAAGTAATCCAAAGGGGTAACACTCCACAATTCGTCACACGGTCTCTGTTTACCGCAACACACACACAGAATTTACACAATAAACAGGCAGGTCATTCTAATCACAGGCGAGTGCATTCACAGTATGAATCGGGTGGCTCACATTGAGGACCCTGACTCAGAGTAGCGATTTGGATGATACCAATTTATTGATACCACGTACTCATTTAGGCCGGCATTGTCCATAGCTGACTCCCGCTACGCGTTTATAAATTATGCTCGCGGCTTAATTAATTGACACGCGGCACTGAAACATTTGCCTAGGCTTGCTTGGCTATTACTTGACTTCCCATCTACACTTAACAAGGCTTCTATAATTCACGGCCGCGACGGACACAATAACTCTGTCTTAGTAAGCGGTCAATAGGTTTCGGACTGTAAAAACTGGATCACAATGTAACACACTGTCCTCTCTCAACGACCCGCTAGGAACTGTGTCCAGCGAGGGCCAGCCCGGGCTTTATGATCTTCACGCCGGAAGACTGGGGGGCGTAAATCTTTCACGGTTCATTAAGGACAACAGCTCCTTTCATCCCAGGAATTCAAGACATTTAAATGGTGCGTATTGTAAACCTCTCTTTCTTCTTCCACTGAACCAGGTGCGATCGACCTGCGATCGGCAGTTCTCACGTAATTTGATTCCCGCCTTTAATTATTTCATTAGCGTCCTTTGGTGGGTGGAGTCATCTTTGAGCGCGATTCTTAGCTTGGGGGGCGCTTTACATTCACATGTGTTTGCAATACGTTACAGCTGGACATCTGATGACCTCATTTCGCCCCTTGAATAAAGTATTCCATATTTTCAGTCTGGGATACTCAGAAAATTTAGCTCTATTCATTGGTGTGCCTCCCATAATTTTCCCTGTCTGGATCAAAATATCCTATAATTTTTACGCGCCAAAATTCGACGTTGGCATCCGTGGAACGTGCATAAAAACCGGAAGTTCCTTCTGTTAGTTTGGAACCCTGGGAAACTAGGCCACACCTCGGGGCGTGTTTGACTACCGTAGCGTTGCGTCGTATCCCCAGTTCTGTCTGCAAGTTGAGAAGGCTTTTTCACGAAGGCTTGTCTCAACCCAATCTTTCCTTTGTTTTCCAGGCGATCTTTCGCGGGTTTCGTTCTAACCACACGCTGCTCGAGCCCCTTCGTCCATCATCCTTCCAATGACACGACTTTTAGAAATGATTTTAATAGGGTAGAAAGGCACCTATGATTTCAATGAGCTGTACAGGACACTGTACGGTTTCAATAGGAAGATATCATTCACGTTCATCACACAAAGTCACTACCGAAAATGTTCCAGAACCTTTTTTTCTTAATCCGTTTACCCTCCAGGGTTTGTTTTTCCCTCAGACTCAGCGAAGGATCCCACCTCTACCGCCTCAAGGACACTGTCCTGGAGTATGAAACTTTTGGTCGGGGAATACTTCTGGGGAGGAGGATGAGTACCTCGCCCAAGAGGCCTCACCTGCTATACTGAACAGGAGCCTTGTGGGGAGTGGGAAATTTGGAAGGGATAGGCAAGGAAGAAGGAAGGAAGCAGCCCTGGCATTAAGTAAGGTACCATCCCGGCATTTGCCAGGAGATGTGAGAAACCACGGAAAACCACTTCGAGGATGGCTGAGGAGGGAATCACACACCCCTCCACTCAGATGACCTCCCGAGGCTCAGTGAGCCTAGTTACAGCCCTCATACCATTTTTCAAATTTCGTGGCGGAGCTGTGAATCGAAACCGGGTCTCCGGGGGTGGCAGCTAACCACACTAATCACTACACCACATATGCGGATTGTCCAGGTAGCAAGTTAGAATACTTCAAAGAACTTCACCAGATTCTATCAAATCACACTCCAATATTTAGAAATGAATAAAAATTTATGTTTATTTCTGTTTAAATACTTAGGTACTTGAATCTGCCTCTGTGGTGTAGTGGTTAGTGTGATTAGCTGCCACCCCCGGAGGTCCATGTTCGATTCCCGGCTCTGCCACGACATTTGAAAAGTGGTGCGAGGGCTGGAACAGGGTCCACTCAGCCTCGGGAGGTCAACTGAGTTGAAGTGGGTTTGATTCCCACCTCAGCCATCCTGGAAGTGGTTTTCCGTGGTTTTAAACTTCTCCTCCAGGCAACTGCCGGGATGATACCTAACTTAAGGACACGGCCGCTTCCTTCCCTCTTCCTTGCCTATCCTTTCCAATCTTCCCATCCCCCACCAAGACCCCTGTTCAGCAAAGCAGTTGAGACCGCCTGGGTGAGGTACTGGTCATTCTCCCCAGTTGTATCCCTAGACCCAATGTCTCACGCTCCAGGACACTGCCCTTGAGGCAGTAGAGTTGGGATCCCTCGCTGAGTCCGAGGGAAAAACCAACCCTGGGGTAAGCAGATTAAGAAAGAAAGGAACTTGAAATCTAGAACTTATCTTAATGAAGTCCTCTTTACTCTCCACTCTAGCATAGAATGTGAGGTGTTGAAAATTTGTTGCTCTGTCATAGGTGTGAGTCCAGCTGTCTAGCCAGTCCATTGACCTTCTGCCACGCCACGCTACGCCACGCCACGCCAGGCCCTGGCTTAGTAAATGCCACGCTGTATATTTACTAATAGGTGTCCTATTTTTAGTGCTCCCTTTATTATTATTATTATTATTATTATTATTATTATTATTATTATTATTATTATTATTGTATTACAATTATTTTGTTGACTATACAAGGGTTCTTAATTAGCATCTAATGGACTCTCTAGTATACTGGTAATTATCAGTTATGCTATTTCCTTTTTAAACAGTAGTTGCAGTTTATTAAATACTGATAGCGAATTAGATCTTGCAAATATGTTTTTGCTATGTTGAAAATAATTCGAGTCCGCTTCTGTGGTGTAGTGGTTGGCGTGATTGGCTGCAACACTGGAGTTCCGGGTTCGATTCCCGGCGCTGCCACGAAATTTTAAAAGTGGTACAAGGGCTAGAACGGGGTCCACTTAGCCTCGGGAGGTCAGATGAGTAGAGGAGGGATGATGCCGGGATGATACCTAACTTAAGGCCAAGGTCACTTCCTTCCCTCTTCCTCATCTATCCCTTCCAATATCCCCCCCCCCGGCCCACCAAGGCCCTGTTCAGCACAGCAGGTGAGGCCGCCTAGGCGAAATACTGGTCCTCCTCCCCAGTTGTATCCCAGACCCAAAGTATGAAGCTCCAGGACACTGCTCTTGAGGCGGTAGAGGTGGGATCCTTCGCTGAGTCCTAGGCAGAAACCGACCCTGGAGGGTAAGCGGATTAAGAAAGACAGAAAGAAGGAAGGAAAGAAAGAGAAAGAAAGAAAGTAAGAAAGAAAATAATTCGATCTTATTCAATTCAACATATTACAGTGTTGTGCCTACTATACCAAATTCGTTGTACCTGTGTGAATAGTTCTTACTAGGTCCATTCTATTTTGCATTTAATTACCCAAGATCTCCACAGCACCGTGCTCCAGCAATGTGTAGTCTAGGGGTAACACACTGGAGTGCCGTTACTGAATGCTGGAGTTCGAATCTCAGTGAGGCAGAGAATCGTTTTGAATATTACTGTAAATGGTTTTAGCGTTTAGTAAGAGCGTGTCAAGGAAGGTGAGTGGAGCAGAGCAGCTAATAGGAAGCTAGAACCAAGGGCTGAGTACTGTATATGATGCCATGCCGTCAATATGCAGGATTGGAGAAACTTGGAAACGCATGCCTAAAATATGAAGGATGCGAGAACACGAAGAAACAAGTCTGAAGAAGGGAAGTTCTGGAAATGGTTCGGAAGAAATATGATATGAGTAAAGGACTGCGTTCAAAGGTTGGACTGAAAGAGAAATATGCGCCTGTGAGATAGGCAACGCGGTATAGCATGAGTCAACGACGTATTTTGGATATAGATGCGTAGTGACAGCTGGGGTCGGACGACAATTGCCTTTGACAATCAGCGCGAATGGATTTTTTTTAATCTCCCTTATTTTTCATTACCCAGTATCTCAATACGAACGCTCGGTATTGATGAAAGGAGTGGGGGTAAAGCTGTGCATTATGAGTACTGACTTTGGAGTTCGAATCCTAGTACGGCGGAGATTTTTCTGAATACTCTTAAGAAGATAGCCTCTTAAACTTGCAGTTGGGTGTAAGGAGACTCTACACAGTAAAAGCAGTTCGATATTTTAAACGTTTCATAAACATGATTATCTGCAATATATTCCGTATAAGATTTTACGCTTCATCTATTAATTTAATATTTGGTGACCTAATTGTTCGACCCGCATGGGAAACGTTCATAAATGGTAAAGACCTCCTTTCCTCGAGCATCGACCATGCACTCCCCAATTAAACTTACGACTGCTAGATTTAAAACAGTACATCAACGGTACTGGGAAATGCCAAGGAATTGAATAACCAGAAGTTACATCTTCTTACACTAAGAATGTTATAAAATGTCTCATCAGACGTAGTCTATTCGTAATTTCATAGTCTGATGATCGCTTTCTAACTGGGTGAAAAGGAAAATGTTCTTGGAAAATTGCACCGGTAATACGACGTGTTTTCATTCTGTAATGCGTTATAGAGAGGGAAATTAGGATATTCTCCAATCGTTTTAAAACTGGATACCATTACCGATGTTCTATCGTTTCGATAGGCTGTATCCATAGTCCGACGGACGACATGTTCTGCCCGAAAGTCAACATAGCCGATCGAGACATCAAAAAACCTTATTAACAATATGAATGGATTATTCGTCATCAGTGAATTTACTTTCAATGTCTACAACGGACATCGTCAACAAATCAGAACGTCAGGTATAGTACTTCTAACTACAGACGTTTGGAACAATTTAGTCGATCTTCGTTCCCACTATGGGTGGGATAGGTAGAATAACACCCACGGTATCCTCTGCCTATCGTAATAGGCGACTAAAAGGGGCCCCAGGGGCTCTCAACTTCGGAGCGTAGGTTGGTGACCACGGGGTCCTGAGATGTGTCCTGGCATAGCTTCCACTTACTTGTGCTAGGCTCCCTACTGTCATCCACCCTATCCTACCTTCATTCGTCAACTGTTGTTCTTTTCCGACCCCGACGCTATTGGAGTATGTGAGGGCTAGGGAGTCTTTCATATTCACGCCCTTCATGGCCCTTGTCTTTCTTTGGACGATATCTTCATTTTTCGAATTGTAGTACCCCTTCCATTTTTCCCCCCGATTAGTGTTATACAGAGGATGGTTACCTAGTTGTACTTCCTCTTAAAATCAGACACCGGAATTTCGTCCCGCAGGAGTTCTTTTACGTGTCAGTAAATCTACCGTCACGAGACTGGCGTATTTGAGCACCTTCAAATACCACCGGACTGAGCCAGTATCGAACCTGCCACGTTAGGCTCAGAAGGCCAGCACCTCAACCGCCTGAGTCACTCAGCCTCGCATGTTTAATGTGTACAATGTACTTTCCATGATATACATTGCTAATTGACATTAATGCATTTTTTAAAAAAAATACCTATTTTGACAAATTGTAGTGCATACTAGCATGCATATTTTGGCATTTTCAAGTACATAACTATCCGAAACCTGCAGATGATCATCTGATTGAAAAATCACTTTCTCCTCAAACGGCATGGCTCCAATCAATCTGATTATAAGAAATAGTCGCCAGGCTGAGTGGTTTAGACGGCGGAAGCTCTGGTATTGTAAGCCCTAATTGGCGGGTTCGATCCCGGCTCTGTCCGATGGAATTTCAAAGAGCTCAACTATGCCAGTCTCATATCGGTACTTTTATCGGCTCGTAAAACATCTCCTGGGAGACAAAATTCAGGCCCCTCGCAGTCTCTGAAAACCCGTAAAAATAGTCAGTGGGACGTAAATCCAATATTATTATTATTATTATTATTATTATTATTATTATTATTATTATTATTATTATTACAAGAAATAGTCGATGGTTTCATTCTAAAACGGACGTAGATGCATTCAGAACTCCTGACAGCAGAGTGCATTCACACCCGTGAAGTTCATAGGGCAAATGATCACATTTTCCTTGTCCTTATAATAAAGGCGAATGGCCTTCGAAGAGACCTTGTGCAGGTCATTCGAACTGACGTCTTTAGGCTACCTGTACCTGATGTCTATTCTAATGTTGAAGACGACACATACAACCAGTCCTCGAGGCAGAGGAATTAGCCAATTAAGGTCAAAATCCCCGACCCGTCTAGGAATTGACCCCGTGGTCCCTTGGACCAAAAACCAGTTCGCTAACCATTTAACATAGACCCAAAATAAACACGTGCACTCGATCACAATGCTTGAAGAATGTACCGCCTCAGAATCACGTAATCATCCAATACATCACTTCGCATATCAGGCCAATTCCCCGTGCTGGCACCTGCGACCCCACCAGTATGTGAGAAAAGACGGGTCCGAAATAAAGATTCAATCTGAGGGAACATGTGAGATAGTGCCATTCTGTGAAGAGTTGGAGGACAGAGGTATGATCCTGTTTTCGTTGTAGAAGATTAACAATAGAAAGTTACAAGTTACAGAATGTATTACTGGATTATATAGAGTACACTGAGCCAAGAATAGTGTTAAATAATGTATACGACACCTCTGCAGTATTTTATGCGAGGACTTCTCCGTGTTTTAAGTATAGCGGTACCTACAGTACGTGAACAGGATCCTGACGTCACGCCAGCCAAGGAAAAATAAAAGAGAGCAGAAGTGAGATGATGTGCTTTGTAACCGGAGGTCTTCATGGTCATAGTGTGCTCAGCCTCTCACAGACAGAATTATGTATCTCGCAGCTGTTCTGCTACTTATTCATTGCCAGTTGATCAGTAAGTACATTTCAAATCTTAAGAATAATTCGTTTTCATCCGTTCCTTGTCCAAATCATTCTGACATTCAAGTACTATTTCGGTGTCTTATTTACATTATTTATTTATCTTGAAGATAGGAATAACAAATGATGTCTACTGTATGCAAGACATTCCTCTAAAGAGCAAGAATAGAGTGTTCTTTCGTTATGTAGCAGAGCGTACGGGATCTTGTTTTTCGAAAATTAGGTTGTGAATGGAAAAATAATAATTTTTTTTAGGTCCCTTCAGTAGTTATAGGTTTTAAGAGATGAACACAAGACTCTAAAGTCCCTGCATTTGTTTTATGAACATTATATTAGAGTTCGATAATTCTTTTATCTTCAGGATAAGCAATATTGATTAAATGTTGCAAATATATTATTATTAAATATCCTGATAGTTTGAACCATATTGCACATGAGTATATTAGGGTTATAGTTTTGATCAGTTTTTTAAATTATTGGTCCTTGACACGAAAAATAGGAAACTAAATTATTGAAGATGTGGTGAATGAACTTAAGTAACTGTTTGTAGCAGCAGGATTTCCTAAACAGATGGTATACTGGCTTTGGAAGTTCCACATTACAATTGTTTAAGTGACACTCAAGTTCTAATCTTGTCCTTCCAAACATGGCACAGTCGAACAGTAAATGGTCCACCGTTTGTGAAGATCCACAAAAGAACAAGTTATCGCGTGCAAGGTTAATTTTGAAGCGTTCAAAGTAGCACTTAAACTTTCCATGGCCAGAGAGAAACTGAGTGAGAATGAATTCGGGCACTAATGTTTTGCACTGGAGACGGCTATATATGTCGAGAAAAATTAATTCTCTTGTGACAGACCCTTTGTACTTGTGCAGAGGTTGTTCCACTGTCTAATTAGATGAGTTTTGATTTGGGTTTTTGTATAACTTCGGGGTGATTTGTTGTAGGTGATTTCTAAGTTGGGTGAGGAGGCTGCTTTTGCGAGAGGATGTCTGCCTTTTCATTTCCAGGAGAAACGGAGTGTCCTCAGATTCAGGAAAGGCAGACGTGGGGGCACTGCTGTGCTCTAGTTCTTATACTAGCAGCTATGGGATTGACATTGTGCTTGTCGTTGACTGTGTCAACACAGCGTGTGAGTCACTTAGGCCCCTCAAATAATATGTAGGCTAAAACCTAGGCGTATGAATAATTTAATATACCGCAATTACAGCAGGTAGAAGTAATGTAATATATTGTCAAGTTGTATGAAGAAAGGGATTATTCGTTACTGTAGGATTATTGTTTTATAGGTTTTATTTGACTGCCTCTGTGGTTTCTTCTGGCTATTTGCTTTACGTCGCACTGACACTTATGGCGACGATGGGATAGGAAAAGATTAGGAGTGGGAAAGAAGCGTCCGTGGCCTTCATTAAGGTACAGCCCCAGCATTTGCCTGGTGTGAAAATGGGAAACCACGGAAAACCATCTTCAGGGCTGCCGACAGTGGGGTTCCAACCCACTATCTCCCGAATACATGACACTGGCCGCACTTAAGCGACTACAGCTATCGAGCTCGGTATATTCTTAATTTTAATAGGATTCATGTTTCAGTAACTACACAACTAAACTCTGTAACCGATACCGAATTCTTGGTTATAATAATGTATTCGATTACAACACAGAAAAGTATACGAATAAAATTAAATCAAAAATCGCACAACTGATAACTGATTAATTTCACGCAAAGAGAGCTGGTTCGAACCTGTTACTACAACTTCTTACTGACAATATACACTGTTGTCGAATAAATGTGAAACAAAAGTAAAATATTCTGAAAAATTCGTGCCTAGTTCGATCTGAGGTGCACATCAAGGAAGTATCATTTGTAACTAAAAATTTTAGTATCAATTTTCATTGCTATAATTATTTTTAAATAATTTGGTGCAGGTTTTTTTTTGAAGAGCGCGTTACGAGAGACGGAAAGGGCAAGCATTGTTTACACTTGTGTTACACTCGACACAATAAACTGCTGATAGATGCAATCAAGTGGCCAAGAAAAGGATAAAAACTGTTTTGACTGATTCTACAAAATCGCCCTGACAATTTCCGTATGGGGTGACATTAGGCTAGATATGTATATAATTTTTATTTATTCGCGAGGAGTCTGAGGGGCTCCTCACAGGCCCGGGGCCGCCTGCATTGCAGGCCCTCCAGGCACTAACGTTGTGCCCCTGGCAAAACGCGGCATCGTAGTCAGGGTCAACAGCAAGGATAGGAGAGCGCTAATGGGCGATTTCATTGCTAGAGATGGAAATAGAACTGAAGGCTAAACTGAAGGCGATGGGTAAATCTGAGGAAGATAATGGAAGCTAATCGGATTGGGAAGCGTTTACTAGATTTCAGTGCTGGTATGGGATTAGCAGTTACGAATACATTCTTCAAGCATAAGGCTATTCACCACTGCACGTGGCAGGGTAGGGGCACCAGATCCATAATAAACTATATCTTAACCGAATTTGCATTCAGGAAATCATTTAGGCATGTGCGGGTTTTCCGGAGATTTGATCTTTAGTGAACTAAGTATCTTTAGGCCTAGGATAGAGAAAATGAAATCTGTCTACAGACGAATAAGGGTAAAAATTCTTCAGGACGAGGAAATTAGATAGATGTACATGGACAAGATTAGTGAAAAGTTCCAAACAATAGAGAGTAACCAGGTTCAGGATAAAGCATGCAGAGATGCTGCAGTAGAAACAGCAAGGGGATTCCCGGGAACAACTGTGTGTAGAGATGGGGAAAAAGCGCACATCTTGGTGGAATGATGAAGTGAGAGCAGCTTCTAAACGTAAAAGGAAGGCTTGTCAGAAATGGCTCCAAACAAGGACTGATGCAGACAGGGAATTGTACGTAGATGAAAGAAACAGAGAGAAACAAATAAATGTTGAATCCAAGTATACGTCATTGGAAGATTTCGGTTATAACCTGGAGAGGTTAGGTTAAGCGGAAGGGGAACTTTTCTGGTCACTAATAAATAATCTTAGAAAGGGATGGAGGAAAACGAACAGTGTTTTGGGTAAATCAGGTGAACTAATAATATATCCCAAAGAATGGAAAGGCGTTAGGACTTTAGATAATTTTTTCAGCGTAAAATATCTCTGTTGATATCGCGAACAACCGAGCTCATGAGGAGGAGGAACAATGATGTTGGTGAAACTATGCTTGAGGAAGTGGACAGGATGGTGATTTAACTCCACTGTCATAAAGCAGAAGGAATAGATGAAATTAGACTTGAAATTGTGAAATATAGTGGGAAGGCAGGAATGAAATGGCTTCATAGAGTAATAAGATTAGTATGGAATGTTAGTAACGTACCTTCTGATTGGACGAAACAGTAATTGCACCTATCTATAAGCAAGGGAACAGGATGGATTGACACAACTTTTGAGGTATTTCACTGATCAGTATACCAGACAAGGTGTTCAGTGGCATTTTGGAACATAGGGTTAAATGCATTAAGCGGTACGCATAAACCGGCCAGAGTGGTGGGGTCATGTGAAGCGAATGAAGGAGGGTAGCATACCTAGGAGAATAATTGACTCAGCTATGGATGGTAAGAGAGGTAGAGGGAGACCAAGACGACGATAGTTAGATTAAGTTTGTAATAATTTAAAGATAGGAGGTATAGAACTCAAAGAGGCCACAGTGCCAGTTACAAGTAGAGGAGTGTGATGGCATTTAGTAAATTCACAGATGCTTGCAGACTGATCACTGAAGACATGACAGTTTATAATGAAGACGTTTGTATGTACGTATATGTGTGTGTATGTATGTATGTATGTATGTATGTATGTATGTATGTATGTATGTATGTATGTATGTATGTATGTATGTATGTATGTATGTATGTATGCTTCTTTTTTTGCTACTGGTTTAATATCGCACTATCTCAGATATGTTTCCGGCGACAACGGGATAGAAAAGGACTAACGACCGGGGAGGAAGTGGCCATGGCCTTAATTAAGGTACGGTCTAGTGTGAAAATTAGAAACCATGAAAAGCCATCTTCAGGGCTGTCGACGGTGGGGTTCGAACCCACCATCTTCCGAATGCAAGCTTACAGCTACGCGGCCTGTCCATGCAATCAACTCACTCGTTGAGCATAATTCAATTATATTAAGAATCAAGCCTCTAACTCACATATTTCATCCAGTATCAACTAGGGGCAAGGAAGGTGGTGCAGTTCCAAAAATGGCTTTCACGGTCGCAGATATAGAAATCACGGGAACAGAATTAGCTTTTGCGTGGTTAGGCCGTGTGCGTTTGCAGAGTTAGGCCCAGACGTGCCATTTGGACTCATCAGTTTGACTGGCACGCCCTTCCAAGACTCTGCTTGGGAAGTACATATTTTTGAAAATGGAGAATTCACTTCTCCTTTAGCAGGTTAGCAATCCCTATTTGCTAACACGATGGGACCACGCAGTTGAGCTCTGATCTCTGACTTCAGTTCTTTAATCATTTTTATACGTAAAAAACTGCATTGAGGTATTACCCACTTAATGATTGCAGGATCGGATAAGGGTTCACCTACTCGAATTCTCTGAATTCTATTGTATTTTCTAGAATTATAGTCGTCCATTCAGTCACTCTTTTATCCAGTTCAACTGCTCTCATTTTTGCAAATAGTCTCCCATGATCTATTCTGTCAAATGCCTTAGATAGGTCAATGGCGACACATTCCATTTGACCTCCTGAATCCAAGATATCTGCTATATTTTGCTGGAATGATTACAAGTTGAGCTTCAGAGGAATAACCTTTCCTAAACCTGAACTACCTTCTATTGAACAAGTTATTCATTTCGCAAGCATATCGAATATAATCAGAAAGAATTAGCTGAAACCCGTCAAGACATGACGGTCAATGGGATAAATATTTATTGAAGCATGTCCGTACATAGACTACGACATTCCTTACAATTTATATTTTTACAATTTTCTTTACATTGCAACGATGGTATAGGGAATGGCTAGAAGTGGGAAGGAAGTGAAAGTGGCCTTAATTAAGGTACATCCCCAGCATTTGCCTTGTGTGAAAACGGGAAACCACGGAAGACCATCTTCAAGGCTGCCAACAGTAGGGTTCAAACCCGCTATCTCCCGAATGCAAGCTGATAGCTACGTGACTCAAACCACGCAGCCAATTGCTTAGTGCAATCCTTGTACAATTTACCTTGTGGCACCACTGCAGCTTTAAAATATCGCTCTATTGACATTGCAACATTTAACTGGCCACAACTGGCTGAGGTAAATAGAGACCTTCACGTCCCTTGAGGTTAATTGATTTTGATGCCAAGCGAATTGGAAATTCATGCGTCTTGAAAGAAAATGGAAGTGTTTTATCAGATGTTGCTAAGTCAATTCGAGGAATTGGAGCTCTCTGTCCAGCTTTATCTCCACTTGTTATTTTCAGACACAACAAAAGTTGCTTTAAGTCGCACCGACACATATACTGTAGGTCATATGGCGACGATGGAACAGGAAAGGGCTAGTAGTGGGAAAGAATCAGTCGTGGCCTTGATTAAGGTACAGCCCCAATATTTGCCTGGTGTGAAAATAGGAAACCACGGAAAACCATCTTCAGGGCTGCCGACAGTGGGGTTCGAACCCACTATCTCCCTAATACTGGATACTGGCCGCATTTAAGCTACTGCAGCTATCGAGCTCGGTATACTATTTGCAAATCTAAACGATTTTCGCACATATTTCTTAGAATTAGGCCCTAATTTGGTTCCGTTTGGGAGCCGTTGGGAAACGCTCCTATTTCTAAGGAGCATAATTATGGCTCCAATTTTTAGAATAAGTATATGTGGAGGCAAACTATTGATTCCAAGGAGTTCAAGAATTTTGTAGGAAATTGAAGTAGCTAGCTTTCATCTTTAGTATTGATCTGCATACGGTAGTGAATGATTTTGAACTACCGGGTAAAAGCCCAATGACTTTCATATTAATATTAAGAATGGCAACGTTCGAACGTTATGCTATACATTTCAATCACGATATTCTTCTTCTTCTTCTTCTTATTTTGCTACCGCTTTTTCCCCACACCTGGCGGGTCGCGTGTTCGAACTGCGTCGCACATGTGGATTTGGCCCTGTTTTACGACCGGATGCCCTTCCTGACGCCAACCCTATATTGCGTGTTTCTGTGGTGGTTGGTAGTGTGGTATGTTGTCTGAATATGGTGAGGAAAGTTTTGGGACGGACACATACACCCAGTTCCCGAGCTGGAAGAATTAATCAGAAGCGATTAAAATCCCCGACCCGACCGGAAATCGAACCCGGGATCCTCTGAACCGAAGGCCAGTACGCTGACCATTCAGCCAACGAGTTGGACTTCATTCACGATATTATCATGTGCTAATTTTTTTGTAAAAAACAAACCAAACCAAACCCCGTGGCACTAAAGCCCTTGAAGGGCCTTGGCCTACCAAGCGACCGCTGCTCAGCCCGAATGCCTGCAAATTACTAGGTGTTGTGTGGTCAACACAACGAATCCACTCGGCCGTTATTCTTGCCTTTCTAGATCGGGGCCGCTATCTCACCGTCAGATAGCTCCTCAATTCTAATCACGTAGGCTGAGTGGACGTCGAACCAGTCCTCCTGTCCAGGTAAAAATCCCTGACCTGGCCGGGAATCGAACCCGGGGCCTGCGGGTAAGAGGCAGGCACGCTACCCCTACACCACGGGGCCGGCATATATTTATGTAAGCGACATGTTTTGAAGAAGGGTGAAAAAGGAGAGTATTTCATACAATTATAAATAAATAATTGTTTCGAGATAAGAATTTGGATTGGCGAGCGCTTTAGCGAATCAGAATGCTGCATTTTCCTTTAATAATTTAAAAATATACGGCACGAAATGTTTATGCATTTTGAAAAAAAGCTATACAAATCTACAGGCCAAGAGCTTTCGTCAGAATACTTTACGATGTCAGTCAGTTCAATCGCTTCTCTCAAAATCGCAGTTACAAAAATCAGCCTAGTGTTTTAAATATATAGATGCTTTCCCAAAGCTTACATGCAACACCTGTCAAACTGACTGGCCTCTAATTTTCGGTTTTATGTTTATAATCCTTTCTTTTATACACAGGGCCTGGTCTAGCAATTCTGCATTCATCTGGTATAGCTCCTTCATACAAACAGTAATCAAGGAAGTACTTAAGTTGTACTATAGGCTACACCAACCCATTGTCTTCAGTATATCCGCAGAAATCTTATCAGTTAATTCCAGCTACTTTTCTAGCTTTCAGCTGTTGTCACTTATTGTAAATGGCTTTGTTATCGTAGGTAAATTTCAATACTTCGTTAGTATTAGTCACTTCCTCAATCTGGACATTATCCTTATAATCAACAATCTTTACATAGTGCTGACCAATGTCTTTGGTGCTGATTGAATACTTCTGCCTTCTGTAGCGCGTTACATACACACTCCCCTTGTTCGTTAATGATTCCTGGAATGTCATTCTTGGAACCTGTTTCTGTCTTAAAGTACCTATACATACCCTTACATTTTTCACTAAAATCTGTATGACTGCCAATTATGCTTGCCATCATGTTGTTCTTGGATGATTTCTGCGCTAGATTCGGTTTCCTAGTAAGTTTCTTCAATTTCTCCTTACTTCCACAACCATTTCTAACTCTATTCTTTCCATCCTGCACTTCCTTGGTTTCTTTACTTCTCTGTTATAATATGACGGGTCTTTACCATTCCTTACCACCTTTAAAGGTACGCACTGCTATTTGCTTTACGTCGCACCAACACAGATAGGTCTTATGGCGACGATGGGAGAGGAAAGGCCTAGGAATGGGAAGGAAGCAGCCGTGGCCTTAGTTAAGGTACAGCTCCAGCATTTTCCTGGTGTGAAAAAGGGAAAACACGGAAAAGCATCTTCAGCACTGCCGACAGTGGGGTTCGAACGTACTGTCTCCCGGATGCGAACTCACAGCTGCGCGCCCCTAACCGCTCAGCCAACTCGCCCGATCCTTTAAAGGTACAAACCCATTTTCAAATTCCTCAACAATTGCTTTAAACCCATCCCACAGTCTCTTTACATTTTAATTGACCATTTTCCACAGGTTATATTTACTTTTTAATAACTCCCTCATTCCTCTCTTATCAGCCATATGGTACTGCCTAATAGTCCTGTTTTTACAACCTTCCTTTCTATCGTATTTATTTTTAACTACGACGAAAACAGCTCGCTCGATTGCAAAATTTCGACATCTGAATTTTGACGGATCTTGATGCATCATGATCTAAAATTAGGTTTTCGCAAGATTACTATGATTTAAGACACCGTGAGGCAGTTTTCGGTTCATTTAGGCCTCAGACCTCATATACAACGACATTTCGTTAGTTGCTCCATTTCACTCTGGATGAAAATTACGAGTTAGAAGGTTTATATCTATTCTCTTTTTAATTGCTTTGATAACTTTTATCACAGTTTGTGATTATTGGACAGCATTTTTCCTGCAACCTATTCAGGGAGTTTGAGAGATAAGTACAAATAATTTTCCTGATGGTTATTGGAAGGACCCTGACTATGTATGAGTTGTTTAGTTTAAAACCAGATAAGTCACAAATTCAAAAGTTTTCAGGGGGTCTAAAAACACTGTGACATTAGTGCATGAAAGAAGTAAACCTTGTAAATCTGGCAAGATTTTTTGCACGAGATAAGTGTATACATACCTCAGATATGAACGATCATTATTTTATAGTTTTTTAAATAATTGAAAATTTATTTCGGATGTACAGTATCTGGTTTAGACGCAAGCTGAATGGAATTATTACATTTTGAAACAATATAAATACTTATTAATAATTACCATTGTCAAAATATGAACATTAGTAATGTAAAATTTAAGTTAGAGAACAGTCAAACTGAAAGTTTTAAGCATGGATATGCTAGGTTTGTTCACATTTCTTGTCCATAGCCTGCACAAAAAACAATTACTCATTATAGGGATCATTTCCTGTATCGAGTTTCAAACTTATTGCTTTGCAATGAAACTCTATTCCACATAATTAATTGAAAAAAATACTTGATTCAAACAAATATTAATTTCAATTGATGGTGAGAGTACTGACTAGTTATTGGAGTGAAGCATCAACGGAAGCTTACAAATGAACGAAGTTCTATTGCCCAATGCATTAGCTGAAATGACTTTCATATTCCCCATGAATAAGTAATTATTCTCTTTCTTATGATGTTTCAGATAGTGAAGATGATCTCTATGTTGTGAAACCTGTCGTTGCTGGTGCTGCTGGTGGATGGATACCAGAGGTGAACAATTTCAAATGGACTGTAGGCGTACATAAAAGAAACGATGAAGGAATATTTGAACACATCTGCGGAGCATCACTAATCAGTACACAGCTCGTCTTATCAGGTAAGTTTCGCGTCAGATACTTACCGTTGGAACACGCTATGTTGTAAATTCTAGGGCTCGGAAGTTGAGGAAAAGCCTTCTTTTCCTCGAGTGTCCGGAAACGAGACCCAACATAAGTTCATTCTGGGTCATTGTAGGAGAGAAAATGCTTGGTTTCATTTGTCCTTTCTTGCTTTTTCTAGCGTTCTCTCCTTATTAGTCCTTTTGGTCTTGACGGCTTCGTTTTTGCAACTGCACCTTGTTTAGACTACATTTTTACCGTCCATTGTCAATAATTACAACCATCATTCGTTCATCAATCACCTCTTAAACATCATTTCGCTACTGAATGCATGTTTCTGAACCATATCTGAAAAGAGGAAAGGTGGAATTAAAATGAAATGGAGAAAAGAAACTAGTGCTTGAAAAAGCTAAGTGTATCAAACAAATTATGTGCAAGATAATTGAAATATCGAAAGGAGAACATTTAGATGTGAGTGTTTTTGAAGAGGAAGATCTTTCTTGATTCAAGTATGCACCCTTAACATCCGTTGATGTGGAGAAAATTTTCTCGATGTTTCGCAACGTGCTGTCTGAAAACTGACGATCATTTACACTTAAGAACCTTGAGATGATTATTGCGATACACTGCACAGCCAACTGATGTAAGCTTTACGAATTCCAATTTTTTTAACCCTAATGTGGTTAAGCGAAATATGATTCTAGTTATACACATTTCAATTTATTTCTCCGTGATATCCATTATGGGAACGCTGAATTCATTCTAGGTGGAAAAATATTTCATTCTAAATTCTGCAATTTTAACAAACACGGAATTTCTTTGATTAAATTATGTTAATCTGAACATACATACTGTCTGAAAGAATTATTTCACTCATGTACTTTTGCACTGTATGTTTCATACCACCAGAATTTTGCATGTTTTAACATAATACTGTTTGTAATTAAAACTAACATTATGCATGAATTTGAATCTCATTTTTACGTCCT
Organism: Anabrus simplex; assembly: GCF_040414725.1. Classification (NCBI taxonomy): domain Eukaryota; kingdom Metazoa; phylum Arthropoda; class Insecta; order Orthoptera; family Tettigoniidae; genus Anabrus; species Anabrus simplex. Next base: position 307,773,752 of record NC_090267.1, on the reverse strand, counting down.
TCTTTTTGCCAGATTTTAGGTCCAAATTTCGGATATTTTTAGGTCTTTGTATAGGTCTTCTATAAGGCAATTTAGATGTTTTCAACTTCGTGCCCTTGTTATGACAACACCTTTGGGAAGAAGCTTAATTTGCTCCGTTCGGAACTTATATCTTTTCAAAATTATCATACGGACTTGATCAGCAATTTTCCATGCTCTTGTTTTTGATTGTAAACACACAATTACGCGAACCACGCAATCAACTTTCTCGCTAACGGGGGGAAATGTATATTCATATAAGTCAGTTTTTATTTACTTCGTACTAACACATACAAGATATTTAGGTTAGGATTGGGAAGATAGTGCCCGTTGCCTTAATTAAGGTAAAACATCTTCAACTTCTGCCAATGGTTGTATTCGATTCTACCTTCATCCGAATGAAAGCTAACAATTACGCAGACCACTTGCTCGGTAACGGGGAAATGTATATTCATGTAAGTCAATTGTATTCACTTTTATCCGGAAAAAGCGTTTGCATAAAGCGTGCTTTAAAGATACAAGATGTAGAAATATATTTCTCATGGAAATTGCGAATAGAAAAAGAAAGTTACCCCTGTAGTGGCACTAATCTACACAAAGCTATGAAATGATAATGTTATAGGGTTTTATATTATATTATATTATTACGGTTTTCGAATACGCTAAGATTCAGGCCGGTAAATCTACCAACACGAAATTGGAGTATTTGAGACCTTTCAAATACCACTGAACTGAACAGATTACGAACCCGCCAGCTTTGGCTCCGAAAGCTATTGAGTCCTCAACCAAGCATGGAATAATGGAAAGATTCCTCTCTCACTTTTTAATCCCCTGTATGTGGGGGCGGTAGAATAACATTCACGGTATCATATATCTGTCGTAAGAGGGTACTAAGAGAGACCGCAAGTGCTCTCATACCATACATTATAAACCCTATCTTACCGGAAACAGAACTGGGATAATTTATGTTGAAACGGAAATATATCACCAGCAAGTGTGAAATTATATCTGAAGAGAAGGAGATCAAAATTTATACAAATAATAACTAACAATGATATTGTTTAACATCGGATATGATATTTTGATAGAAACAAGGTAGCCTATAGATCTCTGCGTAGTTTTAGTAATATAAATTCAATCCTTCCGTGGTTAACGTCCAATCAAATCTCAAACATTCCTAGTCCCAATTTATTTACACTAACGTATTAAGGGCGACGTTTAGTAAATTCTCAGAGGCTTGCAGACTGAACGCTGAAAGGCATAACAGTCTATAATGATAATGTATGTATGTATGTAACGTACTAACGATGTGAGTTTATGTTCCAGCGCAGAGGTTACTGAAATATTACAACATACAAACCAAATTTTGGTTTAAACGTTCGTCGTTTGAAGTCAAATATTTACAAGTTATGAAAGTAAAATTATATGGAATTGTTAACAAAAAAAAAAATACTATCTATATAAATAAAATCGTAACGACCATGTGTCTGTGTATTGATTATTTTGGCGAAATCTCCGTACAGTTATCCGTTTCAGGTGTAATAATGACCATCTGCATACTTTTTAGCTTTGGTGTCTGTTTGTCTATAACTTGTAAAGTACGTGATATATTTCTACCAAACTTCATATTTAGAATCCACCTGTATTTGGGTAGTATTTAGGGCCAATATTGTTTCTAAATCCCTGAAGTGACTGGCGGTTTGTACGAAACCGAAACCGTGATTTTTCACTCCCACAAAATATACACAGCCAAATTTGATGGAAATATACCTGCCTTAATGGAAATCAATTTCCAAACCTTTTTGCTCATATGCATCATTTCAATTGATTTTACTCTCCTACAATACATACAAGACAAGCCTGACAGGAAATCGACCAACCCTGATGGAAAACCATTTCTAAAACTTTTTTTCTCATGTGCAATTTTTCGATAGGAGGATTAATAAGGGAGATACCATAAACGATCGGTATTGCAGGCTAAGTCCAGTGGACATAGCCTAAACGGTGTTATACGTAGAGCAGATTCCTTATATGTATAAATAAAATCGTAACGACCGTGTGTATGCACATTGACTATTTTGGCGAAATTTTCGTACAGTTAACCGCTTCAGGTGTAATAATGACCATCCGCATATCTGTTAGCTTTAGTTTCCTGAAAGCCCTCATTTTTAACCCCCCCACCTCCCCCAAAGCAAGACTGAGGCACAATCTGTAAGACGAGCTAGAAAATTTAAATTTGGCAAAATTATATGTCTTAGCCTTTATTCGACGGAAAGCTTTCAAGATCTTTACATATTTCATTTTTTACCCCCGAAAAATATCGGAATAATTGAGGCAATTTTAATTTCGGTGCAGACTTTCGTTTAGAGGCATTTCGCGGCTAAATGGTAAGTCGTACCACAAAACGGATGGCACAATCTGAGTTCAATTTTAAGTGATCTACAACTTTGGTCCTATGACGTTTCGTCTTATCTCTATTCCTTATATGTTAGATTTGTTTCTATTTCTCTATTATACCTACATTTTTCTCTTTGTACACGTATAATTCGTAGTTCGAAACACTTAGGTCTACGGTATATGAAAGATATAATTATCTAATTTTTCACGAATATTGGCCCACCCAGTATCCATACGTGAGCCAAATTCTGTGTTTGTAGCTGTCACATTAGTCTCAAAAGTAATGCGCTGTGAGAAAACCTTACCCAAATTTCATTATATTCAATGTCTCTAACGCAATTTTACCCATAAATAGATGAGACAGGAGAAACTATCTTAAGAGCAGCTGTTTAGACCGCTAAATGAAGTGTACAATCCGTTTGTCGATATGATGTATCGTTTAGCAGGAGTTAATCTGTAAATGAAGGTTTGCAATGTTGTAAACATGCATATACTTCGAATGTCGATCTATTCATTGAAGTCGATTCGTAGTGACGTAGAAAGGGTGTGTTTATCATTATAATTAATATTTTACATCGATAGTGACTCTCAGCCGGAAGGCGTTCTGCTATTGTAATCATTACTCCCCCACATCGACTTTGACTGGCAGTAGAAATGGGACCCTTCTCCAACTCCTTTGTAACTAGCATTAGTAAGGAGGGACTACCATTTTAATTAATAATTCCCCTCTTGATTTGACTGGTAGAAGTCAAGGGAGCATGCAATTTTGTTCAAAACTCCCCTAACCGATTGTGCTTGTGAGTAGGTAAGTGTGCCCGCCATTATAAACAAATTTACCCATCTAAAATATGACTGGCATTAGGCATAGTGGCCTTGCTGTTATAATGGAAACTCACCAACTCGGTGTGACTGTAATTAAGAAAAGGGCCATGTCATTATATGGATAATAGCATAAATCAATTTTGACTGGCAGGAGGGAAGGTGCCTGCTATTATAATAAAAACTTCTCAACCGTAATCTGTCTAGAAGTAGGAAAGGGCGCCTGGCATTATAACGAAAACTCCCCAAATCGATTGTTACCGCGCAGTAGGTAATGGGGCCTTCCGTTATAATGAAAATTTACCTCCTGGATTGTGAATGACAGTAGGCAAGTGAGCCTGCCGTTATCATCACAACTCCGCAACTCGCACTTTACATTGGAAACAACGTATGGGAACCTCCCCCTGCTGTTTCTGGATAATGCTAAGAGACATGCAATTAAAAAAATCTTATTCACTGCATGTACAGTAATTTACTTCGATATACGTACAGGTCTACAATGTAGAGTAACCGTAGCGAAGCACGGTGCATTTGCTAGTTTAAACAATAAAATGATACCTTTTTCTTCAGAGAATTGGTCTTAAGTATACAGATGAGCCATTCAGTTGTGGTCACCTAGCTAATACGACGTAGGACCACCGTTTGCTCGCAGAAACTTAGCCAAATGGCGAAGCATCGATTCAACGAGGTGGCGGAAGATATCCTTGGGTATATGGTATCACAAGCGCAACAGCATGTCCTCCAGAAGTCGTGTGGCGTACACTGCTAGGCGCTGGTGATGCAGTCTGAACCCCATTCTCAAAGTCGAACAATATCGGGGTTATATGAGGGCCACGACAGAAAAGCAAATTCAGTATCATATTCTTCGAATCGGCCCTTCAAAGTCTCGGCAATGTGGCATGGCGTATTGTTCTTCTGGAAGAGGCCGTCACCACTTTTGACTGTTGGCATGAACGGATGGAATTGGTTCCCAATGACGTGCAGGTACCGGATAGATGTTAGGCATTGGTCTACCGGAATAATGGTCCGGGTGTGACCCATGAAAACATCGTCCGGATCATCACACTTCCTCTACCAGCCTGTATACCCCCAGCCGTTCAACCGCATGCTATAGCTTTCGATGGAAATGGGCGTACAAGGCCATCATCGGCCGTCCAGGAACCTGAATTCATCTGTCTAGGTGACCTTTCTTCAGTCATTCACGGTCCAATTGGAGCATTTTTTTTCCACCTCATGCGCTGCTTTCGGTGAAGTGCAGTCAGCATTGGGGTGTGACTGGGTCGTCAGCTGCGCAGTTTCATGTACAGCAGTGCTCACCGTCCGGTGGGAAACATTGGCCTGGTCATCACCGTTGTACCATATCCGGATTTTTTTTGTGTTATTTGCTTTACGTCGCACCGACACAGATAGGTCTTTTGGCGACGACGGGAGAGGAAAGCCCTAGGAATTGGAAGAAAGCGGCCGTGGCCTTAATTAAGGTATAGCCTCGGGATTTACATGGTGTGAAAATGGGAAACCACGGAAAACCATCTTCAGGCCTGCCGACAGTGGGGCTCGAACCCACTACCTCCCGATTACTGGATACTAGCCACACTTGAGCGACTGCAGCTATCGAGCTCGGTATATCCGGACTATATGAGGGCCACGACAGTAAAACAAATTCAGTATCATGTTACTGGAATCGGTAATTACCTGCCGGCTTCTCAAACTAAGTCCCCACAGTCGCTCTGAATAATGGACGACACCTTCACGCTCCATCTGGCACCAATGAGCCTCTGTTAATACAGGTCGTTATTTGCCTATTACTGCACCACTTTCGATACCTGCTGACAACAGCTGCACGAGAGCAGCCCACAAGCCGCGCTGTTTCAAAAATGCTGCTACCATGGCGCCGTGCCATCACAATTTGCCCTCCAAATGCGGAGAGATCGCTTTTCCCATTCTGACGCAGGAGACACTACTAACATCAAGCCCGTAGACCTGCCTTATATATACCTTGCTACCGGCATGTCATGTGCCGCTCCAGGCGTGTTGAATATTCCCGGATCGGTGTGGTCATAATGTATATATCAGGGTCAGCCAACTGCGTGTACGTGTGAGATGTCAGGTAACACGTCACACACTCCGCTCGGGCAGCGAAACGAAGTACTTAGTACTGTAACTGAGAAGTGGAGGCTAGAGGGGCTAGGGGAAACAACGTCATGCGTAGGAGAAGGCCTAAGGGCTGCAGGTAGTACAATGCGGTATGTGTAGTACATATTTCTCTCCACATACTTTATTGTAACGTAACTTTGTTATGAAGTAGCATAAGAGTTATTGAATTCTTCTCCACACTGTGTGCGCGGACAAGCTGGTATCTTCGAACTCTTCAATGATATTTGGACAAAACTCCTCACCTGCTAGGAATAAACATTCCTTTACGAATTCACCATCACTGAACGGTTTAAGTTTTTTGCAATTAAATGCGAAATTTTATAACTCAGTCGAACTACAGACTCATTGATCGAATGCTCGACAGGGTTATTTAATTTACCTTTTAGTTCTGTAATTACATGTACCCTTTCCTCGCCTTGATACTGATCATAATCTGTAGCGTGACACAAACTGTAGTGGCGTTGTAAATTATATCTTTTTATATACTGTAGCTCTTTTCTACAAACTAAACATTTAGTTGTAGCATTCCTATAATTTTCAACAAATAAATATAGATCTTCCCATAAAGATAAAAAGATCGGAGGCGTAGATAGCTTGTCGCACCGTGATCTGCCTGGTTCGTCCATACTTATGTACTGTACTTTACTACTAACATCACCACTACGTACGGCACTGCACGTGTTTATTACAAAGCGAGGCTGTCTTTCCGTCTCAATCTACGCCAGCTGATCTCCACCTACTGCGCTCTTACGTCACATGGGCTCTACGACGTCACACGGGCTCGGTTACATCACACGCCAGCCAGTTGGCTGACCCTGGTATATATGAACCGTGCTTCGAAGATCTCAGAGAGAAGTACCAGTATTAAATTACAAAAGGGAAGTCATAAGTCTTATGATTGGCGCTAGAGGGACAATTCCTAAGGAGACATTCAACTTCTTAAGAATAAACAAAATTCCGAACACCACTATCCAGACCATAGCGGACTCTGCGTTGAAAAAATCATTGGCGATTGTTAAACACCATTCGTACTCCCTGGTTTTAAGTTCCATGTATTGGCTTTTCTTTTTCAAATAAAATCTGCCTGATGGATGGCAATTTTAATCTTGAGTTATGACTCAAGCCTGTTTAACCCAAACATCATATAAAATAAATATAGTTCATATGAACTGATTAGGAGACCGATCTTTTGATTTCCTAACTAAATGCAAGTAGCATTTGTATTATGTTATCCTCATAATGTTTAATTTTAATTATATGTATATAATAAGATTGCAAATCATACTAAGTTTTACGTTTTAGCGATGTACTCTAAAGTTATACGTTTTTATTTTGATCGTAAGAGGGTTTTTTCCGTCCTTTCCAAGTCCATGTTATACTACTGCATCATTGTGAGTGGTTAAGTTTACTGTGCGACCATGTTATCGATTTTCTCAGTGTGTCGGCAAGCAGTTGGCTGTAAGTATTGTGAAGACGCAGAATGTATCCGATTCTATTGTTGACGTTCCACTTATTCTCGTCTTGCTTGTAAGATCTTGCCATTCTGCCACGTGTTTCCGGGTAGGCTATCTCTGAAACTTATCTACGTTTTAAACTTTGAGGGTGAAAAGTTTGGCTCTATTGTCTGCTATATCTAGGTATAGATAAAAGAATAATAATAATCAAGTCCGTACCCAGGAATTCTTTTCGGTGGGAGTTAGGATTCGGTGGGGAGCGGGCAGGGCTTCTGACAACAAAAGCTATAGTCACAAATATTTTCTACTTTCAAATAAATTTAACTGAAAGAAAAGTTTAAATAGTTTTATTGCAGTAACTTCAACGGGAGAATACAAAAGAAAATTCATAGCGGTCTTGTGGGTGGAATACGCTTCAACACGTGCATGCACTGTGACACTAGATTTCTGTCATTTGTTTAAAAATGGGGCTAAAATATATTTCACCGTAAATGTATAAAAGTTAGAAGTTTGACTCATTTTTTAAATCGTCTAGTGGCTCCATAACATGATTTTTTCTATATGTTTAACGAAATTGATTTTTATTGCGCAAAATGTATTAAGAAATTAAAAAACAAACAGTCCGTGCATCTCACCAAAATTAAAATTTCCATTTACGTTTTCAGTACCTACATTTTAAACTATATTCATAGAGAAACATTCAAAAATGGCACAGATTGTATAGGTTAAACTAAATTGTTTATTTTGCAAATGCTTGTTTGTATAATATTTCTAATTTATTGTAAGTAAGGATGTATTCTGCACGAATGCAGGTTCGAACCTCCGCAGAGATGTGCCTGAGCCGGAGTTTACGTACGGTAGGGTGGCCAGTTCCTTTCCGTTCCGTTCCGTTCCGTTCCGTTCCTCCATTCCCTTACCCGCCAACAGCGCGTGGCAACCCATCCACATGTTGACCACGCCTAATGTTTCTTAACTTCGGAGATCTGACGGGATCCGGTGTTTCAACACGGCTACAGCCGTTAGCTAATTTATTGTAGGTTATTTTAAAACCCGTATATGCGGTTTAAATTTGTCAAATTCATTTTTATTTCGGAGGGCGTTTGAACCATACTAACCTCCGCATGGCTACGGTTTTAATAATAATAATAATAATAATAATAATAATAATAATAATAATAATAATAATAATAATAATAATAATAATAATAATAATAATAATAATAATAATAATAATAATATATAATAATTGTTGTGTGTTGTTGTTTGAGTCATCAGTCCATAGACTGGTTTGATGAAGCTCTCCATGCCACCCTATCCTGTGCTAACCTTTTCATTTCTACGTAACTATTGCATCCTACATCTGCTCTAATCTGTTTGTCATATTCATACCTTGGTCTACCCCTACCGTTCTTGCCACCTACACTTCCTTCAAAAACCAACTGAACAAGTCCTGGGTGTCTTAAGATGTGTCCTATCATTCTATCTCTTCTTCTCGTCAAATTTAGCCAAATCGATCTCCTCTCACCAATTCGATTCAGTATCTCTTCATTCATGATTCGATCTATCCATCTCACCTTCAGCATTCTTCTGTAACACCACATTTCAAAAGCTTCTATTCTCTTTCTTTCTGAGCTAGTTATCGTCCATGTTTCACTTCCATACAATGCCACGCTCCACACGAAAGTCTTCAAAAACATCTTTCTAATTCCGATATCAATGTTTGAAGTGAGCAAATTTCTTTTCTTAAGAAAGCTCTTCCTTGCTTGTGCTAGTCTGCATTTTATGTCCTCCTTACTTCTGCCATCGTTGGTTATTTTACTACCCAAGTAACAATATTCATCTACTTCCTTTAAGACTTCGTTTCCTAATCTAATATTTCCTACATCACCTGCCTTCGTTCGACTGCACTCCATTACTTTTGTTTTGGACTTATTTATTTTCATCTTGTACTCCTTACCTAAGATTTCATCCATACCATTCAGCAACTTCTCGAGATCTTCTGCAGTCTCAGATAAAATAACAATATCATCGGCAAATCTCAAGGTTTTGATTTCCTCTCCTTGGACAGTGATTCCCTTTCCAAATTTCTCTTTGATTTCCTTTACTGCCTGTTCTATGTAAACATTGAAAAGGAGAGGGGACAAACTGCAGCCTTGCCTCACTCCTTTCTGGATTGCTGCTTCTTTTTCAAAGCCCTCGATTCTTATCACTGCAGACTGATTTTTATACAGGTTGTAGATAATTCTTCGTTCTCGGTATCTGATCCCTATCATCTTCAGAATCATAAATAGCCTGGTCCAATCGACATTATCGAATGCCTTTTCTAGATCTACGAATGCCATGTACGTGGGCTTGTCCTTCTTGATTCGATCCTCTAAGATCAGACGTAAAGTCAGGATTGCTTCACGTGTTCCTACATTTCTTCTGAAGCCAAATTGATCTTCCCCCAACTCAGCTTCAACTTGTCTTTCCATTCTTCTGTAAATAATACGTGTTAAAATTTTGCAGGCATGAGATACTAAACTAATAGTGCGGTAGTTTTCACACCTGTCAGCACCGGCTTTTTGGGAATAGGTATAACAACATTCTGCCGAAAATCGGATGGGACTTCTCCTGTCTCATACATCTTGCACACTAAATGAAATAACCTTACCATGCTGGTTTCTCCTAAGGCAGTCAGTAATTCAGAGGGAATATCATCAATTCCAGGTGCCTTGTTCCTATTTAGGTCACTCACAGCTCTGTCAAACTCTGACCTCAAAATTGGGTCTCCCATTTCATCAGCATCAACGGCCTCTTCATGTTCCAGAACGAAATTATCTATATTGTTACCTTGATACAACTGTTGGATATGCTCCTGCCATTTTTCTGCTTTGTCTTCTTTCCCTAGAAGTGGCTTTCCATCTGAGCTCTTAATATTCATGCACCTAGATTTCCTTTCTCCAAAGGTTTCCTTGAATTTCCTGTATGCAGCATCTACCTTTCCCAGGACCATACAGCCTTCGACATCCTTGCACTTCTCCTTCAGCCATTCTTCCTTAGCTACCTTGCACTTTCTATCCACTTCATTCTTTAATCGCCTGTATTCTTTTCTGCCCTCCTCATTTCTAGCATTCTTGTATTTTCGTCGTTCATCAATCAGGTCTAGTATCTCCTGAGTTATCCACTGATTCTTAGTTGATCTTTTCTTCCTTCCTAACATTTCTTCAGCAGCCCTACTGACTTCATTTTTCATTACTCTCCACTCTTCCTCTACTGTGTTTCCTTCGGCCTTTTCATTTAGTCCTTGTGCAACATGTTCCTTGAAACGATCCATCACACTCTTTTCTTTCAACTTGTCTAGATCCCATCTTTTTGCATTCTTTCCTTTCTTCAATTTCTTCAACTTCAGATGGCATTTCATGACCAACAAGTTGTGGTCAGAGTCCACGTCTGCTCCTGGGAAAGTTTTGCAATCCAACACCTGGTTTCTGAATCTCTGCCTAATCATAATGAAGTCTATTTGATACCTTCCAGTGTCTCCAGGTCTCGTCCACGTATACAGCCGTCGTTTGTGGTGTTTGAACCAAGTATTGGCGAGGACTAAATTATGGTCAGTGCAGAATTCAACCAGCCGACTTCCTCTTTCGTTCCTTTGTCCCAATCCAAATTCTCCTACTGTGCTACCTTCTCTTCCTTGGCCTACCACTGCGTTCCAGTCTCCCATCACAATTAGATTCTCGTCACCTTTGACATATTGTATTAAATCTTCTATCTCCTCATATATTCTTTCAATTTCTTCATCATCCGCTGAACTAGTAGGCATATAGACCTGCACTATTGTGGTGGGCATTGGTTTGGTGTCTATCTTGACGACAATAATTCTTTCAGTATGCTGGTCGTAGTAGCTTACCCGCTGCCCTATTTTCTTATTCATTATTAAACCAACTCCTGCATTTCCCCGGTTTGATTTTGTGTTGGTAATTCGGTAGTCGCCTGACCAAAAATCTTGTTCTTCCTGCCAACGTACTTCACTTATACCAACTACATCTAACTTTAGCCTATCCATCTCCCTTTTCAGATTCTCTAACCTACCACAACGATTCAAACTTCTAACATTCCACGCTCCGACTCGCAGAATGTCAGTATCCATCTTCCTGATGATCGCCCCCTCTCGTGTAGTCCCCACCCGGAGATCCGAATGGGGGACTAGTTTACCTCCGGAATATTTTACCCGGGAGGAAGCCATCATCAGTACATCTTTCATACAGAGAGAGCTGCATGTCCTCGGGAGGTGGTTACGGCTGTAGTTTCCCGTTGCTTTCAGCCGTGTAGCAGTATCAACACAGCTAAGCCATGTTGAGTATTATTACAAGGCCTATCAGTCAATCATCTAGACTGCCGCCCTTGCAACTACCGAAAGGCTGCTACCCCCCTTTCGATGAACCATTCGTTAGTCTGGTCTCTCAACAGATACCCATCCGATATGGTTGCACCTGCGGCTCGGCTATCTGCATCATTGGGACACGAAAGCCTCCCCACCGCGGCAAGGTCACATGGTTCGCAGAGGAGGATATAATAATTATACATTATATAATATATAATATAATGCTTCTGATGAGATGATTTTATTTCATTAAAGCATTACAAGGGGACAGATGTTAAGGGACCGAAGCTCACTTGAACTATAATCATCTGAATGCTAGATAGCTATAAATTTCAACATGACTTCCAAGGAATTTATAGAAGAGTATAAAAGGATCAACACTATTAATCAAAATACAATTAAGAGGTAATTGATCTGTTTATTATAACTTGTGATGTTTCTGCTTTGAGTTTACATTCCTTAACGTAAGAATGCTTTGCTTAAGACTATAGTGCTGTACTCTTGCATTTTGTGGTAAAGATTTTGCATTCCTTTTACACAAATACAGATAACTCAAAACATGGTTATGCTAGTTGCTTTACGTCGCACCGACACAGATAGGTCTTACGGCGGCGATGGGACAGGGAAGGGCTAGAAGTGGGAAGGAAGCGGCCGTGGCCTTAATTAAGGTACAGCCCCAGAATTTGCCTGGTGTGAAAATGGGAAACCACGGAAAACCATTTTCAGGGCTGCCGACAGTGGGGTTCGAACCTACTCTCTCCCGAATACTGGATACTGGCAGCACTTAAGCGTGTAGTATAAATGTAAAGGAGTAGTTGTAGTTGTAGTATAAATGTAAAGGAGAGGGCATATAAGTTTCTGGTAAGACCCCAACTAGAGTATGGTTCCAGTGTATGGAACCCTCACTAGGATTAATTGATTCAAGAAATGGAAAAAATCCAAAGAAAGACAGCTCGATTTGTTCTGGGTGATTTTCGACAAAAGAGTAGCGTTACAAAAATGTTACAAATTTTGGCTGGGAAGAATTGGGAGAAAGAAGACGAGCTGCTCGACTAAGTGGTATGTTCCGAGCTGTCAGCGGAGAGATGGCATGGAATGATATTATTAGACGAATACGTTTGAGTGGCGTCTTTAAAAGTAGGAAAGATCACAATATGAAGGTAAAGTTGGAATTCAAGAGGACAAATTGGGGCAAATATTCATTTATAGGAAGGGGAGTTAAGGATTGGAAGAACTTACCAAGGGAGATGTTCAATAAATTTCCAATCTCATTGAAATCATTTAAGGAAAGGCTAGGAAAACAACAGTTAGGGAATCTGCCACCTAGGCGACTGCCCTAAATGCAGATTACTATTGACTGATTGATAGATCATCCTTTGTATCTAAAAATCTGATAAATCCTCATATCCTTTCTGTGAATTAATAATCCATGTTTAGTCTAAACTTTGATTAGATTCTCGAAAGGTCCACGATTAGCTGTCATCGATATCTTAGTCATCACTGATATCACAAAGGAAACGAAGAGATATGTGTTAATAGGTTTGCTCGTACCCCACTATTTTTATATTGTCAAAGCCAAGGATGAACCTAAACCCAACGAAAGTAATGAACTTGTTATAACCGATAGCAGAAATTACAATTCTCTGTACATCTCCATAAAAGATAATCTAAAACCTCATACGTTTCACGACGGAACATAAACCTACAGGCTAATATAAGTTTTCATCTACATTATTACACTTCAAGGAGAACGATGCTATTATATAATTGATTTACGACTATGTGTTCTGATTTATCTGTTTCCACAGCTGCTCATTGTTTCTGGAACGACGGAAAGGATATTCCTCTGGATCAGTACAGATTATCTGCAGGAAATTTTTACAGAGAACTGAATGCAGACAGCAATTCTCAGAAGATGGAGGTAAGTACGCTGAAGATGTGTTTTGGACAGTATAGAAGCAGCTGGTGCCTGACGGTGGGGATTATTTTTTTTAAAGGGGACCATACATTTACACTAATTAGAAATGATAAAGTGACCTTTCGAGGAATTATTAAGGTACTAGCGAAATAGAGGTAACTGCCACGAAGGACGTAAAAACGAAAGACTCCCTAAGTCAAACCTGCCTGTGGGGTTTTCTTACCTGTTCCCCTGTCGGGCGCGTCCCAGGTGGGGAATAGGGGGGCCCTCCGGACTTGTCTGGAGGGTCTGAGGGAAATAAAACACCCTCTCGCTGACCATAAACAGGTATTTCCAGAAAACGTCTTGAGGCATTGTGATTGTTACTAGCCCAAGTCAATGCTTGGAAGTGGAGGCCTTGCCCACACATGCTAAAGAGACATCCTTGGTTCCTCCACATGCGGGGTGCTGGAACCAACACATCACTTTGCTCTACGTAGCCTGGACGAGCCGCGGGTTGAGAAAGGGGCGATCCCAACCTAGGGGGAAAGTCATGGCTGTGAACTCAGTCATGATAATGCCAAGTGGAGACTAGGTGAGTAGGCCTACTGAAGGGGGAACAAACCTGGCTAGGTTCGGGCCAGGGGCGGACCGCTGAATAGACGAATGAGGGGCGTGGTTTCTGCTACGGAGAGCCTGAGTTGAGGGAGGACAATATCTTGCTGTATGCCTCACCACGGATGGTGAGAACGACGCTCAGGACCCTAGAAGGGGCAAAAATCCTATGATTGACTGAAATATGGATGCTTATAAAGAACCAATTTCAAAAATTTCGAGATCAAGGAAAGCCAAGGAAGCTCCAGTAGAGCAGATCCGGGAGCAATCCCAAGATGAAAAAATGGAGACAGAAGTCCGAATTAGACAGGCTGTCTCCGATTCAAAACAAGAAATGGCAACAGAACCTCCAGTAGAGCAGACTCCTGTCAGAATCAATCAGCACGATACCAAACTTCTAACAAAAGAGTGGAGAGTGCTGAATGCCACTTCAATCGATAAGACAGGAAGGACAGTCGTTTTAGCCCTTGATGAAAGAGACTTTGAAGAGTTCAAAAAGAGAAGCTCGGACTTGGGCAGATCAAGTTTCAAGTCATCAGGGGAAAAACGAAACCTAATGTTGATAAAGATGGAGCTGAAGGTCCTTCAGGCCAATCTTCAGCATAAAAAAATCAGCTGTGGCCAATTTCGCCAGGAGGTTCAAGTCCGAGGCTATTGACGTAGCCCTTATTCAAGTGCCATGGGTAGTCAAGGGCAGAGTAGTAGGACTGGCAGAATCTGGAGGTAAGCTGATGTACAATACACATAGGAAATACCCAGAATATGTCTTCTTGTGAACAGGGAATTAAAATGTCTTATGTTGCAGGACCACTGTTCACGGGACTTAACCGTGGCCAAGATTAAACTTGGAAATTGGGAGGGACCCAGAGAAATGACAATAGGCTCTGCATACCTCCTATATGACTCAACTAATCTGCCCCCACCAGAAGAAGTTGAGAACCTAATTTGCAACGCAAAGAGGAAAGGCGAACACCTAGTCCTTGGAACAGATGCAAATTCACACCACACGGCTTGGGGCAGCACAAGCTGCAATGCAAGAGGTGAGCATTTTCTAGAGTTTATTATTGGAACTGAGTTGACGATACTAAACATAGGAAAAGAGCCTACATTTATAAATACAAATCGTAGGGAGGTAGTACACATTGCACTAAGCACTACGCATATTGCGAACTTTATTAAAGACTGGGAGGCGCTGGAGGAACCATCATTGGCACACGACCAGCACGTCCAGTTTGCAATAGATGCGAGACTATGTGGGATTGAGATGTACAGAGACCCAAAAAGAACTAATTGGGACAGATACAGAGAAGTTCTAGGGGAGGCTGTACAAAAAATTCCAATTAACGTGAGAGAACAGAAAGAATTGGATGGTGCAGTGGAACTATTAGAAGAGGCCATTATAGACTAATTCCATGAAAACTGCCCTCTCAAAGAAAAGAAAAACACAAAAAAGTAAGGTAGTGGAACAACAAACTAGCCAAAATGAAAAAGAGGTTAGGATGCTGTATACAATATCATCTAGAAATGGTATGTGGGACGTATATCATAGGAAACTCACTGAGTATAACCTAGAGATACGGAAAGCAAGAAGAAAATCTTGGAGACTATTTTGCGAGAAAGTGGAATCACACACTGAAACAGCAAGGCTCCAAAAGGTTCTGAAAGCAACCCATAAAAATCAAGTGGCGACACTGGAGAAATCAGATGGGTCATTTACTCAGGCGGGGAGGGATTCGCTGGAGATACTAATGGCGTGTCACTTTCCTGAGTCTGAGGAAATGACAGATGAAGAAACGGTTGGAACAGAGACCGGACCTCGAAGAGCAGACTGGAACTGTGCCAACAGAATAATAAAACATAGCCATGTAAAATGGGCAATCGACACGTTTCATACTATAAAGGCTTCGGAGCCAGATGAGATGCTTCCGATACTCCTACAGAAAGGACGGGAGATACTAGTCAGTGCCCTGACGGACCTTTACAGAGCTAGTCTAACTTTAGGGTACGTGCCGAAATCATGGTCTGAAGCTAAAGCAGTATTCATACCTAAGCCTGGAAGGGCAAATTATGCCCAACCCAAAGCATACAGACCATTATTTTTAACCTCCTTTATGTTGAAAACAATGGATAAAACTGTGGATAAATATATCAGAAGAACGGTGCAGCTGAATTCAACGTTACATGAAAATCAGCTTGCATCTAGACCTGGTAGATACACTGAAGTAGCACTTCACCAGTTGACTTGTAAACTAGAGGAAAGCCTAGAATATAAAGAAATTGCACTGGCGGCATTTCTAGATATAGAAGGAGCTTTCAGCAATACAACCTATGACTCTGTGATCAAAGCAGTGGAAAAGAGCAAGATGAGTAAAACCGTCATCAAATTGATTAAATCCACGTTAGACGGAAGGAAGATAAAAGCAACCCTGTTTGAAGAAACGTTGACGGTTAGAGCCACCCGAAGCTGTGCTCAGGAAAGAGTTCTTTCTCCTCTGCTGTGAAACCTTGTGGTGAACAAAATCATAGCTATGCTCAACGAACAAGATTTTTATACACAAGGATGCGCGGATGACCTAGTGATTGTGGTATGAGGTAAGGTGATGAGTGTTATCCAGGACCTCATGCAAAGATCACTTAACCTTGTGGAGAACTGGTGTCGGGAAGGACAACTATCAGTTAACCCGAACAAGATAACTCTGGTCCCTTTTACAAGAAGAGGGAAAGGGATCACTGAAGCTCTTTGGGCAAGATATATTGTGCCATTTCACTGTTCTCAATGAAGTCTGATTGGAACGAAAATGGAGTCTAAGCCGTGAGAACGTCAGTAGTAAAACATCAAAACATTCCTAAATGTCAAAGGAATAATGTTTTCGTCAGGTACTTGAGGAGAAAAGAACATAGAAGGCGGCGACAAAGAAAGACGCGAGAAGACTGTTAAAATTTATTATTGGAAAATAACAGTCGATTCGCACTGAAGGTATAGAAGTAGAACGTCACTCAAGACTGCTAAAGAAGAAGGATAATATCAACGAAGTGAAAGTTAAAGACGCAAATATAATAAAATAATTGTCTACGAGTTATGTGCGAGACACTGGCGTTGAAGGATATTCAGATCCGTAATAATTAAAACCATTCCAGCGGACAGAAAGACTTCCGCATTACTACGTCACATTATCCTCGCGAGACGACGTGTTAGCCGATGGAGCTTATTTTAAGAAGCTACATAATAGTGATATCAAGAGCGCAAGACAGAGAAATTGAAATATTCATATACACACTGCAAATCCTAAAGCTTTATAAAAGATTATTTTAGAGAAGCGGTACTCTTATATTATCCATAGATTATGGCAGGCTATGTCCGTAAGATTACGGAACTAACCATGCTGACGTCTTATTCTGTTCTAACTGCGCAAGAGGTCGAAGACATCATGCACTAAAGAAGTGAAGGCAGAGCTACCTAGGTTATGGCGATACGAGACGACAAATCCAGCCCATGATGACCGGCAACGACCCGAGATTGTCCCAGATGTTCCCAAAAGGATGAGGGAAATGCCGTAAACCAAGCCCGCATGTCTAACCACCAAGACATGTGATGACAACGAGGGAGTACAGAGAAAGATAAGTCATTATAGTCATTAATGTAAATGATATTTGTTTTCTTTTGGAAACTGCTATGCTACTGTATACTTATATTCTCGTTTATCAAAATATGAATGAAGTGCTATCTTAAATATTACCAAAGAAGTGATATTACACGAGAAGACAACTCATATACTGTAAGTATATTAGAGGTTAGTAGGTACTCATCTGACATAAATGCCAAATCCGTTATGTAGGAAGCAGTTAACCAGTGATAGTATAATATTCCATTCACAATGCTGTCAGTATTGAGTAAAAGGAGATTAAGATAATCTCAATGTGAATACCATACGGCATTGTGGTAAACATCAGCCTTATTTTAGAACATGTGACGTGAAGTCAAGAGGAAATGAGATCGTATGTTGGATTTTGATAACTCGCAAGTAAAAAATATGGTGATATTTTATGGAATTGTTGAAAGATTGAGAACGTAATAAATAAACGAATGGATGTTCAATGATGATAGCATAGTATACGTTAAGTTGAAATGAATTAATGCGTTTATGGTAATGTGAAGTGTAATATGAGATGAATAATGTGAAGTGAATGATTTATATGCGAATAATGGTATGAGGATATGATGAATAATGTTGGTGATGATTATTGCTTCGTTGTAAATGAAGTTATGGTTTATTTTAACGACGATATTATTTCAATTTACGTATTTTTGAGATGGAGAGAAGGTTATGATTTGTTCTCAACTGCCCGTTAATCTTTGGATAAACCATATATAGCGTTAATTACGATCTTAATAATATTCCTATGTTGATATTTACCTAGTAGATCATCAAATAATTCCTGATAAGAGGAGTGGCACAGAATTAGCATGTACTAATATGTTTCTTCTAAACACAAGTATTCTCACTCAGATTAGGAAAGCTAGGAAGCTTACTGTAGTACATTAATTGATATCACTGGTAACTGTTCTTCAAAATTGAAGACTATTCGTAGGTAACTGAGAGTAACTTCTTACAAGATAAATCACATGATATCCAGCATAATTGTGTTAAATGATCGTCAAATACGGATGATAGTACAGTATTACGACATGTATAATCCCTATATGAGCACTTAAATTAATTTATAGCTACCTCAAGCGAATAATTTGAGTAAATATTAGTTATGAGGTTTCAATCATATTATTTTCAAGGATATAATGACTTAATGAATTATCTTTTTCCGTACGAAACGCGACACCAAGAATTTTGAAAGAATGTTGGGAAAGTGTAGCACATGTGAACCATGTTAAATAATTTAATTTTTTTAATATTTCCTCACAACCAAGTTGTCAATAATTGAGCATGAACAGCTACATAACTTAGAAGACAAAATACTGTGTAGTCGACATACTTTGTCCTTGTGGCAGCCTCCGCATGGGGGAAGTTGTAATAATAAAAAATAATAACAAGTGAGTCTATCGTACTGTGATGTAATTAATGAATGTTTGAGGAAAAGCTAGCAAGATTTCAGGAACAATTTCACGTGATGGTTGATAAGACGAAAGATGAGATTCTAATTTTATTTGTGATTTAACCAGATCTTGGAATGTGCATCCGACACATTTAATAGCTCTCAGTCAATATTGTAAATATTATAATCTTATGTATTTTTCTTTATTCAGTTAGAGATCTCTAATTTTTAATACATTTCAAAGATTAATATATGAAAGACAAAGTCAACTATTCTTTATTGATCTTTTCAAGAAATAATTCATAACATACCGACTATTTTCTTCAATTTCTACTTTATTTTTAAATAAATATTATATTATAAAAATTGATTCCTCTTTAATGACTGCTTAGGATAAGGATCTAGTTGTAAGTGATGATTGCTTGAGTATTATTGTAGTTGTAAGTGATGATTATTCGCATATTTTTGTGAGTCGAATGCAAAAACTAGCCGAATTACGTATAGGAGACGTCCACCGCGTAGGTTAGGGTTTTCTGCTAGTATAATCCGGTGATCTTTTCTCGAATGCGGAACCCATAACCCAATAAATTTTAAGTATTAAGAAATTAATAGCATATTCGAGTTAGCCTGGATCTCATGCGACTCGACCTGGACGCGGAAAGGGCGCAATATATGGAAGAACAGGCACTGCACCTAGGTGTAGTGTTAGATAAAAGTCTAACCTGGAATCCACATATAGAAAGGAACACAACCCGGGCCAAGAACTTGCTGTATGCATGTAAAAGAGCCGTCGGGAAGACATGAGGCCTAATACCATCAACGGTAATGTGGATATATACAATGCTCATTCGACCGTTGATGGCCTATGCTGCAATCATCTGGTGGCAGCAAGTAAAAAAAAAAAAGACAAAAGACAAAGACACCTCCGTACAGGCCATGAAGGCCCTTGGAGGAGTGGAATGTAAAGGTTTCCACCATTGTTAACCGCGGCACGTGATGGGGTAGAGTGGCTAGCTCTACGCCCGGCCGCCTTTGCGCCCAGGAATTAACCTGGTACTCATTTTTGGTGTAGGCTGAGTGAACCTCAGGGCCATATGCACCTCCGGAAGTGGAAATCTCGTTTCTTAAATTTTACGCCTTCCTGACGGGGATTCGAACCCACGTCCTTCCGGGCGTACCGAGCACGCCTTTACCGCCTCGGCCAGGCAGCCCCTAGGTGGCAGAAAGTAAGCCAAGGAAAATTTAGTACTAGATTGGATAGCCTACAGAGAAAGACATGCATAGCCATAACTGGGGCTATGAGAATTACGCCGACAGAAGCCTTGAATACTTTATTAGACCTCCCATCACTATGCAATTTCATAAAAGGACAGGCTAGAATGAGTTCATATAGATTGGCACAATCAGAGTGCTGGAATGCACAAAGACCCAATCTAGGACACTGTAAAATTGTTAATTAAAATTGTAATAACAGAGGAAGTTCTACACATGCCTTCGGATCATATGATACCAAAGTACAATTTTGAAAAACTGTTTGAGACCCAGATAAAAAAAAGAGAAGACTGGGATATCAACAAGTGGAATACTGAAAAAGAAGATATTGTATGGTGGACTGATGGCTCAAAGACTGGGGATGGCACAGGAGCAGGGATCAACGGGTGAAGACCTGAGAGATCAAGCCAGATGAGCCTGGGCAGACACACTACAGTCTTTCAAGCGTTAGTGATAGCTATCACAACATCTCTCGAAGAAAATCTGAAAATGAACTATAGGAATAAGAACATTTTCACTTTTATGGACAGCCAAGCGGTCATTAAGGCACTAGAAGCAGTCCGGATAATATCCAGAATTGTCTGGTATTGCCATTCACTTCTCCTGAAGCTTTCAAAGTACAAATTGTCAAAATAATATGAGTACCAGGGCATGAAGGTATAGAACCAAACCAAAACCTATCCCCACGGCACTTAACACCCTTGAAAGGGCTTTGGACTGCCCAGCGAACGCTGCTAAGTCCGAAGGCTTGCAGATTACAAGGGGGCGTGTGGTCAGCACGACGCATCCTCTCGGCCGTTATTCTGGGCTTTCGAGACCGGGGAGCCATCTCACCGTCAGATAGCTCCTCAATTCTAGTCACGTAGGCTGAGTGGACCTCGAACCAGCCTCAGGTCAAGAGAAAAATCCATGACCTGGCCGAGAATCGAACCCGGGGCCTCCGGCCGAGAGGCAGGCACACTACCCCTACACCACGGGGCCGGCATATACAGGTATAGAAGGAAATGAAAAGGCAGATAAACTGGCCAGGTAAGGGGCAGAAAGACATTTTGTAGGCCCAGAACCTGTATGCGGGATTTCCTATCGACAAGTCCGACACTACATAGGAAAATGGGTACAAAAGAAACAAATGGAGAACTAAATAAAGCTGGCCCTACTTCATTAGAGGTATTACTGTGTTAGCTCTCATCCGAATGGTAAATAAATACGTTCTCCTTCGTTTGTTTGTATTTTGATTCACCGACCACTATGGTTAGATTATATTTATATAGTTGCCGTGAATAATATGCACTTTGATCAGTTACATGAGGCAAAAGTTGATTTTTTGGCAATGAAACGATACTGCCATGTTGCCGTCACGCCTTTCTTTCAGAAGGGAGTAGAATGCTTGTGCTTTTGGCTTCTCTTCTCACACGTCAAAGACTGACTTTCTTCTGGCTTTCTTGTATTATTCATTCTTTCATCAAGGGAGATGCAAGTGGAACATTCATACGTTCTAGGACTGCCAAGCCCAATATTGAAAACAGTTCGGAACATATGACGAAAGTAAGATAATTTCACTTCTTTTCTATCATCTGATGCCATGGCATCATACAACCGCCACATTTTAGTAATGTTCAGATCGGAACATAAGTATATCCGGCAGCTAGTTTTGCTCCTGCAATAATGATCTCCTATTACATTGAATTTCTTAATAAACTCTATCACATAATTCCGCTTCTCCTCATACATTTTGAGCCTGCGATCACACCCCCTCTTTTCTACTGGCATTTCCCATGACCTACAATGTCGTGAAGCAACACCGTTCACACGGTTCTTTGACAATTGCAAAGTGTCTATGAATGCCTTTTGGCAAACTGGTTAACTCTCCCTTGCAGATCTCTTATACATCGTGTACTTCACCGTGATATGTTTGTCCCCTTTGTTATTGTTTACAGACCTCGATATCTTAGGAGTGAATGAATCAGTATATTTTAAAATGTACGAGTCTTGCTTGATTTTCAACTGTGATACGTTTCCACTAGTATCGTAGAACCTCCTATGAAATGCAATCTGATCAGTTCGTATCACTTCCCTGCATCGATAAGCTACTGCTTTTATCCCATTGTTACATTGTCGTATTCACAAAGACGCACACACGAGATGTTGTCAGTTGTGTACACTGTTTTATTTACAAATTATATACACATTAATACTTGCACATCAAATGAACCACCATCTTGAACTCAATCGACTGCCACATTAGCATGTCAACCAACTGAGGAACACTTGACAAGATCACATGAGTTCACATGCTAACCTAGACTAACTAAACTCTCAATAAAAACTCATCTCCACTAACCAACCCAAGTCTCTCCTGTATATACCTTTCCTGGCCAGGTTTCTGCTGCTTATGCTGCCACTCTGCTAGGGAGACAGCTGCAACATCTTGACCGGATCGTGCTGTGTCGGGGGTTGGTGTCGCCTCCCACCAGCCTCCTCCTGTGGTAGTCGATGCGTTCTCCTCCTCATGACCGGATAGTGCCGTGTCATCATACTTCACCGGTTTGTAATAACGTGATGTGTCTGAATATGAACTGTTTTGCACTTACAGGATTATAGAGGACTAATTTATACATTATATTTACAGGTAATAATAAATTACATACTATTAATTATGTGTTCTTACATGAAATAAAGTAGTATTAATAAACATACAGCAGAAGTATCGTGACATAACCTCACATGTTCTGTTACAAAAGACAGATCATACAACACACAAATAATAAATGATACGACCACGATTCATACCAAACAAAGTCCGTACATATCTACGTAGATAATAATAATAATAATAATAATAATAATAATAATAATAATAATAATAATAATAATAATAATAGTAATAATAATTGTTACGGAGTTTTCCGTGGTAGTTAGAGGTGAAAGAAGGTGCGGGCGGGAATAGGTCTCAACTTTCGAAATTAAAGTTAATTTAAAACATTAACAAAGGTTATATTTTATTTTCAAAATCAACAAATGACAACAAATAACAAAGATGTAACAGGTACCAAGTAGCAAGTTAACAATTTAAGAATTTACAGAGACCCAAGATTAATTTATGAGCTCTCAGCTCACCACCACAACAGTTACAGGGCAGAAAACCCCTAAGTACAAGGAGCACTTGCTCCTAATTACAATATTAAGAGGGAAAGAGCAGACCCACTCTCAATTTTACAAGCCTATCACAGACTACAACAAACTTCTTTCCTAACTGCCCTTAAGGCACACATACAGAGAAACAGGGGTATCTTGTACCCAACCTACTGGGCCTTCACATGAAGAAAACAAACTCTTGGTTAATTAAATGGCCCAAAAAACCAAATTGACTGGAGGCGTAGCTTGCACTCCTACATGAAACTTCTTAAAACCTAGATGGCACTCAGCCAGTTATACAGGGGCTAATCCCATACTAGGGAGGTGACTAGTTGGCAAATAAGTTTAAGACTTTAAGAAGGAAGAGAAAAACAGTTACGAAAACATAGTCACCTCAAATTCAAAATGAAGGGGAGTTCGAGAGGGTTAAGCACTCTCTATCCCAAATTGCAGCTACTTTACATGGATACAGTAAGGTTTACATTAAAAAGGATTCGAACCTTCCCCCGCGGGTTAAAACTGCTGAGCTAGCAAGAAATGAAGATGTTAACAGGCCATTACCTTGTAGATGAACTGCTGCTTGGAGAAAGAGGCGCTTCCCGCCCCCTGCTATATATGTTCACACACTGCGAAAGATGTTACTGAAGTGGCTCCGAGACCAAAAAATCAGCAGTTTTTATACCCTCGTGGAAAATTCGAGACCTTTCAAGAATGAAAAAGACACACCCCTTCAACTTTATTGGTAGACAAGGAATTACACATGGAAACCTGAGGAAGAAAGCTATGATTGGAGGAAAATTAATTACAGAAATTACCGATTGGTTAAATTCAAAACTGGTGGAAAGAGAAGGGTTATACTGCCAACCCAAAAAATGACTGAAAGAAATTTAACAAAGAACAAACTTATGAATACCAAATTTCTTCAAAAAAAAAGTTCCTTCACTTCGCACTAGGGTGCACAATTATCGTTCTTAAGTAGTGCCATCTAGAGGAGAATTTTCACACTTCTTACTACAGAGCAAACAAATACACATCGAAACAGACATAGTTCAGAACACTTCAAAATTTACAGTAGAGACATCTTCCGAGAAACTTTTGATTTAATACAGATTGTTAAAGTTCAGGCTTCCTCCTGTAGAGGGATTTCAACTTGCGCAATATTTGAATTCGCGGCGTGGAGGTGTACCGTCCGGTACAATAATAATAATAATAATAATAATAATAATAATAATAATAATAATAATAATAATAATAATAATAATAATAATAATAGACGTCTAGGTGTCCTGTATTGCCGGTTAGGTTTGAGGGGTTGAAGGTGTGTGATAGGTCCTCTTCGAATTAATCAATCTTCTACCGTGTGAAGCATGGTCTCCCTCATATTCTGAACATCTCTCTCGATGGTCGAGAAAAACCGGTTTTCTAACGTTCCTTCAATGGCAGAAATACGGCTCCAAAAATTTCCTTCAACGGCAGAGATTCGGCTTCCAAAATTTCCCTCGACGGCAGAAATTCTGTCCTCAACCTGTTGCTTGATGCCGGAAATCTGGATTTCCACCTCCACCTTGAGGTTCGAGATGCCCCTTCCAGCTGGCTTACCCTACTATCGATCTGCTCAACCTGCCTCAGTTTTGACCTGATGTCCGATATCTGCTGCGTTAATTGGTTGATGACGTCGCTAATTTGGGAATTGATCTGCGACATTTTATCATCTTCGGTTGAAATGTTTGATTCTAGGCACTGTTCTACTTTACAAACCTGCGTGTACACTTGAGATATTTTTCCGGTTAAAACTGTATTATCTTGAGAAATATTGTCATCTACCTTCGAAATTTATTCGGAAATCTCTTCTGTTAAGGCGGAATTAACTTGTAAAATTTCGTCCGAAATGTTTTAATTTACTTTCGAAATGTTTTCGGAAATCAGTTTCCTTAAGGCGGAATTAACTTGTGAAATCTGTTCTGTTAAGGTGGAATTAGCTTTGGAGATCTTGCTATTGAGTGTCTGTATCATGCTCATTATGTTGGAACACATTGTGGTCATATTTAACTCATCGTCCAATGACGAGTCCGGTTGTTCGTCCACCTCGATGACAAACTTTTCGGGATCTACATCGTTTTTAATGAGGTCTTCTCGTAGCCGTGTCTTCAATGATCTCTTACTGCCGTTCGTCGGAAGATTTCTTTTTGCGAGTTAGTATTGGCGTTGTTTTACAGACATTTTCCAGTATCACGTTCATTTTATTCTACCGAAAATTATTCTCACTTCCTCTAATGGTCGCCACTTATCGCATTCACAAAGACGCACACAAGAGATGTTGTCAGTTGTGTACAATGTCTTATTTACAAATTATATACACATCAAATGAACCACCATCTTCAACTATATCGGCTGCCACATTAGCATGTCAACCAATTAAGGAACATTTGACAAGATCACATGAGTTCACATACTTAACTCGACTAACAACTCTCACTAACAACTCAACTCCACTAAACAACACATGCCTGTCCTTTATATACCTTTCCTGGCCAGGCTTCCAGAAAAGTATGATACATCATGCTTTCTCGTATCTTGTCTCTAATAACCTATATATAGAAATGAATAGAACATTCTGTAAAACTCAAATGACATCAGGACAAAGGTACGTTGTTCTAGACTCTTACTCTGTGTTACACAACATTGCATCGGATTTATACATCATATTTACAGGAAATAATAAATTAAATACTATTAATTATGTGTTATTACATTAAATAAAGTCGCATTAATAAACATACAGCAGAAGTATCGTGACATAACCTCACATGTTCTGTTACACAAGACAGATCATACAACACACAAATAATAAATGATACGACCACGATTTATATCAAATAAAGTCCGTACATAACTACGTATATAATAATAATAATAATAATAATAATAATAATAATAATAATAATAATAATAATAATAATAATAATAATAATAATAATAATAATAATAATAATAATAATAATAGAAGTAAACAAGTTCATAAATCGAAATACCAGCGTATATAGCTACACCTCACAAGTCATAATAATAATAATAACAACACCACATACTTATCGAGCTCGATATTTTCACTATTTGTCCATGGGTTTAGAGAATTGTTTCCAAGTTCTACGAGTCTATTACACACTTTCATCAACATGTAAGCAGCTTTGGTGGACCAGGTGGGCCATATTTACAATGAGAATAAAAGTCATTTGGTCATTTGCTACGAGCTGGGATGAAATAACACAAACTGATAGTAATCTTGTTGTGGGAATGCTACTAAAACATAACTGAAAGGGTGGAAGGTTTTGTATGTTACTCTTGTAAATAAATAGATTAATAATAACGGTACCTTTTCATTTCAGTCTTGCTCTACTCCACATTTCTTCATTATGTTGCCTCTTCCTTGGTTTATTAGTTTCAACTGGATGGCACTCCATTTCGTAAGAAAATAGTACTTTAAATCAGTTAATACAACACAATAATCAACACTACCGCAAGCGGCAGTCAGACTGAACAGCTGACAATGGGCGGGTAAAGGTAGTATGGGCCCTATTGCGCAGTGCCTTCTCACCGATCTATCTAGTTTTGCAAGTGAAATAGTAACCTAGCTGATTTTGAAACTAACCCCCAACTTCACCGGTTTGTAACAGCGTGATGTGTCTGAATGTGAACTGTTCTGCACTTACAGGATTATAGAGGACTATTTAGAGGGAGGGCCGCCTCTGTGGTGTAGTGGTTAGCGGTCCGGGTTCGATTCCCGGCTCTGCCACTAAATTTGAAAAGTGGTACGAGGGCTGGAACGGGGTCCACTCAGCCTCGGGAGGTCAACTGAGTAGAGGTGGGTTCGATTCCCACCTCAGCCATCCTCGAAGTGGTTTTCCGTGGTTTCCCACTTCACCTCCAGGCGAATGCCGGGATGGTACCTAACTAAGGGCACGGCCGCTTCCTTCCCTCATCCTTGCCTATCCCTTCCAATCTTCCCATCCCCCTACAAGGCCCCTGTTCACCATAGCAGGTGAGGCCGCCTGGGCGAGGTACTGTCATACTCCCCAGTTGTATCCCCCGACCAAGAGTCTGAAGCTCCAGGACACTGCCCTTGAGGCGGTAGAGGTGGGATCCCTCGCTGAGTCCGAGGGAAAAGCCGAACCTGGAGGGTAAACAGATGATGATGATGCTGATGATTTAGAGGAAACAAACACAGCATAACCAAAGTAAATGACAAAATTTCAAACGAAATTTCACAATTTAATTCCGCCTTAACAGAACAGATTTCCGAACAAATTTCGAAGGTAGATGACAATATTTCTCATGCTAATACAGATTTAACCGGACAAATATCTCAAGTGTACACGCAGGTTTGCAAAGTAGAACAGTGCCTAGAATCAAACATTTCAACTGTAGATGTTAAAACTTTGCAGATCAATTCTCAAAGTGATGTAGCTGCTTTTGCAACTGAACGACTCAAATAATATCAGCACTCACCTGGGGTTAAGGTAGGAAACCCAAAAAACTACTTCAAGTACGAACGAAGATTTGGATTTCAACCCTCCTCTACTCAATAGTGCTCACGAACCGGAGTGCACCTTCTTCCAGAACGTATACAATATTTTACATCTCAGACTGAGTTGGGAATCTACTGTGACACCTTCGGGATCAGAGTCTCACTTTGTATCCCAAGATCATTAAGGTGGCGCATTATAAAATAATAATAATAATAATAATAATAATAATAATAATAATAATAATAATAATAATAATAATAATAATAATAATAATAATAATAATAATAATAATAATAATAATAATGTCTTTAGCTTATCCCAGTTATTTCTGGGATGGAGCAACCCAGGCTCTCTCTTGGTTTCGGACGAGGGTTTAAGGCCGGATACCCTTCCAAACGCCACTTGATTTTTGAAACGAGATCTCAACCCAGGATTGACCAGGATTCGAACATCAGTTTTCCGGTTGGGAAGCCAGAATCTAAGCCACTGAACTGATCACGCTCCCAATAATAATAATAATAATAATAATTGTTACCGTATTTTTGTGGTAGGTAGAGGTGAAAGAAGGTGCGGGGGTGAACGGGTCTCAAACTACGAAATTAAAGTTAATGTAAAATTTAACAAGGTTATATTCTCTTTTTAAAATCAAGAAATAACAAGCATGGAAGGTACAGAGTAGCAAGGCAACAAAAGAGCAACAACAGTATTTACAGGCTTTGGGCTTCGAGCCCCGAACTCACAATTCTTGAGCAGTTAGCCCAAGCTTACATGTACATAAGGTTTAACAAAGGGGCAGAAAACCCCAATCATGCCCAGGAGCACTTGCTCCAAATTACACAGTAAGACCTCCTAGAGGCGAGCAGAAACAAATTTCAAAAGAGCGATCCGCTCTCAAAGTTTTAAGCCTATCAAAAGGCCACACCTAACTCGACCTTCAAGCTGTCCTCTAAGGACGTAAACACAGGGGTAAAATACCCAACCTACTGAGGCCTATTAAGCAAGAAAAGGATAATTACATGGCCTCTAAAATACCAATGTGAGAGGAGGCGAACTGCACTCCTAATACATTTGTTTTTAAAACCTAATCTGGCTCTAGGCCACAAATGCAAGGGCTAATCCCATACTAACGAGGTGACTTTAGAAGGAAACAATTTACATTACGTTAAAGAAGAATTGGTTGTGAAAAGGTAAGTTCACCTCAAAAACAATATGAGTGGGAGCTCGAGAGGGTTAAGCACTCTCTATCCCAATATGTAGCATAAAAGAGAATAGATACTAAGAGTCTTTACATTTTAGGGAAACGTTACATGGTGGAAAAGCTTCGGACCCGCCCCGAGAGTTAAACTGCTGAGCTAGCAAGAAAAGAAGTTATTATACGGCCATTACCTGGTTGTTGAACTGCTGTCCGAAGAAAGAGGCGCTTCCCGCCCCCCTGCTATGTACTTTACACACTGAAAGATGGTACAGAAGTGGCGCAGAGACCCTAAAATCAGCAGTTTATATACTCTCGCGGAAAGTTCGAGGCGTTTCAGGAAAGAAAACACCCGCCCACAATCATTTATTGGTTAGGGTTAAGCAGCATATCCAATTTGAAGAAGAAACACCTTATTGGTCATAAATTAATTAAAGAAATTCGGGATTGGCTAAATTCAAAACAAGGGGAAAGAAAGGGGTATACAGCCAACTTAAACAATACCAGAAAGAAATTTAACAAGAAACAAATTTTGAAATAAAAATTTCTCCAAAAAACAGTTCTTTCACCTTGCACTAGGGTGCACTATAGCAGTTCTTCCGTAGTGTCCTCTAGAAGAGAAAGTTCACACTTCTTACTACAAGCAAAACAAAAATACGTCGAAAACGACCCAGTTCAGAAACTTCAAAATTTCCAAGTAGTGACATCTTCTGGGTAACTTGAAAATTAATACATTAGATAAAGTTCGGACTTCCTCCAGCAGAGGATATTCAACTGGCGCAAAGTTTGAATTAGCGGCGTGGAGGTGTACCGCCCGGTACAATAATAATAATAATAACAATAATCTTATATATAAAAATGAACGTTTGTTTATTCGTATTCTATAGACTCAAAAACTACTGCACCAATTTCGCTGCAAATTTCATACTTTGTACTTATTGTTCCTCAGAGGGTTATGGAAGTGGTTTGACACGTCAAGTCCTCACCATTCCATCACAATCACAACACATCACAATAGGCTAATATAAGGAGAAATATCGAACCTGTCATACAAGGACGAGACAGAGCTCATTTGAAGCCTCGCGATGCGAGGAACAAACCTCGGTGTTGCCCTATGGGACCCGGAAAACACATTTTTTAAGTCTCTAAAACCAACCGTTTTCGAGATATTGGCACCTCAGTACCCCGACATTAGAAATCGGGTGAAGAAGTGACCCGCCGTAAATATGGCAACGTTAAATCAAGGATTCTAGATTATCGAAAAAACAGATATTAATGTCGATCTATAGTTTTCAGGGTCGCTGAGATGAACTGTGACAAAATTATAGATGTAATAATAATCTAAACTTATATATGTAAAATAACATGTCCTGACTGACTGACTGACTGACTGACTGACTGACTGACTGACTGACTGACTGACTGACTGACTGACTGACTGACTGACTGACTGACTGACTGACTGACTGACTGACTGATTTATCAACGCCGAGCCAAAACTAAAAAGAACTGAAGATGTTACAGACAGGAAAATTGGTATTTGAAATCTCCTTTGAAAATAAAGAAACATTTATTTTTTTGTTTTAGGAAAATCCAATTAATGGTGGGGTGATCAGGAGTGACAAAGGGGGTTATTTAAGAAAATATTACATCTACAGTATAATTATCTCAGAAACGTAAATTGTTACGGACGTGAAAATCGGTATTTGGAATCTCCTGTAAACGTAAAGAAACATGGATCATTTATTTTCGGGAAATTCACATAAAGGGAACTGAAAGAGGGGGGTGAATTTTTAAAATGAGAATTTCTGCAGAACATCTCATAAACTTAACATGTTACAGACGTGAAAATTGGTATTTTTAATCTCTTTTGAAAAGAAAGAAGCAATTTTTCAAAAACACTTGGGGGGTGGTGGTGTAAAAAGGACTGAAAAGGGGATTGAATTATTTTTATTAGGATAGTGATATCTCAAAAAATGAAGATGTTACACAGATGAAAATTGGTATTTGGAATCCCCTTTAAACATAAAAACACACATGGTTCTTTATTTTCAGAAAATCCACTTAACGGGGGGTGAAGGAATTGGAAAATTAGTTGAAATCTTTGTATGAGGATACTTATACCTAAAAAACTGAAGATGTTACAGGCATGGAAAGTCTTATTTGGAATCTCCTTTAAAAATAATGAAATCCGTATTCTTTCGTTTTCGGAAAATACACTTAAGGACGGGGGTGAAAGAAATGAAAAATGAGTTGAATTATTTGTATGAGGATACTTATATCTAAAAATAACTAAATATGTTGCATACGTGAATTTGGTATTTCGAATCCCCTTTAAAAATAAAGAAATACGTTATTTCTTTGTTTTCGGAAAATCGACTTTAGGGTGGGGGAGAGTGAATGTAAGTAAAGGAGTTGTATTATGTTTATGAGGATACTTATATGTCAGAAACTGAAGGTGTCACAGACGTGAAAGTTGGTGTTTTGAATCTCCTTTACAAATAAAGAAACGCGTATTTATTGTTTTCGGAAAGTCCACTTAAGGGGGAGAGGGGTGGCAAGAAGTGAAGAAGAAGTTGAATTCCTTTTATGAGCATACTTATATCTCAAAAACTGAAGATGTTACAGACGTGAAAATTGGTATATGGAATCTCCTTTAAAAATAAAGAAACAAGTACTTTTTTGTTTTTGGAAAATCCACTTAAGGGGTGAAAAGATTTGAAAAAGCGGGTGAATTTTTAAAAGGAATACCGGTATATCTACAGTATATGTCATAAACGTAACATGTTACAGACGTGAAAATTGGTATTTGGAATCTCCTTTAAAAATAACGGAACATGTATTTTTGTTTTGTTTACGGAAGTCCACTTAGGTGGGGTGAGGATGGAGGAAGGACAGATAAAGGGGTTGAATTATTTTTATGGGGATACTTATATCTCAAAAACTGAAGATGTTACAGACGTGGAAATAGGTATTTGGAATCTCTTTTAAAAGGGGAGAAACATGTATTTTTATTTGTTTCGACGCGAGAGAAGACATGTGCAGTTCTATGTCGCATGGTCACCTTAGCCCCAAAAAGCAAATTTACAAACAGTTTCTGGGGTAAATGAAACTCAATTTTTCGGTGAGCGTTTATTATTTACGGATTTTCAGATAATGTCTTAGTACAGTACCGAGGAACGATTACTTTTAACAAATTACGAAATCCACGCGAGCGAAGCCGCGGATAACTGCTAATAATAATAATAATAATAATAATAATAATAATAATAATAATAATAATAATAATAATAATAAGAATACAGTCTTTGAACAAGTTAGGATGTGCCGAAGTGTCACAATGAATTATGTCCTGATGAGCGGTTCTAAAATGTCACTGTGAATCTGTGTAGGTACTTGATCCTGCACCTTGATTACAAGAGAAGCGTTTTATTAAT
The DNA here is from genome assembly GCF_040414725.1 of Anabrus simplex. Taxonomy (NCBI): domain Eukaryota; kingdom Metazoa; phylum Arthropoda; class Insecta; order Orthoptera; family Tettigoniidae; genus Anabrus; species Anabrus simplex. The sequence goes on along the minus strand of NC_090267.1, from coordinate 307,741,421 downwards.
AGATCTGCGTAACCTAGTCCGGAAGGAATGAGCTGAAGATAATACATGCATAATCTCGCTTTCAACCAAACGTAGCGTGATGAAAGTGTTTATGGTTTTCTGAATGTTATGCTTACCTTAAACTATACACATACATGATTAATATTTGGCAGCCACGCGAACACTTTCCTGACATTTAATCGATTTTTGATTTTTCAGACAGACAGACAGACAGACAGGTTGGCGGGGGGTATCTCTCCGCCTATTATCCAGAAGCATATAGTTCGATTGCCGGCCCCGTGGTGTAGGGGTAGCGTGCCTGCCTCACACCCGGAGGCCCCGGGTTCGATTCCCGGCCAGGTCAGGGATTTTTACCTGCACCTGAGCCTACGTGATTAGAATTGAGGAGCTATCTGACGGTGAGATAGCGGCCCCGGTCTAGAAAGCCAAGAATAACGGCCGAGAGGATTCGTCGTGATGACCACACGGCACCTCGTAATCTGCAGGCCTCCGGGCTGAGCAGCGGTCGCTTGGTAGGCCAAGGCCTTTCAAGGGCTGTAGTGCCATGGGTTTTTTTGGTTTTATATAGTTTGGTACTTGATCTATCCGAAATATTTAAATTTAAGTTTTTTTAAAGGTTTAGAACGGGTTTATTCAACCTGGCGAGGTAAAATGAGGATCCGTATGTATGATACGCTTAATCCGGTCACAGAACTCAAGTAAAACGGCTGAAGAAATTGACACGTTGATCAGGAGTCATTATAAATACTCCAATGACTGTTTGCACCCTGGTTGGGTAGCAGTCGCCTTTACATGTCAGCGACATTAATAATAATAATACCGAGCTCGATAGCTGCAGTCGCTTAAGTGCGGCCAGTATCCAGTAATCGGGAGATAGTGGGTTCGAACCCCACTGTCGGCAGCCCTGAAAATGGTTTTCCGTGGTTTCCCATTTTCACACCAGGCAAATGCTGGGGCTGTACCTTAATTAAGGCCACGGCCGCTTCCTTCCCATTCCTAGGCCCATCCCATCCCATCGTCGCCATAAGACATATGTGTCGGCGCGACGTAAAGCAAAAAATAAATAAAAATAATAATAACACCGTCTTTCAACCAGTTGGTCATAGATGTGCCGAAGTGTCACGTTGAATTATGTCCTGTCACCAACCCTGTATGGAGGGATATACTCACTATTGCGGTTTTCTGTGGTGATTTGTATGTAGAAGGGAAGACGAATATAACAGCCCAGTCCCCGAACCGGGGGAATTAACTATACACAGTTGAAATCCGTTACTGGACCAGAAATCGAACCCGGGGTCATCTGAACCGAAAACCAGTACGCTGACCACTCAGCCATAGAGAGAGAGGTATCGGGGCACCATAACATTAAGATTAATTCTTCTCAGAGCTTTGTGGTTGTCGCCATCGCATGGCTGTAGAAGAAATATTCCTTGATATGGTAAGTAATTGTGGTGATTATTATTTTAAGAGAAAGTACCACTAGTCAACCATCCTCTATGTAACACTAATAAGGGAGGAAAAAATGGAAGGGATCCGACACATTGAAAAAATTAAGGTATCGGCCAAAAAAAGACAAGTGCCACGAAAGGCATCCAGCTAGTCCTCGAATGCTCGAATATCGCCGGGGTCGGAAAGGAACAAGACATGACCAAGGGAGGTCGAATAGGACAGATGAAAGTGAGGAGACTGGCACAAGTAAGTGGAAGCGATGCCAGGACTCAACTGAGGGCCCCGTGGTCGTCAACCCACACTCCCAAGTTAAGAACGTCTGAGTAAAATCTTTAACTGTAATATGCATAAGCACTTTCTTCCGATATGGTATGTATTTTAGTCCGTAGTAACCTAATATCATTTGGAGGACCAACATTACAAATAATATAATCCTACTGATTATATTTCCAGATAAAGAAAGTCATCTTCCATGAACGATATCGTGATTATAATCTCAACTATGCTCACGATATCGTCATTATTCAACTGGCACAAGAAGTTCTCCTCACCGACTTGATCTCCCCAATAATGATAGACTGGAGCCCTTATTTTGAGGATAACGATCTGAGGGGACAGTTTGGAACGGTAAGTACAGTGTGGCATCGAAATAAGTATATTGAACTCCTTTAAACTGAGTGTATGAGGGTGTTTATTGTTTCTAATAACTCAGGGTCAGCCAACTGCGTGTACGTGTGATGTCAGGTAACACGTCACACACTCTTCTCGGGCAGCGAAACGAAGTACTTAGTACTGTAACTGAGAAGTGAAGGCTAGAGGGGCTAGGGGAAACGTCATGCGTAGGGGGAGGCCCAAGGGCTGCAGGTAGTACAATGCGGTATGTGTAGTACATATTTCTCTCCACATACTTTATTGTAACGTAACTTTGTTATGAAGTAGCATAAGAGTTATTGAATTCTTCTCCACACTGTGTGCGCGGACAAGCTGGTAGCTTTGAACTCTTCAATGATATTTGGACAAAACTCCTCACCTGCTAGGATTAAACATTCCTTTACGAATTCACCATCACTGAACGGTTTAAGTTTCTTTGCAATTAAATGTGAAATTTTATAACTCAGTCGAACTGCTGACTCACTGATCGAATGCTCGACAGGCTTATTTAATTTACCTTTTAGTTCTGTAATTACATGTACTCTTTCCTCGCCTTGATACTGATCATAATCTGTAGCGTGACACAAACTGTAGTGGCGTTGTAAATTATATCATTTTACATACTGTAGCTCTTTTCTACAAACTAAACATTTAGTTGTAGCATTCCTATCATTTTCAACAAATAAATATAGATCTCCCCATAAAGATAAAAAGATCGGAAGCGTAGATAGCTTGTCGCACCGTGATGTGCCCGGTTCGTCCATACTTATGTACTGTACTGTACTACTAACACCACCACTACGTACGTCACTGCACATGTTTATTATAAAGCGAGGCTGTCTCTTCGTCTCACTCTACGCCAGCGGCTCTCCACCTACTGCGCTCCTACGTCACATGGGCTCTACGACGTCACACGGGCTCGCTTACATCACACGCCAGCCAGTTGGCTGACCCTGTAATAACTAGTAATATTAGTCATTTGTTAGGAACATTTTACGGTAATACAGGGTTGGACATTACATTGTTTTCAGTTTGGAATCAGATCGCTACTTCATTAGGTACTATTGGTGGAATGATACTTTCTGTAACATAACGTCGATACAGGGTCGTTAGATATTATCATCCTTTGTGAAAAGAAGCCATGTAAAAAAAACAGTGAGGCCATAGTTGTAAATACTACGAAGATCAGTGTGCCACAGTGCTGGAATCGTGTAGACCAATATGAATGGGTTCAAATTATTGGATACGAAAAGCCGTAGTACTCGACGTATATTGGCCGTATCTTCACTACAAAGACACGTTGTGTACAGAAATGAGTACGTACAACTCTTCCACATCGTTGACTGGGTAATAGTTCCATTAATCGGAACTTCAGATTATGAATAACGTCCTTTCAGTTTCAATGGATTTACAAAGATGATGGAAGATAGAAATTTTGTCCGCCGCAGTTCTTTAACGCATCAGAATCCAACGACATGGAGATGCCGCATTTTAACACCCTCAAATGCCACCAACTTCAGAAGAGATTGAGTCCACTGTCTTGGGAATAAAAGGTCAATGATTAACCGATTGCACTACTAAAGTCAGTTTATACAGAGTGTATCAGAACTACACCGACAAAATTTTTTAAAAAAAAAAAAAGGATGCTCTTCGTATTATATTGAGAACGATGATGTAATCGGATTCACGGGGAAAACATTATTTTCGAGAAAATTTAGGGTGCGCGTTAGTTCACCACCAGACTTTCGATAAATCGTCTGTCAAAGAAAACCAAACCAAACCCCATGGTACTACAGCCCTTGAAGGGCCTTGGCCTACCAAGCGACCGCTGCTCAGTCCGAAGGCCTGCAGATTACGAGGTGTCGTGTGGTCAGCACGACGAATCCTCTCGGCCGCTATCCTTGGCCTTCTAGACCGGGGCCGTTATCTCACCGTCAGATAGCTCCTCAATTCATTTTTCATTTCGTTTTAATTTTCTCTCTTTTCAGATATGGTTCAAATACATGTATTTACTAAAGAGATGGCGTTTAAGAGGTGACGGATGAACTAATGGTGATTCGAATTGAGAAACAGCAATGGAAATGCAGTCAAAAGAAGGTGGTTCCCAAAACCGTTAAGGCCTAAAAAGCTAAAATGGACCAAAAAGCCAAAAAAGCCCAGTAAAGCAAAAGAGGGTAAATAAAACCCAGCATTTTCTGACCTACAATGACCCAGAATGAACATGTATTATGTTGGGCCTCGTGTTCGGACACTCGAGAAAACAAGGATTTTTCCTCAACTTCCGAGCCGTAGCGATCAGCTTGAGGTTTTCGCACTGTAGCAGCCAGCAGTCGGTCCGTGATATCAGTTCGCCGCTATAATAGATGCTAGTTGTTTTACGTCGCACCGTCACAGTAGGTCTTACGGCGACGATGGGACAGGGAAGGGCTAGGAGTGGGAAGGAAGCGGCCGTGGCCTTAATTAAGGTACAGCCCCAGCATTTGCCCGGTGTCAAAATGGGAAACCACGGAAAACCATTTTCAGGGCTGCCGACAGTGGGGTTCGAACCTACTATCTCCCGAATACTGGATACTGACCGCACTTAAAGCGACTGCAGCTATCGAGCTCGGTCTATAATAGATGATAAGGCAACTTATTGAAATAGGTGTTGGCAATGACGAGAACGTGCACCTCTGCACTGTCGAGGATGCGGTAGACATAGTCGCTCCAGATGCCAAAACCCTCTCCACAACGATACTGTAGTTGTCCATCTCTCATCGATCCATCGTGGCCATTGAGGTCCCAACCGATGAATAAGTGCTCACTCAGGGCGAAGCGAACGATCGTAGATTCACGTGGATGTTATCCCAGAACTCTTCTGTTTCGTCGTCTGGGCAATCAGACTGAGGAGCATAGCAAGAGATTACTCGAATGGTAACTTTGATTGAGATCAGCCGTCTGCAATGTGGCAAACTTTGACTATAGCGTCTCGTAGCCTCTCACTTACAGCCACCACGACGCCATTGTGATCTGAACTTCGGTCACAATAATATATCGTATCGCTATGTGATATTACTTTTGGAGAAGTACTGACTCGCGGCACACATATCATCAATTTCTTGACAATATTCGTACAATATTGAAACTTATATGACAGAACCTTACTGACAAAAGTTCTAAGCTAAAATATTTCACATAGTGGTTTTTGCAGGCGCAACGACGATGTACAAAAGCCCTCTCTGTTCTTTTAAATACGCCTATTGGGATCTGAAACAGTTTAATGGAGAGCGCTGGTACAGTTCCTGGAAATTATAGGACTTCGTACTACTGTACATCACCTCATTTCTCGTTAGAAATTATATTTTAACAATATCAAAGTTTTGTGAAAATCAACTCAAATATGTCGTTCGAAGAATGGCCTGTAGTAAATAAATAATATGATAATATTGATTGGAAGAATTACCATGCAAACTGGAAAGTATCGACTGGGAGAATTTATAAGTTAATGTAAATTTCAGGAATCGACAAGGGAAGTATGGACTGAGAAAAATAACGCGTTTATGTGGATTGGAAAAACCACTGAGTGAAATATGCATTGGGAGAAGTAACGTGTTCTTCTTCTTTTCTTCATGGGGCCTCTAAATATTAGCTCCAAGTAACGTGATAATATGTAGTGGAAGAATAACCATGGATAACGTGGACTTGGAGAAATAACCTGTTAATGTGAACTTCACCATGAGAAATATGGACTGTGAGAAATAATACTGTATTGAAGAGGGTATTGATAAAAAGCATGCAAACTTTCAATTTTTCTTGGCTGTCATAATAAGTAAGGGATGTCTTGTATTAGGTGGAATCTGAACTATAGGGAGGTGACATTATATTTCAAAAATCCCACAAGCATTCCCAGTCCTTGGCGAGGAACCACAGACAATGTCATCCAGCTATCACACCCCTAATGTATTGGTAACTGAAATGTTTTTATTATCGTTTGTTCCGAAATAAAATCGAATTGCGCCGGGCTGAGTGGCTCAGAAGGTTAAGGCGCTGGCCTTCTAACCCCAACTTGGCAGGTTCGATCCTGGCTCATTCCGGTGGTATTTGAAGGTGCTCATATACGACAGCCTCGTGTCGGTAGATTTACTGGCACGTAAAAGAACTCCTGCGGGACAAAATTCCGGCACCTCGGCGTCTCCGAAGACCTTAAAAGTAGTTAGTGGGACGTAAAGCAAATAACATTATTATTAAATCGAATTGCAAAGATACATTAGGTCACACAAGTCTGATATAAACCAATATTTCTAATGACAATCAAATATTTTATTATAAAGAGACAAAGACAAATTAGGTGTGGATAGGAATCAACCTGCACAATCAACTACTGAAGGCAAAAGTCTTAATAAAATAACATACTATTCACATCGTAGACATGACTAGTACTGAGATAATTACTGTTGAAATTTGTCTACTTCAAGGAAATGGGAATAAAGACTATTCAGGATATGTATGCGGAGAGTACAGAGTTCAATGAATCTCATAGACAGGTAAGGAAGGTAATGAAAGTCTGCATGCCTTGGGAAAGAGGAGCAATACTTCAGTCTTTGAACAGAGATCGATTTCGAGGACACGAGTAATTTTATCGACCTCATAAACGAGTATAGTTGTTCAATGTTAAAACCCTTAATATCTCACAGAATATCTTCCTATTCAGAGTCAGTTGCTTTTCATGCGACTCAAAGGTATACTTCTTCTGAACAAGGTTTTCTATTAGTAGATAATACCGCACAAGTGAACTACACTTTCAACGACCTAAAAGTGGGACAAGTTCCTCATCAGCATTTTCACGGTCATACAAATACATTAGCTAAATGTGCATTGTGTGTGGAGTTACAGCTGTTTGTACGGTACACATAAGATCAAACTAAAAGAGAGAGAGGGATTAGATACACAAATTGTTTGTTGCTGTATTGATGCAAAAACCTGATAACGGTAATAGAAAAGTTAGTTAATGGCTAATGTACATGTATACAGTAAGGATGAAGTAGACTCATTGTCGCTTGTTTTCTTGTGTTTCAGGTTGTGGGCTGGGGTTTTACAGAACTTGATGAGCCCAGTGTAACACGCATTGCTGTGGTACTTCCATTCGTTGACTTCGATGAATGTTACGAAGTTGTCCCTCATGAATTTCACAGTTTTCTGACCGCAGACAAGTTCTGCGCAGGCCTTCGTAACGGTGAGCCATATTTACAAATCACTAGAATAACTTTTCCTTCCGAATCCTGCTTCATGTACCCACAATGTCTTCCATTTCCACCCTAATGCAGCTTCCATTCCCTCGTTAGATGTGAAAGACCCGGATAATTTCACGTTCACACTATTCTCTGCAAGCGGTTATGCGTATCGATTGCACAAAGATGATCTAATCGAAGCCGACACCTTTTATTTTTGTGCTTGTGGTTTAGATAAAGTGAACTTTGAGATCTGTTCAATGATTCGTTCTTCATTCCCTGTTCGTAAAGCAAGTTAAAAGTCTGCTTTGATCATTCTGTGATCCTTTACGATGACCACTTTGTGAAATGTAAGTCCCATTTTATCCCACAGAGCATCTGCCTATTCAGAGTCAGTTGCTTTTCACACGACTCAAAGGAATACTTCTAATTAAGTTCCTCGTCAGCATTTTCACTGTTCACCAGTGCTTGGTTCCACTTCGTGAAATTTCTTGGATTTCCTCAAGTTTGCCGAAAAACTGTTAGAGATATAATAATTGAAACAGACTTAAGCGTGAGTCCATCTTTGTAGTTATATCAATACCAAATTTCACATCAATCCACCGATCTGATTATACACCAAACTGTTGCAACCGAAACTCAAATGCAGACAAACAGATAGACAGACAGAAATGGAACCTTTACAATTTTATTTATATAGACGGTGTATCAGTAGAAATACTAACTATGTTTGAAGTCAGTATGAACTCTTTCAAGTACGAACGGTCATACAAATATGTGTTCCGTACAAACAGCTGTAATTGCACGCACATTAGATTCTGATCATCAACATCGTCAGCATCTAATGTGCAATGTATGTGCAATTACAGCTGTTTTTACGGTACACATAAAATTAAACTAAAAGAGAAAGAGGTTAGATACACAAATTACTTACGGTTGTATTTTTTATGAAGCCACTTGACATAATGTGCATCGAATCTAAATGGCTATCGATGCAAGAAACTTACGTAGTTTTTAACATTTCAACACAAATATCCTCTCGATGCACTTCCGTCCACACACATTGCAAATTTTATGCATGTTTATAACAACATTTTTAATCGAACTGATCCATACTACTACGTCTTGACATATATACCATTTCTCCTGAGACATCCTGTACAGATTATCTGCATTTATTTCAGGCACGGCTGTTTGCCCTGGTGACAGCGGTGGAGGACTGGCATTTTTCAACGCAACGAGAAATCAGTGGTACCTGCGGGGAATCGTGAGTGTAGGGGTGAGACCCAAAGGTAAATCCAAATGTTACAAGACTCAGTATTCTGCCTTCACTAGCATCAGTCACTACCGCACCTGGCTGCAGCAGAAATTACGAGAGCTCCACAATCCAAGCAGGATCACCGACAGATATCATCGGCCTCCGACCAGAGAAGATGCACTGATATTTGTGTAACTTGTCAGCATTGTACCTTCCCGCCCGCATCTCGATCCTGCCCGTCCTCCATATTTGTACGGTGACAGGACGAGAAAATTGCGGAAGGAATTGTTAAGAGGCGAGGAAAAGTCACTGCACACGGAGACATGAAACTGATACCAAGGGAAAGAACTCAGTTTCTTGCACATGTCATTCGGTTGCGTTATGTTTGGTTTCTTCATTGATTTGTCATAATATCTTGCCCACCTCTTTATAATATTTCATATGTCTATTGAAAGTTATTTGAAAACCGACACTTTCACAGTGGTCATGAGCAATGATGGGAAGAGTACAAGGAAACAGTAATTGGGCTGAATTACCTGAGACACATTCTACTCAACTACATTACTCTTTCATACAAGTAATCACTAATATTGCAATTACAATAAAGGCCACAACACTAATTGCAAATCGAGGACTGTGGCGACGTTTAGTAAATTCACAGAGGCTTGCAGACTGAACGCTGAAAGGCATAACAGTCTATAGTGATAATGTATGTATGTTTGTATGTATGTATAATTAACAGAATGCCAGTCTTAAAGAAATCATTGGCAATTTTTTCGCATGAGACTAGAATAATCCCAAATTTTGCAAAGAAAAACATATTTCATTTTGTGTTTTTAAAGGGGGAGACCCAGCTTAACACGGGGAAAATAGGCCAATATTCATTCGATTGTTAAATATGCTACAAATATTGTTGACAAATGCTGCACATACCCCAGTATTGGCATGCTTCCTAGCAATCAGAAGCAAATCAATAATGTCAAAATTCTAATTATAACATTTTAAAATAATGTTCAAAATTTCCTGCTTTTCAAACAATATATCACTGTTTTCTTCATAACTCTCTTATTGTTTCACGGATAATTATGATTTCTTCAGGGTTTCCTCCCATAGTGTTGTACTACAATCTGTACCTCATTCAAGTCAATACGGTTTATATTAGATTTTATATAATATATTTATTTACAAAAATATTCATATTTTCAGATGCTCGGAATGAAAACTCGACAAAAATATCTAAATCACAGTGTAAGTTAGTGATTGAGGTTCAGTTTGTAGGTGGAGGTTTGATACACGCTATAAAAATAGAAAAGTATGAAAATTCTTATAAACTTGGAATTTATAAGAGACAGTTATATAGTGTTAAAAAGGCGGGAAATTTTGAACATTTTATTTTAATTACAATTTTGACATTATTGAAGTTGCTTCTGGTTGCCAGGAAGCATGCCAATACTGGGGTATGTGCAGCACTTGCCAACAACAATTGTAGCATATTTAACAATCGAATGAAATTAGCCTTTTTTTCGTCCTCTGTTAAGCTGGGTCTCCCCCTGTTGAAAACATTCCTTAGCCGACAAGGGAAGGGTCCCCATACTACGAAAAACGTAAAATTAACCATTTTCCTCAAATGTGACGGAAGTTGGACTAAAGGGCGCAGAAAGGTTTCAAATTGTGAGACTTGGATATCTCTATCAAAGTAAAACGAACACATTTCTAAAATCACTTCCGGCCTAAATGCAATTCCAGAAAAAGCAGCCTAAAACTGCTTCTTCCTTTGCTCGTTTCGCTTTTTGTTCAAATCCCAGCCAAATTAACTTATTTACATAATTATTTCTGTAATGTAATGTGTTCTTTGGCTCAATACCCTCAGGCTTTCTTTGGTTTTCGAAAAATGTCCACACCGAATGTAGTTATAAGTGCTTAAGTGAAACTCTGCATTCACCCACACAGCGCTCGTAGTGGTGCTTAAGTGAAACAATGCATTGGCTCACATTAGCGCTCGTAGTGGTAGAGAAAGGAAAACTGGTAATCTAATCGACCGGATAACGATGTTAGGAAAAGGATTGTAATGTTTAAGAATAAATAAAGAATATATTCTCATACTTTATAATATTTTATTTACCTAGACTTCGTAGCTCATATCCCTAGGATGTTTTCAACAGAGTAAATTGCTGGCCTGAACTATGGATGTTTCTCCTTTTATCCTAAATACAGCAAATGACTATCATCACTGAGACTAAACATGAAACCTTGGAACATTCAAAATGACTTTTTCTCATAATTTTGATTGTAGTAATAAAATTTAACATTTCAAATAATTTGCATTTTACTTTTCAAAATAATTGGTTCCAGTGGTGGCGCGTACTATATGTTCAGTGTTTCAGTGACCCCCCTCCTAGAAATAGAAAAGTCTTAGTACAATGGTTTATCAAGCGCCTTTCCTTTAATTAGCTCTGTATATTCGTGCACATAGCTATAATTTTGACATAAACACTCGTTTGCCTTCCGGAACCAGGACTGAGGGTGCGGGGCCGTGAGACTTAAGGACGGTACGCAAGGCGTGGGGCTGGGAGGAGCAGGGGAAACATAGCCCAGGACACTGTTTCATAAAACTAACTAATAATATTACCTCATAAAATTAGAACTCATAAAAACAAATTTCTAAAATCATTTGTCAGCTGATCCAATTGGAGGTTAGAATCGGTTTGTTGCATATGTTCTCGGTTTGTGTTTGTTCTCAGTAGTAGGCTAGTGCTTGGCTACAACTAGCCATTATATGTTCGATGGTCTCACTTGATATTTACATTTTTAATTCTTTGATACATAGGAGAATGGGAAAAATAATTGAAAGTAATGTGAGAGAAGAAATTTTCTTTTCAGAAAGTTTTTAGGTTAAAGAGTCAACTATATGCAACCTATTGTACACTCTATAACCCTCCTTGTTTTTTCTTTTTAATGTACTCTTAAAAATCTCTGTTAAGATGGACTAGAAAAACTCGGTTTACTGGTGGTATAAGGCAAGAATTTAAAGGGTAGATTGAGTCTCTGAGCTGAACTGCACCAGGGAAAGGTCTCCAACCATTAGTCATCTTATTGTTCAAGTCACTGCCTCGCCAGTTCGCACAAAGTAGAATTCTAAATTTGGTCACATATAAGCATTTTGTTCAAGGAATATTTCCCATATCCATCAATACATGCTGGTTCATGCGCACATGGTGGATCAATTTCGAGCGTTCCATCAAATACTCCACAAGCTAAAGGAATACCGCGGAGTTACGTGAATATGGCAAATACTTCACCATAGTAGGAAGGGTGTCATCTATCGCTGCCACAACTCTGCAGACTGTTGCTTTTGAAGTACCATGTATATGAGAAACACAATAATACTGCGCACCAGTACCTAAACAGTGGAGTGCATCTGAAGCTGCTGTTTTGAGGTTAGTGCTTCATTCCTTGCACAGGGATATTATAAGGTATTGCCCATCCTATCAAGCAGTATTAAAATGTTCTGTAATCTAACCTAAATCTCTCATTGTATTCAATTCATATCTTGGTTCCATCCGAGTACAGGCTGTTCTTAGCCTAAAATTTATTGGACGGTGAATTTACACTCGCTTCTAATCGCTATTTGAATCACAGTCAACCATTGCTCTGATCTTCACAATTTTATACCAAAATATTAAAATACCACTCAGTTTGTCTTCATTAATGATATGGATTATGAGTCAAAATGCACTCATGGAAATAATCCCAATAATATGAGTAACTTTTATTAATTATGTTGTATATGAAACGATTTACTAGCATTGTTAGGAACAACTACTAATAATTTTGACTCATAAACTAATTATTAATATCATTAGCTGATAAACTCTATGAAACGTAATACTCATAATATTAGTTAATATTATTGGTTTCTTTCTAGTAACATTAGTGAAAAATGTTTTGTTAAACAGGGCCTAGGAGTCGCTAACAACTGGACCAGCTATATATACGAATTACACTCGAGCAGCCCCGAAATTAGCTGAAGCACTGTCTCAGAAAGCGCGGTTAAGATTTGCCATATATGGTAGGTTTTGAACGGATTTAAATTTCATGTTTTTGCGGTTCTGATGTAAGTAACCGCAATGAACCGGAATATCTTGATAACTACGATCTGTATAGCATTAATAGGCGTACGTAGCCTAAGTTTATGTATGAACGAAACTTTTAATTAGTAATACGTATTTTATGAAAAGTAAGCAGCAAAATACGTCAAGATATAAATAACAGTAGTCTGCCTAACACATTCTTGAAGCAGTTATTCCTACTCAAGAACCGTCTTCAAAATCAGAAGAAACTGGATCAGCTGAAAGTAATTGCACCTCATATTCTCTCTCCCTGTGTTCATAAACCTGTATTATATGAAGACGCTGCATAATGGGGCTTTTCAGCCTCAGTGGCATGTAAATTATGAATAAATTCAAAAACTAAAAATTCAAATTCAAAATTCCCTTTCTTCAGTCATTATTTTAACAACTTCTTAGAGGTACAGCCATGTGCCTTAAAAGGAAAGTTGCATTGCTTATCAAGACGTTTCATCCACGTGCCGCCAATGATTGGTTCTCATTGCTAAGCCTCGACCTCTTAGTGCAATGAACATCTTTGCATTTGCTGAAAAGACACTCTAGAGGGGCACTTAAAAGAATACCTGTGTTCAGTTTTAAGAACACCCGCAGTAGTGATGGATATTGTAGGATAAATTGAATGTCTTTGGAGGTACTGGAGAGGTAAGACAGTACATCATCCAGCACTGGTGAAGCTACTGGTTCTGTTGTTACCTTCAAATAAGTTAATTTGGGAGGGAGGATTTACACAATTAGTACAAGAACCGACTCGTCTCAACAACTTGCTAGATGTATTCTTGGTTAAACCATGGGAAATTGTTGATAAAACTGAGGTAATTGAAGGAATAGGTGACCATAAGGCTGTAATAATGGATGTAGGACTTGTACCAAAAATGCTTAATAAGAGGGTCACACAAGACAAGAAATTATACAGAAAAACTAAAGTTGGTGAATTTGGAACTTACCTTAAATCACAATTCAGTTGTTGGATAAGTGAAGGGAGTAATGTGGATACACTTTGGGCTAAATTCAAAGGAATCGTTTGGGAAGGAGAGAAGAGATTTGTACCTGTTAAGAAGGGTAAAATGACCTCAGACCCTGTTTATTATACAAGGGAAATAAGAAAATTAAAAAGAAAATGTAGTATAGTAAACAGGGAAATCAAAGACGGTAGGGAGAATAGAGAAACTAGAAAACAGCTAATGAGGGAACTGAATAGAGTGAAAAAGGAAGCAAAAGAGAATTATATGAATGGCATACTTCAAGAGGGTAATGACCACAAAGGGAAATGGAAAAAGCTGTATTCATATATTAGGAATCAAAAATGAAAAGGAATCCAAGTTCCTACAATGGTGGGAGAAGGGGGTGAACACTTCAACAGATACTGAGAAAGCAAATCTATTTAGTAGGGAATTCAGAGATTCAGTAGAAGATTGTCAGGAGTTGGAAACAGTAACAGAAGATAGAGAGGGAGAGACACATAGGGAAACAAGAAGCTTCTCATTCACAAATGAAGATATTTTCAAAGAAATACAACTGCTTCAGCAAGGAAAAGCAGCAGGAAGTGATCAAATTACTGGGGAGGTGTTAAAGACAATGGGGTGGTACATAGTGTCTTATTTAAAATTTCTCTTTGACTATGCCATAAATAATAGTGTAATACCAAAGAATGGAAGGAATCAATAATATTACCAATTTATAAAGGAAAGGGTGATAAAAGGAAACCAGAGAACTACAGACCAATCAGCCTGACCAGTATAGTTTATAAAATACTGGAGAGTTTAATAGCAAAGTACATCAGAGGGATATGTGATGATAAAAATTGGTTCATGAGGAGCCAGTATGGATTTAGAAAGAAATTTTCTTGTGAGGCACAACTGGTGGGATTTCAGCAGGACATATCAGATCAGTTAGATTCAGGAGGCCAGTTAGATTGCATAGCCATAGATCTTTCCAAAGCCTTTGATAGAGTGGAACATGGAATATTATTAAAGAAATTGGAGGGAATAGGATTGGACGTAAGGGTTACACGTTGGGTAAAAACATTTCTAAATTCAAGGGTTCAGAAAGTCAAAGTAGGAAATAATATATCACAGGAAGAGAAAGTTTGGAAGGGAATTGCACAGGGTAGTATAATCGGTCTGTTACTTTTCTTAATATACACAAATTATTTAGGGAACAATATAACATAAAAAATAAGATTGTATGCAGATGATATAATTGTTTATAGGGAAATAAATAACATTGAGGATTGTTAATAATTACAAAGGGACCTTGAAAATATCCAACAGTGGGTTGAAGAAAATAATATGAAGGTTAATGGAGGCAAATCAACTGTTA
Organism: Anabrus simplex; assembly: GCF_040414725.1. Classification (NCBI taxonomy): domain Eukaryota; kingdom Metazoa; phylum Arthropoda; class Insecta; order Orthoptera; family Tettigoniidae; genus Anabrus; species Anabrus simplex. The sequence goes on along the minus strand of NC_090267.1, from coordinate 307,726,410 downwards.
CAATATTTACAAACAGAAGCTTTCAAACTGAATTTGAATACCGGTATACTTCGGATGAGGTAGTTATCCCAAAAGATGGCAAGTGCAAATACTTAGGTGTGAGATTTGAAAGTAATTTGCACTGGAAGGGTCATGTGGATGACATTGTTGGGAAAGCATACAGATCGTTACATGTCATAATGAGGCTACTTAAAGGATGCAACAAAGAATTAAAAGAAAAAAGTTACTTAAGTATGGTTCGTCCATTATTGGAATATGCATACAGTGTTTGGGATCCTCACCAAGAATACCTTATAAAAGAAATAGATAGTGTGCAGAGGAGAGCAGCAAGATTTGTAACAGGGGATTTCAGGAGAAAGAGTAGTGTATCAGAAATGTTAAAGGAACTTGGGTGGGAAACTTTAAGTAAGAGAAGGGAGAAAACTAGACTTATAGGATTATATAGAGCCTATACAGAAGAAGCAGCATGGGGAGAAATCCGTGAGAGGCTTCAGTTGGAAAATAATTATATGGGCAGGACTGACCACAAGTATAAAATTAGAAGGAATTTTAGCAGAACTGACTGGGGTAAATTTTCATTCATTGGGAAGGGTGTGAAGGAGTGGAACAGTTTACCAGGGGTAGTGTTTGATCCTTTTCCAAAATCTGTACAGGTATTCAAGAAGAAAATAAACAGCAACAGGGAAAGTAAATGGAATATTAGAGGGCATTCGACCAGTGCAGGCTATTGTAAATAAAAAATGTGTGTTAAAAAAATTAATTCCATCCCCTGGTCCATGGAGTTTGGACAGCCAAAGTAGGGGACTGCCTGTAGGGGTGAAGTACAGTGGGGACTTCGAGGACCCTGGGACCGCTATGGTAGCTGTGAAGGCCCTTCAGGAACTCTGAAAAGTGGTGGCAAAAGGGGGCTCTGGTTAAGACGCAGCAGGTCGTTATGCTACTTAGGTTCCAAAATGGGTTAAAAAATTTTTTTTAAGTAAATAAATGCAATGTAAATTTTAATCTTATACCAGTTGCATAGTATTATTTGAAATAATTTCACATACTGTATATGAGTTGACTATGTTTGTAAGTATAGGAGATATTATAAGTAGAATGTTGTAAACAATATAAATGTATTAAGGATGATCTGTTTGTTTAATAGAAAAAAATGTTAGCATAAGTTGTATATTATTGTATTCTAGAAAAAAATTCTTCTCTTGTTAATTTAAAATTTAGTGCTTGACAATAATGTATTTTAGTGTACCATTTGCCACCGAGGTAGACACCTCATTTGCAAATAAAGAGATTTTGATTTGATTTGATTATCCCATTTCTGTTACCATGCGATATATATCGATTACTAGAAAGTAACGGTTAGAATTTTATTTCAAGAAGTAAATTAGAGTAAAAATTGCCTTTGTAAGAAGTAATGGTTACAGAATATTCGTTGCAAGTAATTTAATACATGTACTCCATTACTTCCCAACTCTGGTCTTGGGTATTCCGTAATAGGACCGGGACGGTCACAGGACTCTCCTTCCCGTGCCGACTTCTATTCTACACACACACACACACACACACACACACATTTGATAAAAAGTGTCATTGGCATTCACTCATAGGTGAGAACAATGGTGTCTTCAGAGTGAATTAAGGTCGCCGATTATGGGTTGTCAGACGGCTTATGCGTAGACATCGGATGTATATACTGTATAAATCCTCAATGTAAGCATGCAGCTATGCTGCAAAAAATGGTGAAAATGCATTAAGAATGCACTTATTGTCATACCTGTATGATATGCAGACGTAACAGTCCTTTACTAGACTCACGCGATTCACTCACACCAATACATATAATCATGATCATGAATAAACAACTGAATGATAAACAAAAAAATTCACACCTCCTACGGCTGCCACTGTTTCACTAGTACAAACAATCCATGCATAGTTTGTGAGAGTTATCAATCTACCTCCTACAGCTGTGATTGTTCCACTAGTACAAACAATCCGTGCATAGCTTACGAGACGTATGTAATATCACGCAGTTATAATTTGTTGGGTAACAATAAACACATCTCGTTATCAGCTAAAAGAATATTGATTTTGTAAAGAGAAAATTAACAAGTGTCAGATGTTAGTTGCTTTGTTCTCAATATTGCAGGCTATAGTTTCCAGCAAACCAAGAGGGCGATGTAACGTGTACCACGATACACGCACGGTTGTCTAGGTTGTTGTGTATATTAATGTGTAACAGCGTATTATTTAATATAAATATGGAGGCAATCATTTTATTATTATGCCAAAATTAATGTCTAACATTGTAATGTGCATATATGACACATAATAATTAAGTTAGACTTTTCGAGTATTTATTGGTTAAAATTATCTATTTTTGTGGTAAGAATCAGACAGCCTTTTCTGGGACATTTCAACTTAGATTACATGGGTAATCTTGGGTAAAACCATGGACAGGTATATCTAGGTCACAGTCACGTGTATGTGATCAATACAGCACAGAAAATTTGGCTTCCTGGATTTATCCAGGCACCTGATTATGAAAACGTGGAGAGAATGAACGGAACAGATTTCGTTTTGAGTGAAGTAGAAAAGGTGAATGTCGAGGACATAAATACGTAGGAAGTGTAAGTCTGGAAGGGATTTATTATTCGTATTCAGAAGATGGAGAATTGCTTATTTGGTTTCAGAGGACGCGTGACTAGGGATGGCAGTTTTTTAAAAAATACCGATATATCGATATTTCGATATATTGAAAGCTTATTTTCGATAATCGATATTTATTGCACATAATATATCGGTATATTCAAGCGATATCGATATATCGTAACCCAAGAGTACAAGAGTAACTACAATATCACCACCAGACCTAGGGATGGCAGTTTTAAAAAAAATACCGATATATCGATATTTCGATATATTGAAAACTTATTTTCGATAATCGATATTTATTGCACATAATATATCGGTATATTCAAGCGATATCGATATATCGTAACCCAAGAGTAACTACAATATCATCACCAGATCTCAATGCATATATATCAATATTGGTTTATTCTGCCTGTGCACGCGACTGGTTGGTTGAGTTTATCTTGCTACTGGAATTCGCGGTTTAATTATCCATGGAAATTATCCATCAACGGCTGCTAATTTCAGATGACCACTAGCCTGCACGGTTGCTAGGGTTATACTTCCATAACACAAATTTTCATTCACCCGCAGCCACAAGACAGCAGTCGAGGCATAGATCCTGAATAAATAGCTTTTTTAGAGTGAAAGAAGTAGTGTCAGTAATGCTTGATGTTCATATAAACCTCGTAAATTAGTAGAAATGGCTGAAAATAGTTAAGAATATGATGCAGCATCTACCGTGCAAGTATTTATGGTTTTATCATTGCATTGATAGGATAAACAAGGAAGAGGAAAGGAAGCGGCCGTGGCCTTAAGTTAGGTACCATTCCGGCATTCGACTGGAGGAGAAGTGGGAAACCACGGAAAACCACTTCGAGGATGGCTGAGGTGGGAATCGAACCCACATCTACTCATTTGACCTTCCGAGGCTGAGTGGACCCCGTTCCAGCTCTCGTACCACTTTTGAAATTTCGTGGCAGAGCCGGGAATCGAACCCGGGCCTCCGGGGGTGGCAGCTAACCACACTAACCACTACACTACAGAGGTCTTACCACGCTTACGTCTCTTGGTTAACTGTTTTGTTGAAACATTCAAATTTACGTGCAAACCAGATTCAGAATGTCATAAAATCAAATGAAATTTTCCAATCATTTAGTAATACATAGAAGCAGATTCGAACAAATCAAAACATTGTTGATGGCTTCAAGCATGCTGCACATTTTAACGGACTTAAATTCTTAGCTGCCGCCTTACCTTATAAAGTAAGGAATCAATCAAATTCGGAATTATGTACAAACAAATTAAAATTTTTAATCATTCAGTATTATGTACAGATAGATACAAACAAATTAAATATTTCTTGATGGCTTCAAACAAGTTGCATATTGTTAATACATCCCCGATTTATAGAACTTCAATATAATTTCAAATCCTTGTATTTTGGAAAAGAAATAATTTTATATCGAGAGATATCGCTATTTTGTTTTGATAGTAGGATAATATCGGCATGTCGATATCGAATGAAATATCGATATTTATTATATCGGAACGTCCCTAGGTGTTATCGATGCCTACGAGATAAGTAAAGGCCTCAGCATGCACGGTCTCTTCAAGTACTAAATTTACAAAGTAGCAGCAGTTCAAATATCGCCGCTGGATGTGAGGTTTTCCCTCCATTCCTCAGCACGATTCCAATTGGCATTACGATAATAACTTGCACATAAAAGCACATTACAAATATAAAACATTGCGTTTTGAGTAGAAAAGTGATATTTCTATGACGTTTAATGAAGAAAAATAAATGTATCACCGAGTAATTCAAGATGAGCTCATACGAATCAGGTAGTATAATTGCAACCGGAAAGTACACATCCTAATAAAAATGAAAATACTTCATAGTATATTTTAAAACACTGCAGTATTCACAGAGCCTTCGTCGATGAATGCAGAGTGGGTCTCGGCCCACAAGTGGCCACGGCTGGTCCGTGGTCCAACAGCTCTGCACTCCGACCGGCCAACCGAGCAGAGGAAGGGTGGCTCTTCGTCTCTGTATTCGAGAGACTGGACAGGGCTGGACCTCACGGCTGGTCTCCACTGTCGGTTTTCCTGAGAATGGTTTTACGTGGTTTTCCATTCTCCTACAATAAGGCAAATGCTGGGAGGGTTCCTAGTATAGGCCACGGCCGCCAACCCCCTCACCATCTCCGAGCATCTCCTTCGCCGTAACAAATCTCCCGGCCTCACAGACGGCGTCACCATCTAAGAGGCCCGCCTCCTCCTTCAGGGGAGGAATTAAAACATTTTAGTATTAGTACGTAACCTAGTCTTGCCATGCAAATACCCTGAAAAAAAGTGTTGGCATTGATTGCGACTAGTTTTAGTAGAAATGCTAAAACACGTGCTTTCAAAATGTTCACTACATACTACAGACTTCGAGGAAGGTTGCCACATGCTATTTTTCTCGTCACCGCGACATGGCATGATTAAGACCCATTTTTCTCGTAGTTCCACATTTGCTCGTGGAAATAAATGCCACTACCTTTCTGAAGTTTACTTTTGCAGAATGGTGCACAGCAATAAACCATTGTTTACCACGCGCAATAAACATCTTGTGAATAGAATGTTTACAATAAATACTCTCTCGGCTCTTGTATATTTATCAATATGCACAAAACATTTTCTTAATGTAAATCCACAGCCTGTTTAGAGTTATTTGACCGGGTCAGCAATGGAACGAATTAAGCCCCATCTAGCGGCGAGAATAGGAAATTTTCCGGCTGCCGAAGCCTGTCGCATTCCTCTGGGGCAATGATTAATGACTGACAAATGAAATGATATTTGAGAGTGTTGCTGGAATGAAAGATGGCAGGGAAAACCGGAGTACCCGAAGAAAAACCGGTCCAGCACAAATCTCATATGGAGTGACCGGGTTTTGAACCACGAAACCCAGCGGTGAGAAGTTGGCGCGCTGCCACCTGACTCGCGGAGGCTTCTATTTTCATAACTTTACGTTTAAATATAAACCATATACTCATCACAAGCTGAATACACAAATCAACGCCTTTTATAATGAATTTTAAGGCTTATCTCACCTAAACTTACCTTTTTCCTTCACAGTTTCCATATAGTCTGTGTTGTTAAATGGTGGAGGGCTAACACGAAGTCTAGCGGTGACTCTGGAACTAGAACGTATTTCGCGCTGTGTAAACTGCCATGCGGAGGCAACTGTGTTACATATTCCACCGTTTGTATTCGAATTATAGTCCGGCCTACCAGAGGCTCAGAGCAAGGTATTGATTAGATTGGATGTTTCCAGGTTGCAATTCCACCTTCACTAGCACCATCTCTTGCAGAATTATCGGCGTTCTCTAGTGCGGAAGTTGTTAATGAAAATAATAATTCAAAGAAAAACGATATATTAATGGAAAAAACCGATATATTATTCGATAAATCGAATCAAAATTTCTATATCGATATATCGATAAATCGAAAGGAAAATATCGGTATTTCATAAAAACCGATAAATCGTTGCCATCCCTACGCGTGACGTTACTCGTATTGTTCGGTGAATACTTGTGCTATGATAACTCAGTGCTTGTGGATAGTGACTGTCGTCAGTATATCGTGCTGCCAGTCCGATATTGAAGAAGCCTGAGAGAGTGTATTTGTGTGCCAGTGTTGTAAATTGGGGGAGAGGCTGTGCACTGCCTCAATTCGGTCGCACACAAACTATCGTCAGTCTATCGAACTATGTGGGAGTAGCTTGATAAATTTTACCAAGTGCTTTAAGTTGGATGGCACTTTATGTAAGCGGTTGCAAGGAGTATCCTGCGCGAGAGAAGACAATATGGCACGAGTTTGGAGATCTTCGCAGGAAGATCGAACTGAGGACTGTTCTGGAGTTCTCAAAGAAGAGGCTTCAAATTCTGGCACGGAAACAGGCATCTATAGGGGTCAGTAACCATCTATTCTAAAGCTGGTAAGAGAGAGGAGAATAATATGTGAGGTTAGGGTTGTTCTTTCTTTTCAGAAAATTATAAGTACTAATTTGTAAAATTTTACATGATCTTGTTTGTTTTGAATGTATAGATATATTAGAGTCAAACAGTTAATTAAATTTATTTATGGTAGCCGTGTATTATTATTATTATTATTATTATTATTATTATTATTATTATTATTATTATTATTATTAATTGTTTGGAGCACAAATAGTGTCCGAATGTTATGAAAGGCGTTGCTCATAGGACCAGTCATGCTGCAGTGGCACCTTCTGGTCCAGTGAGGAAACCAATGGCAAACTACCTCACTCTTCATCTTGCCTAGTACGCCTCATTTGGGCTCTGCCATTGGTTTTTGTGGTTTTCCTATAACTGCATAGCCTTTGGTGGTGCTATCTGAGGATCCAACCAGCCTCTGGGCTGATGACCTAACAGACAGATTATTAATTGAGGGATCCTATGGTGACCTCTGTTTCCCATTTACCTACATTATCGACAAATTATAAATAATAATAATAATAATAATAATAATAATAATAATAATAATAATAATAATAATAATAATAATAATAATGTGCCTGTTGCCATTTCTTGATGGATGCAGTATTTTTGTATCCGTCTCTTGGCACAGGCCAGAGCAAAGTGTAGCTTCCACCGAAGTCCCAGTCTCATCCATGGCTGTGACAATATGGAAGCTGCTGGGGTATGGGTGGTGCTAAGTAGTGACATTTGGGGCACAACTAGTGTCTGAGGGTTATGAAAGGTGCTGCTCATAGGATCAGTCGTGCTGCAGTGGCACCTTCTGGTCCAGTGAGGAAAGCAATGGCAAACTACCTCACTCCTTATCTTGCCTAGTGCGCCTCATTTGGGCTCTGCCATTGGTTTTTGCAGTTTCCGTATAACTGCATAGCCTTTGGTGGTGCTATTTGAGGATCCAACCAGCCTCTGGGCTGATGACCTAACAGACATATTATTATCGTTATTTGTATGTATTTATTCACTTATTTTAAACAGCAAATAAATCATTGTAAGAATGGTAAGGCAGCCGGCCTAGATGAAATATGTGTTGAGCAAATTAAGCAATTTGGACCTGTTGTTTAACAATGGTTACTAGAAATGTACAACAACTGTACAAACACATGCAAGTTACCACGTGTGTGGAGGAAAGCCAGAGTAATCGCAATTCTCAAACCAGGAAAAGACCCAAATGATCCGAAAAATTACAGATCTATCTCACTGTTGTGTCATCTGTACAAGATCCTAGAACGGATGATCCTGGAAAGACTTACTGTGATGATTGAACCACTTCTTATCCCAGAGCAAGCAGGATTTCGTAAAGGAAAAAGTTGTAGTTCACAGGTCCTCCATCTGACAGAGTATATCGAAGATGGATATGAAAATCATAAAATCACAGGGGTGGCTTTTATCGACTTATCTGTTGCATATGATACAGTTAATCATCGTATACTGTTGCGCAAATTATACAGCATGACAAAAGATTACAAGATGACTCAAGTAATTTGCAATCTTCTCCAAAATCGTAGGTTCTTCGTTGAATTTCAGGATCAGAAAAGTCGATGGAGGAAACAAAAGAATGGTTTGCCACAAGGCAGTGTTCTCGCCCCTATGCTCTTTAACATCTATACGAATGACCAACCTCTTCCAGTTGGCACCAGAAGCTTCATATATGCGGATGATCGAGCTATTGCTACTCAAGCAAACTGCTTTGAGGTTGTAGAAGAAAAGTTATCAGAGGCTCTTTCTGAACTATCCTACTACTACAGAAGAAACCAATTGAAGCCTAACCCATCTAAAACTCAGGTATGTGCCTTCCATTTAAAGAACAGACAGGCGTCAAGGAAATTGCAGGTAGTATGGGAAGATACTCAACTAGATCACTGCCCAACACCTAAATATCTAGGTGTAACATTGCATCGTGCTCTCACCTACAAACAACACTGCATGAACATCAAGCAGAAAGTGTCGGCTAGAAACAACATCCTTCGCATGTTGTCTGGAACCAATTGGGGTACACATCCAAAGACGTTGAGAACTACAGCCCTGGCTCTGTTTTACTCCGCTGCAGAGTACACTTGCCCTATTTGGTACAGATCAAGTCATGCTAAACAAGTTGACATTTCTCTAAATGAAACATGTCGACTCATTACCGGCTGCTTGATACCAACTCCACGAGATAGAATCTACTGTTTGGCTGGAATCGCCCCACCATATATAAGAAGAGAAGTTGCATCCATGAATGAGAGAAATAAAGCACTTACCTCATGTGCACACTCATTGAATGGATATGAACCTGCCCACCGAAGATTGAGGTCTAGGAGGAGTTTCCTGAATACAACCGAAGATTTAAACGAATCTGCTCAATCCACAAGGTTGAGATTATGGAGAACTAGAAATCCTCAACTTGCTGGTTGGATGCTACCAATTGAACATCTCCCTCCAGGACACGAGGAACATTGGTCTACATCGAAATCGTTGAACAGACTTCGCACTGGGGTTGGTAGATCAAGAATCAATATGGTAAATTGGGGATTTCCTGGCACATCCAGACAATGTGAATGTGCTGAAGACCAAACCACAGGCCATTCCATGAACTTTAAGTTGCACAATAGAGGACTTGATGGCTGCAACACCTAATGCCCGTGATTTGGCAAAATTCTGGGCAGACACTATTTGATATGTATGCCATTAAGTACCATTATGCTATGTAAAATATATGCTTCTGATACGAATAAAATAAAACTTATTTTAAATTGTATTTCATTGCAAGTCTCCAAGTGATAATTACATTCAGTTATGGTACGACAAATAATATTTTATTAATATTATTTTCTAATATTACAATTAACGCCCAAGCACGAGGCAAATTATTTAAGTAGATTACAATTGTCACCCAAGAGTGGTGCAGTGGCTAGTGGTACATTACAATTGACGCCGAACGGTAGGGCATATCTTTATAATTATAATACAATACAAATTATGAAGAACGTGACACATAAATGTAACTGAATAAACCTGGGTACAAGTCTATTAAGAAAACATGGTATAGCCCTAGTCTAGGCACTCCACTCGCTCCGCTTGCTGTACAATGCTGTACACGAAAGCTCGCGGCCGGTGATGCTCTTTTATTTTTAGTTCGCGGGATTGCTGATAGGAGCGTCCTTTATGATCTGCGAACTGTTGCCAACTGTTAAGGAAATATCCAAATCCAACATGCCCACGAAATTTGATGTAGTAAATGCCCGTGAAATTTGTTGTAGTATTGCTATGGCTTTGTGCGGAGGTTGCGAGCTGAAAATTGCTTCATTTAATCGTTTGCAGCAGAATTTATACGAGCTTTTGGACGTTTATCAACGGTACGGGTTGATAATGAGAGAGAGGAACTGTGAGAAGTGAGGGGGGGGCTCACGAAATTGAGTGTAGTGAGGAATAAAGTTATTTTCCGGTGCAATCGGCACGTAGGAGGGGTGAAGTGCACGTGGAACGTGAGTGCGAGGAAGAACACTTTTTTTCGAAAAATCACGCCTTTCCTTACACCAGGTAGGGTTTCTTTCTGTTTTGTGGTGTCTGTTAAGCAAGCCGCAGACTCCTCTTCTTCAATTGGAGCTTGGTGTTGAGAAGCAGACTATTGTTGACTGGACGAGCTTCTGTCGTGAGGTGTGTGTGGCGTGGGTGGACAGGAACAAAAAGAGAATAGGAGGGGTGGGAGTGATTGTCGAAATTGACGAAAGTAAATTTGGTCAATCTAAATATCACAGGGGAAGGAATCTTACAGGACAGTGGCTGTTCGGGGGAGTAGAAAGGAACAATTTCAAGAACTTTTTTGTTGTTCTTGTAGAAAGAAGGGACAAACAGACCCTGATAGCAGTCATTCAGGAGTGGATTTTACCTGGATCTATGAAAATTTCAGGCTGCTGGAAAGTATACGATTGCTTAGAGGACGAGGGATTTGTTCACTTCAGAGTGAACCATTTCCTGCAGTTTATTGACTCTTGGAGGAGAGGAAGAGTTAAAAGGGCTAACAGGCGTCAAATGCCGGGTGGTGGGGTTTCCATCCACACCCAAAACATTGAGAACAGTTAGCGTCACCTTAAACACGGAAGCTACTCCATTCCGGTATTCGGAAGAAAAAAGGGACACTTAGTAGGCTACCTTGCCGAATTTCTATTTAAAAGTGCTTTCCCCTTAGGAGAGAGAGTACACCATTTCTTCCGAGCTGCCGGAGAACTCTACCCTCCCCTGCATTAAGGTAGGTTTTAAATTTCATTAACTTATGTTGTACATATGTGTTAGGTTACAACCACTAAAGTACTTTCTTCTTGCCGTGCGGGCAGTATGCGCCGCGGCCATAGTTAAGAGTCCCCCGAAGGGAGTGTGGCTCCCGAATGGAGCCATTGTTCTCATGACAGAGCTTGGTCTGGATTTACAGTGTGTTACGGGCTCCCAAAATTACTGTATGTTCATCTTTCGTCTTACCTTCTGCATACTTCGTCGCCTTCCGGCTATGAACATTTCTACTGGCATCACTGTCCTCCGTCTCCTCACCCGCCTCGTCTGCGACTGGCTGCTGTTCCTGCTGCCTGTTCTGCACTTGATTACGTCACCTTCCAGCGTGTTCTCGGCCTCGCTTCGCTATGGTATATAAACTCGCCGCATCCATCGAATTGCGAGTCAGGCATTCTCTGTTAATGTGAGCGGCGGGAGCAGGCACCTTTTCGCACGGCTGGCCCGCGGCGATTTTAAAATTATAATTTAATTCTACGAGACTTCACTTCTTCACTGTGCAGGGTGAGCAGACTTACAATCTTGTTATTCTGATTTCTTGAAAATTTTGGCTTCATACGCCTTAACTTACTTTGTTTTTTCGAACTCTGGCCCATGCTGGGCACTTCATGCAGTTTGGAATAGATTTTTTCTACCCTTCAGTGTTTGTGATATTTCTGCAAGGACTTGTGCTTGGACGAACGTCTTTCTCTGTTACTAACTTTCTGTACATCCTGTGTGCGTGTGATTTCAAAGAAAACAGAGACAGCAGCCTGATTTTTCCCTTCTTCCATCCTTGCCATTCACGTCAGTTCATTTGCCATTCCCAGTCACCTTTTTTTCTTTCCCATTTTTAATTCATTTGCTTCCATTAGTAAAAGTGGCCTATGCTTATTTCAAACCAATTGGTATTTTGTGTGCGATTCGTCGTACCTTGTCTCTCTTTAAATGTTCAGGATTACTGTTAGTTTCCTTCTTTAACTGCGATAATATTATTCTATTCTGAGTCGAAACTGCTTGTTATTCCAGGAGTGTATTCCTCAAGTGTAAATATGTTGTTTTCCAGTTATCAGGTTATTACCCAGGTCTAGTCTCGGTCTAAAAGATCGCCCTTTTAAAATTCTTTGTGTAACTATGATACTTAGAAAATTTTAGTCAAACGAAACTTTTGTAACTCGATTATTACTATTGTGTGAATTGACTTGGTTATATTACATTTTCCCTTTGGTCATGTTATTAATACATCTTGTGGTTTGAACCTTGTGGTTTTGAGGTGTGCTTTACTTCCCTACTTTCCCTATTCTCATGTACTGTACCTTCCACGATATACCTCCTGGGCACAGGTCCAGATAATCACTGCGCGAACTCTGCTGAAGTTTTGTTGTTTACTTTGATTCATAACGCTTCGTTCTATTTTCTTCGTCGCTTGGTGCTCGAGCTCCCGTACTTTAGATATGCTATATGGCTGGTGTTCTCTATAAGGCGTGACCTTGACATCACCGCTTCTGATATCTGAGCAATATTGTTTTATGATTGGGCCTTTTCATTACCTATGCGGATACACTTATCTTAAGACTAAAATATCCGAAAAATGAAGTGTAACAAATGATAGGTTACAGCTACTAAATTACATATTTTCCTTCCCGTGTTTCTTGCTGTGTTTTTATTCTGCGCGGGTTGGTAACGGAATCAGAGAGTTAGGAATTATGGGAATGACGTCATGTCTGCCAATGGCCGTGCTCGTAACTGGCCGGCTAATGGTCGATGGCGCGTGAGAACTTTCCTTGTGTTATAAAAGTAAACATACCTTTGTGGGCGGGCTAGGTGGGTCCCTGGTACTTGCAATGAACACATCTCTCTTCCGAAAGAATTTTAAGGTACGATTCATATATATTTCTTCGCGAAGTTGTGTGTTAAATACTGGAATGCCGAGGGTAGGGCGCTGCCCAAAACATTTTGATCTCATATACACAACGAAACGAACGTTTGTTACAATCCACTCTCATAATAACATGACATTTTCAGAACCTCATTAGAAAATCAGTAAGAACAATGATTAATTGCGTTGGAAATGTACTAAGAGTTACACTACAACGTGAGATTGCTAGTGCTTACAATATATCTTACGTCCTCGGCGATTTCAAACTGCGTAAGGAATACCAAAAAGACATTACAAAATACACCTATTATTCAGCTCTGAACTTCTGGACTACAAACGGTTAGCCGTGTTGCTAACATAACGGAACATCACCAGTTATTCAGTTTGTAAACTGGCAGCACATGTATTGCGAACTGTGTCAATCAACTGCAAATATAATCCTAATATTTGAAATCTGAATAATGAACCTTTATTGATGCATCAGTTTAAATGAATAATCTAGTATTGTGATACTTTGGCAAACATCTCTCTTTTGGATATCTGAGTGATCTTCTGTTTTAGCCAATTATGGTAATGACTAATACTAGTAAATGCAGAGAATTGAGTTTTTTCACATTTTGAGTGATTTTTAGGTTTTACGCCCACACTCATAATGCCTCGCAAGTACCATTTGTTGTCTTCTGATCTGAAGAAAGCAAGACCACTGCCGCTGTCCCCGGGACACATCGCAGTACCTGGAAAGAAATAATACTACAGAACATATCCATATACACTGACTGACAGAGCAAATGCAACACCAAGAAGGAGTGGTCAGAACTTTATGCCAATTGCAGGGTAGACTGACGTCACTGAGGTATGCTCATGATGTGAAATGCGCCGCTGTGCTGCGCACGTAGCGAACGATAAATGGGACACGGCGTTGGCGAATGGCCCACTTCGTACCGTGATTTCTCAGCCGACAGTCATTGTAGAACGTGTTGTCGTGTGCCACAGGACACGTGTATAGCTAAGAATGCCAGGCCGCCGTCAACGGAGGCATTTCCAGCAGACAGACGACTTTACGAGGGGTATGGTGATCGGGCTGAGAAGGGCAGGTTGGTCGCTTCGTCAAATCGCAGCCGATACCCATAGGGATGTGTCCACGGTGCAGCGCCTGTGGCGAAGATGGTTGGCGCAGGGACATGTGGCACGTGCGAGGGGTCCAGGCGCAGCCCGAGTGACGTCAGCACGCGAGGATCCGCGCATCCGCCGCCAAGCGGTGGCAGCCCCGCACGCCACGTCAACCGCCATTCTTCAGCATGTGCAAGACACCCTGGCTGTTCCAATATCGACCAGAACAATTTCCCGTCGATTGGTTGAAGGAGGCCTGCACTCCCGGCGTCCGCTCAGAAGACTACCATTGACTCCACAGTATAGACGTGCACGCCTGGCATGGTGCCGGGCTAGAGCGACTTGGATGAGGGAATGGCGGAACGTCGTGTTCTCCGATGAGTCACGCTTCTGTTCTGTCAGTGATAGTCACTGCAGACGAGTGTGGCGTCGGCGTGGAGAAAGGTCAAATCCGGCAGTAACTGTGGAGCGCCCTACCGCTAGACAACGCGGCATGATGGTTTGGGGCGCTATTGCGTATGATTCCACGTCACCTCTAGTGCGTATTCAAGGCACGTTAAATGCCCACCGCTACGTGCAGCATGTGCTGCGGCCGGTGGCACTCCCGTACCTTCAGGGGCTGCCCAATGCTCTGTTTCAGCAGGATAATGCCTGCCCACACAATGCTCGCATCTCCCAACAGGCTCTACGAGGTGTACAGATGCTTCCGTGGCCAGCGTACTCTCCGGATCTCTCACCAATCGAACACGTGTGGGATCTCATTGGACGCCGTTTGCAAACTCTGCCCCAGCCTCGTACGGACGACCAACTGTGGCAAATGGTTGACAGAGAATGGAGAACCATCCCTCAGGACACCATCCGCACTCTTATTGACTCTGTACCTCGACGTGTTTCTGCGTGCATCGCCGCTCGCGGTGGTCCTACATCCTACTGAGTCGATGCCGTGCGCATTGTGTAACCTGCATATCGGTTTGAAATAAACATCAATTATTCGTCCGTGCCGTCTCTGTTTTTTCCCCAACTTTCATCCCTTTCGAACCACTCCTTCTTGGTGTTGCATTTGCTCTGTCAGTCAGTATATATATATTTGCTAGTTGCTTTATGTCGCACCAACATACATACGTATTATGGCGGAGATGAAACAGGAAAGGGCTAGGAGTGGGAAGGAAGCGGCCGTGGCCTCAATTAAGGTACAGCCCCAGAATTTGCCTGGTGTGAAAATGGGAAACCACGGGAAACCATTTTCAGGGCTGCCGACAGAGTTCGAACCTACTATCTCCCGAATACTGGATACTGGCTGCACTTAAGAGACTGCAGCTATCGAGCTCGGTATCCATATTTTAGGTAGTCGGCTATTCAGCCCCAGTGACATGTAAATTGTCGATAAATTCAATTAAAATATTAGGCCCACACATCGTTTTATTATGGCAGAATAACTACTTCATTCTTGACGAAGGTTTTTAGCGTTTAGGTACAAAATCTGTTTGTTTGGTGGAGAAAAGGCCGAATGTTAGAAGTTTTTTAATTACAGTTGCAGTACTGAAATTATATACATGCTCTGAACACTAAGATGCGTCATTATAACAAGCAAGATGACGACGGAAGCACGTATCTAAGTGCGTTGGTACAGCATGTGTTCAAAATGTGCAACCTCACATCTCACGCATTGTTCATAACGGTTCTGTCGAACATGTTGATGAACATATGCTATCAGAAGGGCACTAAAAATAAAGGGCACTAAAAATACTGTATTTTCTATGGTAATTCGGGAAATTCCCGGGAGGGGTCTTCTTTTATTTTCATTTTGTTTTTGCTTGTGATTTAACGTCGTACTAACACATCAGAGGTTTACGACGACGCAAGAATGGGAAAGGGCTAGTATTGGAAAAGTAGTGGCTGTGGACTTAATTAAGACACAGTCCCAGCATTTGCCTGGTGTGAAAATGGGAAACAACGGAAAAACATCTTCAGGGTTGCCAACGGTGGGATTCGAACCCACCATCTTCCGAATGCAAGGTTACAGCTGCGTGCCTCTAACCGCACGGCCAACTCGCCCGGTGCTTTTGTCCTTGCGGCATCCAATATTCACCTGTATGTTCAACAATCTACAGGGCCGTTATTAACAATACATGAGGTCAGGTCACATCATTTATACTAAACTATATACACACCTTATGAAATGTTTGGACTATAACGTCTTGGTAACAGTTTTGCTTGTACGCCTATGTATAATCTTGACTTTCTATACACTTTACTTACCGTTTTGAAGTCCTGCACAAAACTTATCTGGCGTTAGGTAACTATGAAATTCATTGGGAACAGCCTTGTAGCACGTATCGAAATCAACGTATGGTAACTGAACTGCAATGCGAATTCCACTGAATTGATCGTATTCCGTAACACCCCAACCTACCGCCTAAAACAACAGATACATCTTTGTGAGAAACAAATTAAAACTCTTATAGAACTGAAAGAAATAAAATTTGAACACCCTCGAAACTCGAAATCAATCCTACCTGGTTTGTAGTGCGAACGATGAATGGGAATGTAGGATCCATATTAAACAGCGTTTGGACAGAGACACCATTCCAGACGAAACGAGAAATGCGAGGTTAGTACTTACAGTAGAATTCCATTAGTCCGGCATTCAACAGTCCGGAACGCCCGATGGTCCGGCACCATTCCAGGAATTTTAATATTATTATCTCTTAATAATGATCTTTCCTGAACAATTTGATGCATTTGTCGAAACCATTGGAAGTGTATTTTTTATTATTTCAAAGTAAATAGTGCAAATGTATCTGATCAATCCAGTTGTTATGCATTGACTTACTTAAATATCTCTATCTCTGGAAATATTCAGTCTGGAAGGCTGTGTGCTACACTGAGTACTGGAAAGCCAACCATATGATTAAAAAAAACCAGATTTAAAAAATTAAATGTATGGGCCACGTTCAAAAACGGATGGGAACATACCTTCAAAAATTGAAGCGGACGGAAGGAAAAGAGAAGTTGTAGATGGAAGGTCTCTCAATGGTAAAGGAAGACTTACAGATAAAAATATCGATGAACTTGGGCATTATTATGGAATGACAATAAAAAACAACGCGATTGAAAAGAGGAGTGTGTTATTAAACTAATGATTCTGCTGATCAACATTTTACTGCAAAACGCGGCGTTAGCGCTGTTTTCACTGTACGCCTTAACCTACATCGTAGTAAGAGGTACCGCCCGATAGTCCGGCATTTTCGGTAATCCGACACCGGGCCGGTCCCGATCGTGCCGGACTATCGGACTTTTACTGTACTTCCTAGTCAAAGTCATACGATCAGACCATTACGATTTATCTCTGGCATCCGAAATGACCTTGAATTTTAGCGTAAATTGGTTCAATAAAATTGGCTCAATAATAAATTTTAGGATAAATTGGTTCTGAATGTTGTGTATGTTAGGTATTCAGCCCGAAGGCTGGTTTGATCCTCTGCAGCTACGCCAACAGCTGTCATAAATAGCCTAGGCGTCACTGAAGAGGCGTACTACGGAAATGAGGAGTGAGGTAGTTTCCCGTTGCTTTCCTCACTGAGTCAACAGTTGCTATTACATATCAGTCTGCCAAGCCCACTGAAATACATGCACCAACCGACCCTATGAGTGATATTTTCACACCATTCATAACAGGGACTGACTGCATAAGGAATGGTATTACTAGCATCACTCATACCTCGTTCACTTTCATATTGTCAAAGCCAAGGATGAGACTGAGACCGGTCAATGAAAGTAACAAATTTGATATAGCCCATACCAGAAGACATAGTGCACTGTAAACACTACATCTCGCCAGCAAAGGCATAATAATTGGTTAAATAATAATCATATTAAAGTATTCAAGCTTTTTAGCCTAAAGAACTTGAATAGATACATAAATAATCACAATCGATGAAATTTAATTATGGTTACCTTCGGGGAAATTAAATTTTGAAATAATAATGCTATATTAATATTAATGATGTCCTTCTGGCAAATTTAAGAACCTGCGCTTGGGTTTAGTTTTGGTCTTGAAAAGGCCACATTGTCAAGAACGATTAGCTATCATGTTTATAAGACGAAATGCCCTTAAGGAATGTGGAGCTATAGGCCTACTAGCAATAAATAAATTAGATGACTAATTTACTGATGAATTTGAACAATTTTTGAGCTCAATGAATTTCTCATTCCTTTGTAGTATCAAGCAGTTTGGTCCATGCCGCCGACTTCGTCCTGATGACAGTTTGTACTGAAAGCCTGCAGTCTATCGTGGAACGTGAAATCAGGTGCAACGAGTATGATAAGAAAATTAGCCTTTCCAATACTTAAGTAATGTCAGTAAGTAAGAAACTTAAGAGAATCGAATGTCAGGTTGGAAATACAAAACTGGAACAGGTAGATTATTTCAAGTATTTAGGATGTGTATTCTCCCAGGATGGTAGTATAGTAAGTGAGACTGAATCAAGGTGCAGTAAAGCTAATGCAGTGAGTTCGCAGTTGTGATCACCAGTATTATGCAAGAAAGAAATCAGCTGGCGGACGAAACTATCTTGACACCGGTCTGTTTCCAGACCAACTTTGATTTACGGGAGTGAAAGCTGGGTGTACTCAAGATATATTATTCATAAGTTAAAAGTAACAGACATAATAATAGTGAGAATGTTCGCCGGTATAAACAGGTGGGAACAATGGAAGGAGGGTAATCGAAATGAGGTGACAAAGGCTAAGTTAGGAATGAACTCGATGGATGGAACTGTACGCATAAACCGGCTTCGGTGGTGGGGTCATGTGAGGCGAATTGACTCGACCATGGATGATAAGAGAAGAAGAGGGAGACCAAGACGACTCAGTTCATAAAGATTTACAGATAACGTGTAGAGGACTAAACGAGGCCACTGAACCAGTTAATGGAGGATTGAGGCGGCAGTTACTAAATTCACAAAGGTTTGCATACTGAATGTTGAAAGGCATAACAGTATATAATGAACTTGTATGTATTTATGTATGTAGCATTAATGCAAGTTAAGTACAACAACGTTCAATGACCTCCTTGGAGAGGTCTGAAAGCAGTTCTGGATATATCGTAAACTAAACGATCATTCCCTTCTTAAAGTAATATTTTAAGTTGTAAATCAACTAATTCGGTGGTTCACAAACATTTTACCTTTGGATCCAGTTGACAAGAACTTCGCCCATTCCCCACCCTCGCACCCTCCATGCGCAGTTTAATTCATAGAAGTAATTGCTTCCGTTTTTATTCAGTTTACTTTGCGACTTTGCTCGTATAGCTTTACAGCTTTGACATGACGGCATCTATAAAATCAGACCATATATATTCGAACCTTAGTGTAACGAAATTATGAGGTCAAATTCGTGCTCATATCTCCGGAACTACAGAACGTTTCGAAATAGTTGAGGTGCCATTTGACTAAGAATTGCGATTTTGGGGGAAATATGACTCTCGGTGGGCCTCGGTTTAATACGTCAGGCGTGAAGCGAACTTAGCTTTGTACGGATGTGATACTTGGACAGTGAGGAAATGTGAAAAGTACATGCTTGAAGCTTTCGAGCTCTAGTGTTATAGGCGAATGCTCAAAATTAGGTGGACGAAGAAAATGACAAACGAACAAATCATGATGTAAATACAAGAAGAACGAAGCATGTGGAAAAACATTGTGCGACGAATGTGCAACCAAGGCTTGGAGAAATCTTACTGACTATACTACGGGGATGGCTTGAAGGAAAAAAAATAGTAGAGGAAGACCAGAATGATCTTGTATCCAACAAGTTCGAAAAGGTGTTTGCTGCACAAAATATCAAGATATAAACAACTTGGTCAATACAGAAATCCAATGGAGACGTTACTTTTTCTTCTTCTGCTGCTGTAAATCAACCTTCGGGTTGATAACTAGACGATGATGATGCTGAAGAAGGGAGTGTGGTTGCTTTACAGAAAGTGGCGGTTGATATTTATGAAGATGCGTAGTTTTAACTGAATACATTTAGATCAGTTTTAATTTTTATATGTTAATAGGTATACTGTGGCTGCCTTTAGAATACTCCGCGTTCCCCTTTAAACGTACAGTTTGAGAGTCAGTGGTCTGGACAATGAATTTATGATTGAACAGTCGGTTTGACTCCCTGCAACACTTATTTATGATGCCAATTAATCCTATATTAAAGGGTCTAAAATTGAGCTCACGGACTCTTATAAAGAAAGCTAAGTGCTATACATTAACCAATACATGAGTTTCAGTTTTGTTGAAAATAACCTGGAAGTTAACAATTGCTCTGTCCTGTATTAGCTGCATACACGTATACCGTTATGTGTAAATACAGAGGTAACGTACTTACCGTTCCATATTGATGTTCCAATTGGGAATCGTCAAAAGAGCTGTCCCAGTCAATTTCAATTGGATTAACTTGAAAATTCATAAATATTTCCTTCTTTGCCACTAAAATGGCTATATCGTAAGCATAATTTATGTCATAATCATGATATCGCTCATGGAATACGATATCCTTTATCTGAAAAAAGAAAAAAACAGTACTCACCGTCAGTACTCGATATAAATGAGTTTTAGTGAAATCTGTCAGAAACAAACAGTAATTATGTTTAGAAATATAGCTACTGTGGAGTTGTAGGTTGTAAACTTAAGTAACAAATGTTCAACATAATGGCGAAAGATCTCTTCCAAACAGTGACTGGAATCTGATTCTTCCTGACGCTCATGAACTCAGTTAATGCAAAAACACATGTGACTAATTCTGGCCAACCGAAATGTTGGAGGAAATGGATAACAAACTCAAAGAAAATACTTGACTTCTAAATTATAAATATTGTTTCGTTCTCTTCAAAATTACTTTAAGATAATTTATTGTAAAGTACAATCAATATTACTGGTGATTGACAAACCGTAGAAACGAAATGTTCTTAAATTCACTTATAAAACTGGCATTATTTACGATATATACCTTTTCGAAAAATCTAAATGTGGTAGATAGTTGACAACAGCGCATAGTTAAAGAAATACTATGTGACGCTGTTTTTAGCTCTGAAATTTTAATATTTTCCCGTGATATAATAAAACCCCATAGCACTACAGCCCTTGAAGGGCCTTGGCCTACCCAGCAACCGCTTCTCAGCCCGAAGGCCTGCAGATTGCGAGGTGTCGTGTGATCAGCACGACGAATCCTCTCGGCCGTTATTCTTGGCTTTCTAGACCGCGGCCGCTATCTCACCGTCAATTCTAATCGCGTAGGCTGAGTGGACCTCGAACCAGCCCTCAGGTCTAGGTAAAAATCCCTGACCTGGCCGGGAATCGAACCCGGGTCCTCCGGGTAAGAGGCAGGCACGCTACCCCTACACCACGGGGTCGGCCCCGTGATATAATACTTGGACTAAAATTTAGCATATTCGAAGTATTTTGTTCCCCATCACGGATGTGTCCTACATAGAACTGATATTACATAGTATACGTTTCTTACGAAAGGTCCGCTCCATGGCTAAATGGTTAGCGTGCGGGTCCAGAGATCCCTGGGTTCGATTCCTGGACGGGTCGGAGATTTTAACCTTAAATGGTCAATTCCCTTGGCTCGGGGACTCGGTGTTTGTGCTATTCCCAACGTTCATGCAACTCACACACCACACACAACACTAGCCTCCACCACAATAACACGCAGTTACCTAAACATGGCAGATGCCACCCACCCTCGTCAGAGGGTCTGCCTTACAAGGGCTGCACCGGCTAGAAATAGCCATACGAAATTGTAAATTACTCTTGCGAAAGAATGTCATTACATAAACAATTTTAACAGCCTTTTAATTTTTAATTACCCCAATTCTCCAACGTAATTTTAATTTTTAATTAATTATAGCAAGAGATTTAGGTAGAGGTAATACATCTCTAAATATTCCACGGCTACGCACATGTTGCCGGTTAAGTGAATATAGTCACGGTTTATTTCAAGGTCATCGTAATTGTATGTACCATTAACCATATCCCTCTTCACTTGGACAAATGTGGCATAAGAAACGTAAAATCAAATGGTCCAATTAGGGAAATATCCCACAAAATCTCCACAAATTAACCGTTACTTTCCTGAAAGTGGTACTAAACTGACTCGTCCAGGTAATGTAGAATATTCGCTTTTGATGAATGTTTTCACTTTATCACTGCAGCTAATTCTCCTCATAGGACCGCCTTGAAAGTTGCAGTATATATTTTATAACGATAACGTAATTAATTCTTAATGATACATATTTTCCTGCTAACGATATTTTGCTAATTTCCACGTGTGGTGGACGATTACTTTTCTGGAAATCTTCACTATGGTGCATATTCTGGGAATATACCTTTCTTCAGACCAGATTTGAGGCTAAGGGAACATCATTCACTTATTCAAACCTTTGATGAATTTATATATTTTTAATTAACGTTAAAATAATGTTGTTTTGCAGTGTAAGAAATATTAATAGCAATGACCTAGTCATCATCATCATCATCATCTGTTTACCCTCCAGATTCGGCTTTTTCCCTCGGACTCAGCGAGGGATCCCACCTCTACCGCCTCAAGGGCAGTGTCCCGGAGCTTCAGACTCTTGGTCGGGGGATACAACTGGGGAGGATGACCAGTACCTCGCCCAGGCGGCCTCACCTGCTATGCTGAACAGGGGCCTCGTGGAGGGATGGGAAGATTGGAAGGGACAGGCAAGGAAGAGGGAAGGAAACGGCCGTGGCCTTAAGTTAGGTACCATCCCGGCATTCGCCTGGAGGTGTAGTGGGAAACCACGGAAAACCACTTCCAGGATGGCTGAGGTGGGAATCGAACCCACATCTACTCAGTTGACCTCCCGAGGCTGAGTGGACCCCGTTCCAGCCCTCGTACCACTTTTCAAATTTCGTGGCAGAGCCGGGAATCGAACCCGGACATCCGGGGGTGGCAGCTAATCACGCTAACCACTACACCACAGAGGCGGCATAACTTTCAATTATTCTGAAGTTATTCAGAAAGTTTCAAAACAAAGCGAATTTACATTATGTTTGTCTCATAATCATTTATCACACTCTGCGGGACCTAAAGCTGAACGATACATCCGAAATTCACTTTCATTTCAAGAGTGACACGTGCATTACCTGGCATTCGAATCGTAACCATTTTTGGTCGAAGGTTAAAATTCACTAAGATATTACACGTCCAAATTCCTGGTTCATAGTCCGACTCGTTGGCTGAACGGTCAGCGTACTGGCCTTCGGTTCAGAGGGTCCCGGGTTCGATTCACGGCCGGGTCGGGGATTTTAACCGTAATTGCTTAATTCCAATGGCACGGGGGCTGGGTGTATGTGTCGTCTTCATCATCATTTCATCCTCATCACGACGCGCAGGTCGCCTACAGGTGTCAAATAGAAAGACCTGCACCTGGCGAGCCGAACCCGTCCTGGGATATCCCGGCACTAAAAGCCATACGACATTTCATTTTCCTGGTTCATACTCTAACAAAAATATTAGTTAACGCGACAGTTACGATTTTTAGATGCCGTTTAGGATGTGTGGTAAACAGTAAGTGCTTGCCATACAGAAGGCTTCCTTCTGCTGATTGTTTCAGTTTAATCAGTTGCCCTACTTATTTTTGTCCTCTTTTTTCTGCCCCTTTAGCATCGCCTCACTGTACTAGCACATTTTGCTCTTTCAAGGTATGTAACCCGGATAGGAACCCAAAGAATAGCTACACAAAAGTGTCTGTGGTGTAAAAATTGTATTTCTATGTTTTGACTTCTTGCGCTACATGGAGCTTCTTAAGAAACTATGTTACGCAGCAGTTCGAATCTTCGCCACTCGATGTAATGGAAACTTTGTATAACTGGTAAGAAAATTAGTGAAAGCCGTAATTGCGCTTTTCTCAAAATACAGTTTTTTTAATAGCAAAAGTCAATAACTAATGCCTTCTGAAGTATTGTACCAAGAAGCATGAACTCTTCTTTTAAATGCTCAGTATCTTACGCCAATTTTAGAACCACAAAAATCTCAACAATGAAAAATTTGACTTAAGGTCATTTTCCGTGCAACAGGTCACATATTAATTTTCCACATACTCTTTATTTCCCATCGTAGATTATACAGTATTTTAAACGCAGTGATTTACTATTCCACTAGTAGTTGTTTCCATACTGATAAGTGATAAGTATACACTTGAATAGAAGGATATCTCCTCATAACTTAATATGAGACCTGAAATATGATTTAAGGCACAACACGCCCCTTCACTACAGTACAGTAGACTTAGTAATATTATTCCGAGAACAAAATATTGTATAGGTGATAACTGGAAGCAATACTTGAGTTTCAAATTCGAAAATATCTACTCTTCGTAAGGCAATAATAATTCATTGTTACAGTCCTTGCGTAAGAAATTGCGCAAATACTCACCTCTCTCACCTGAGTACCGAAATCATAACTTATTTGTCTGTGAAAATTTCCAGCAGATATTCTGTAGTTATCCAAATGAACATCTCTTCCAGCATTCCAAAAGCAATGAGCAGCTGTGAATATCGAGAGAAATATATTTGTGATGTATACAATAAAGTGAAGCTGCTCCATGCGGGAGATGCTACAATACACAGCGTGCCGATTGGTTATAAAAAATGTATAGCAATAATATAGATATTACTTTAAATAATGTATATAACTGTTTGGTTATTCATTCTACCGAAACTAATTTTGAATAAATAAATTTATAAACTATCTAAGACCGGGCAAGTTGGCCGTGCGCGTAGAGGCGCGCGACTGTGAGCTTGCATCCGGGAGATAGTAGGTTCGAATCCCACTATCGGCAGCCCTGAAAATGGTTTTCCGTGGTTTCCCATTTTCACATCAGGCAAATGCTGGGGCTGTACCTTAATTAAGGCCACGGCCGCTTCCTTCCAACTCCTAAGCCTTTCCTATCCCATCGTCGCCATAAGACCTATCTGTGTCGGTGCGACGTAAAGCCCCTAGCAAAAAAAACCTATCTAAGAAGAAAACTTAATTAAAATTGAATGGCATGTTTCGTTATTGAAGGAATATTATTAGATTTTATTAAATCACACTCAAAAAAATATATGTATACATTTCGAAATATGAACTTTAACGTTTATTTCTGTTGAAATCCTTAGAAACTTGAAATTTTGAACACATTTAATGAAGTCCTCAATTCTTTCCACTCTAGCATAGAATGAAAGTTGTCGAGCAAGTGGCCGTGGGGTTAGGGTCGCGCAGCTGTGAGCTTGCATTCGGGAGATAGTGGGTTCGAACCCCACTGTCGGCAGCCCTGAAGATGGTTTTCCGTGGTTTCCCATTTTCACACCAGGCAAATGCTGGGGCTGTGCCTTAATTTAGGCCACGGCCGCTGCCTTCCCATTCCTAGGCCTTTCCCATCCCATCGTCGACACCATCTGTGTCGGTGCGACGTAAAGCAAATAGCAAAAAAAAAAAAAAAAAAAGATAGAATCTGATGATGCTCTTTTAAGAACGAAACATTGCAATGTATTTTAATTATGTTTTTTTTTTCGGTATAATTCTTTTCAAGTAGTTTAAAACGTTATTTATTTAAATTAGTTTCGGCAGACTGAGGAACCTATCACTTATAATATATGGCTTCAAATATTACAAATTACATTAATTTACAAAATACAATACAGCATTTTGGGTTACAAAATTTTTCAATTGCCATAAATACGGTGATTGACCATACTCTCCCTGGAATTGGCTGCATAAGAAATGCTGGTACTAGAATCGCTCATACTTCAGGCACTTCCGTAGAGTAAAAGACAACGATCACTGAGATAGGTCGATTAGCGTTCTAATAATTCTCGTTCTAGTACATACAGAAGAAATTATACACTGAACTTTTATCTCAGCACACGGATTTAGGCTTCAAATAAAAACATGACCTCAATGCCACTCCATGATGTTGAAAATGTAATATTCACAGTTTGTTAGTGTGGACTAAAACTGGTATCGTACATCAGAGCGGAACCCCCTTTGGAGCCACCCTGTTCATGCCATTTGTTAAGTTGCCCCTTGCTTTCTGGATATTCCTCTAATTCTTCCATTACAAATCACAAAAATTAAGCTTTCCCTTTGCGAAAATCAAATGACAATGAATATGTCCTTCAATAAATGAAACTCAGATTCTGATAACAAACGATGTATTTGCATCATTTCATAAAAATGGGTACAGGGTTCATTTTTATACGGACCTCCTTTTCATCCCACAGTTTGTTCTGTACTAGTACATTCAATTCAGCACACTCTATTTATATACATCTACAGCCCGTGCAACTCTCAAGGTCATTGTTAGTAGGTTAAACATTTTTGACGTCACTTTCTTTACACATTTTGTCGCGTCACGTCACGTCAGTAGAAGAGCAAAGCCGGTTCTAAGCCACCTCGCCAGCATTTTTATGCTGAGTCAGCACCTGAGGTCATTGACCCTATGACGTAATGACCACATGACCGTGACGTCACATTCTTTGTAAAGGAAGCCACGTGCTTTCTGACACCTGTCAAGGTGACAGCTGTCATCTTGACGGACCCTAACCTCACTTTTGAGGACAATAGAGCATCACTAACCTCACTGCTGCCATCTTGACGAGGCCAAACCTCACAGTTGCCACTTTAAACACGTGATGGCGCGGAATTTAAAATCCACGTGCTTTTTGATAGCTGTCATCGATGAGAGCTAGCATCTTTAACCACTTGAGCGCGGAAATTTAAACAACAGATCGTCGCTAACCTCATTTCTGCCTTCTTGATGGTGCTAAACCTCACTGTTGCTACGTTATGCACGTAGTGGCGTGAAATTTGAAATCCACGTGCTTTTTGACAGCTGCCCAAACGGACTCTAACCTCACTTTTAAGGACAACAGAACATCGATAACCTTACTGCTACCATCTTAACAGGACCAAACCTCACTCTTGCCACTTTATGCACGTGGTGGCGCGTAATTTAAAATCTACGTCTTTTTGACACCTCACAGGTCCTAACCACGTGGGCGCAGGATTTTAACAAGTAAACGTGGCTAACCTCAGTGCTGCTATCTTGCACATAGGGGCGCGGAATTTGAAATCGGCGTGCATTTTGACAGGTCCTAACCACGTGCACTTGTCTTGCCGCGGAGTTTAAACAAGTAAACGTGGCTAACGTCAGTGCTGGCATCTCGACAGACCCTAACCTCATTGTTACCACCTTTATGCACATAGTGGCGCGGAATTTAAATTTATCTTGACGAGACTTAGCCCCGTCGCGGAACTTGAGGACATAGCCAGGGGGGCTAACCACAGGCAAGTTGCCCTTCTCGTTATACTTCTATTTTATGACAAACTTCCCTTGAAGGTGAAGGGTTAGCGTATTCTTATCGTAGGGTCTGCCCTTTAACGGTCTTAGCCGGTAGCACAAGGAAGATGGAAATTTCTACTACCTTGCGCATTCGCCCTTGGCCGTCAAGGTGATGGGCTAGCCTACACTCATGAGAGGGCCCGGTAGCACAAGGAAGATGGATATATCTGCCATCTTGTGCAATCGCCCCTCAGCCGCCAAGGTTATGGGCTAGCTCCATACTTATCGGAGGGTCTGCCTTTTAATGGTCTTAGCACAAGGAAGATGGATATATCCGCTATCTTGCGCAATCGGAACTAGACCATCAAGGTGATGGGCTAGTCTACTCTCATGAGAGGGGCCGGTAGCACAAGGAAGATGGATATATCTGCCATCTTGTGCAATCGCCCCAAGGCCGCCAAGGTTATGGGCTAGCTCCACACTTATCGGAGGGTCTGACTTTTAATGGTCTTAGCACAATGAAGATGGATATATCCGCCATTTTGCACAATCGCCTCTAGGCCGTCAAGATGATGGGCTAGCTCCACTCTTATTGGAAGACCCGGTAGCACAAAGAAGGTAGATATACCCGCCATCTTGCGCAATCACCCTTAGGCCGTCAAGGTGATGGGCTACCCTACTCTCATTAGAGGGCCCGGTAGCACAAGGGAGATGGATATATCCGCCATCTTGCGCAATCGCTCCTAGACCGTCAAGGTGATGGGCTAGGCTACTCTTGTAAGAGGGCCCGGTAGCCCAAGGAATAGGTTATAGCTACTATTTTGTACAATCACCTCTTGGCCGTAAAAATACGATTATGAATATGTTACGATCGAGTTGTAGTCAGATAACGTCGTAGTAACAGAACATTAAGTAAATAATTTTTTACAATTCTTCTGTATTAGAGAGAGAAATGACTAAGAGCCAGACAGTGCACACACGCACACACACACACACACACACACACACACACACACACACACACACACACACACACACACACACACACACACACACACACACACACACACACACACACACACACACACACACACACACACACACACAGTAAGCAATGTTGCATCAGCAGTAATTAAACACCCGTTTTCCTGTTGCAAGGCATGCGACCAGCTTGTGCGGCCAGCTGCAGCTCGCTTATTTTGAATGTACACAGTGTTAAATGATGATCTCTTTCTCTTCTTATTTACAAAATTTCCCTTCCATATTGTTCATCCGAGGTAAGCGTTTGCGTTTGTGCAATGCAGTGTGATGGTGGTGATTATTGATTTTACTGCAACTTGTTGAGAGCACTTCCTGCCTGCGCTATAGTATTCGCTGCCTGCTGTAAAAGGGTTCCTCAACATGGGTATCCCCTGCCTGCTGTAAAAGACGCCTAAAAGGGACGCTCTGTATGTATTGTTCATCTCAGGTAAGCATATGCGTTTATAGTCTGCAGTGTGATGGTGGTGCTGATTATCGATTTTACCGAACACCGCAACGCTTTCGTGTGCATCTATGTGTGTGAATCCCTTGCCTGTTGAAGGAAGTACTTCCTGCCTATCGTGAGCAACCTATTATTTCGCTTTTCGTAAAACCATTTTGTCGAGTGCTGCCGAAGGCCTGCAGATTATGACGTAATGTGTGGTCAGTGTACATTATCTCGGAAGGACTTCTTGTCTGTCGTAATTTTAAAAAATTAGTGTTTGCTTGAGCTCTTTGGCGACTGCTCCCGAAGGCCTGCAGATTGTGAGGTAATGTGTGGTCAGCGTACATTTTCTTAGAATGATGTAAAAGGGATTCTCAACTTGTGTATCTCCTGCCTATCGTATTTAGCTACCAAGCGAGTGCTGCCGAAGGCCTGCAGATTATGAGGTAATGTGTGGTCAGCTTACATCACGACATATCCCCATATAGCCGTGCAGTTAGGAGCTTAGGTCTCGAGATAACGTTGTCGTGATTGAATCCCGCGCAAGTAGCTGCACGGTTTAGGTGACGTAGCTTGTAGCGGGTTCGAATCCCACCCCGTACAGACTCAGCTATGTTCCCTGTTGTCGCCAACTACATGTCTTCAGCGCGTCAGTTTAGATAAAATATTATCCCTGCAACAACTACACAGGGCTATGTTTTACGGACAGATGCCCTTCTCACAGTAGGCAAAATGCTAGAGCTATATCGCTATGGTTGTTATTACTGCGTGTAGCGCGTTCGAACCCCGTAACCTGCAGACTTGGCTATGTGCCTTGTAGTCGTCCACTGTATGACTTTAGGACGCTGAGAGTGTTAAATTCCGGGTTTGAGCAGTGGTCGCCGAGGTGTACAATTGAAGTATTATCTGAACCTCAACTTGTAATTTTTGCAAACTGCATCAGTTACATCACGCAAAAAATTTTGCTATGTAGCAACAATGCTGACCGCTATTGTACTTTGTTCGACACGTGTGCGGTGTTACATGACAACGTCATGCAAGCAGAATCTTTCTTTGCTGACAGATAATGAACTTTGGGCAGAAATATGCAGTGAAGCAAAAAATATTCCATTATTTTACTGACTGCAGTCCATTACTTGCGTATTAGACATTACATGTAAGTAAACGGTATGTACTGAAGTGTATAACTAATATTGTCCGGTGGTGTAAGACCTTCGAGCAGCGGTCGCTGGCTGCGCGGTTTGGGTATCGTAGCTATCAGCATGCATTCGGGAAATAGTGGGTTCGAACACTGCTGTTAGCAGATTTGCGTGTTTTCTCATTTTTACACCAGTCAAATCATTCGTTTACAATTGAACATTGAGAGTTCTATACACCTGTCCGGGTCGCCAGCATACGTTTCCGTGGTTTCACATCAGACAAATGCTGCGGCTGTGCCTTAACCGCAGAAAGCTATGTATGTGTGTTGCAGAGTTTACGATTGAGTGTTCTAAACACTTGTGCGGGTCGCTAGCATAGGTTCCCATGGTTTCACATCAGACAAATGCTGTAGCTTAACCGCAGAAAGCTCTTGTATGTGTGTTGCAGAGTTTACAACTGACTGTTCTGAACAGTTGTGCATAGGTTACCGTGGTTTCTCATCAGACAAATGCTGGGGACTGTACCTTAACGTTGCTGTAGAAGAGCATCCACAACGTTTACAGTTCGATGTAAATATTACAGTAGGCAATTAGAGGACTGCGGGTTCTAAGTTTAGCTCGGAGATGAGGTGTTTTCACTTCTCTTCGTACACGCAATATTGAGGAAGAGCATCCTACAACGTTTACTGTTCGATGTAAACATTGCAGTAGGCAAAACCTTCAAATGTTAAATCAAAATAAGGTAAGTAAACAATATACATTTCCTATCCCTCTCATAGCACATTTTATCTGCATGGTGGTAGTGATGTTGATTTAAGAGGAATCACAATTCTCTTCCTCTCCCTTTTGAACAAAATTCGAATCCTAACTATGGTATTAGAACAGGGTGTGAATCCATGATTTTTCTCCTTAACACAATATGATATAGGACAAGGATTTTTCATGGTATCCCCTGCTAAATAATAAAATAATTTTATCTGCACAGTAGTATGATTTCTTATTCTGTTACGGTAACTAAATGACTATACAGATTTTTCTCTGCTGCATGCATTCGAATCTCGCAAAATCCACCTTTCCTATTTTCAAGCAGGTAATGTCAACATGAGAGTAGACAATTAAATGCCTCTAGTTCTCAATTCTATAAGATTAAAATGTTACAATAAAAAAATCAGTGTTCTAAACAGCTGTTGTATGTGTCGACTAAAAAAGTATCGCCTGAGTATCCGCCCCTAAAAACAAGGTAAGTAAACAATATACATTTCCGATCCCTACCACAGCACATTTTAACTGCATTGTGATAGTGATAATTGATTTAAGAGGAATCACACTTCTATTCCTCTCCCTTGTCAACAAAGTTCAAATCCCATGATTTTCTTATTCTAACTATGGTGTTAGAACAGGTTTTGAATCCATGATTTTTCTCCTTAACACAATATGATGTAGGACAAAGATTTTTCATGGTATCCCCTGCTAAGTAGTAAAATCATTTTATCTGCACAGTGGTATGATTTTTATTGTGTTACGGTAACTAAATCACTATAGAGATTTTTCTCTGTTGCGTGTGTTCGAATCCCGTAAGATCCATCTCCTTAGGACAAAGATTTTTCATGATATCCCCAGCTATGTAGTAAATTCATTTTATCTGTAGTGAATAAGAGAAAGTACAACTGTACGTCGGATAGAGACATACAACATTTGCATGTTCTACAATCAATTTTATGTGCGTGCGCTGATTGCATAGAAGTGCGTTTGTTATCAACAGAGAGATTAATCCCATAATGCACATAGAGAACAGAGTTCGAATCTTATAATATTTTGCGTTATAAGTTTTTTGTTCTGAACACTAATAGTCAACATGTTTTGGCTTGTTGGATGAAGACATACAGCATTAGCTTGTTCGATATTTTGGCGTTTGTGCTAATTGTAACAGAATTGAACCTGTTTTGTCTTGTTGAATAGATATACAGCACAGTAACTATTGTTATAAGTTTTTCTGTTCTGAACACGATAGGAAATGACTAATAGTCAACTTGTTTTGTCTTGTCGGATGAAGACATACACCATTAGTTTGTCAATTCTATATTTTTGCTAATTGTATTCTGTAACTGGATTGAACCTGTATTGTCTTGTCGGATGGCGACATACAGCATTTGCTTATCCTACATTCAATTCTATACTTTTTGCGTGTTGATTGCAATCGAAAAAATTATTACCTTATCCTTACCGCATCCTCTTCCTCCTAAGGCTCCCTCCTCAATCGAAAAGGGTAAAAACTTATGCGACGAGAACAAGAGGACAACGCTACACCAGTTTAATAACGTAAGTATATCTGCACTTTTTTTGTTGTCATATGACGTTCAATTCTATTTGCGCAGGAAGTCATCTGTCCGTAGCAGGAGGGATTGAGCTAACCTCAGTAACTGTGAGGAGGAGTTGCCCCTTTGCCAGGAGGAGGAGCCCTTTTCCCTACAGATGAGGAGGAGGAAGCCCTTTTGCGAAATGCTTGCTTAATCCTCTCTCCAAAATAGTGATGGGAAGGGCAGCTTGCTTTAAAACTATGACGGGAAGGGTCATGTCGATAAGGGCAGCTAGCATAAAAACTATGTCGGGGAAGGGTCGTGACGAGAAGGACAGCATGCCACGTCTGCACATCAGGGGAGGATGAGGAGGAGGAAGCTGTTTTATATTTTCAAATTCCGCAGACAACATAGTTATGATAACAGCAGTAAGGTTAGGGTCTGAGAGTGTTGAGAAGGGCGGCTTGCTTTAAAACTTTCTCTATGATGGTAGTATGTAGAGAAGGGTAGCTTGCTATAAGGTGGTAGGTATGTCGAGAAGGGCAGCTTGCTTTAAAATTATGTTCTCTAAGATGGTAGTATGTCGAGAAGGGGAGCTTGCCATAAAATGGTGGTATTCCGAGACGGTCAGCTTGCCTTCAGATGGTGGTATGTCGAGAAGAGCAGCTTGCCTGTGGTTAGGCCCCCTGACTATGTCCTCAAATTCCGCGGCATGGCTAAGTCCCGCCATTTCGTGCGTAAGGTGACAGCAGTGAGATTTGGGTCTGATAAGATGGCAACAGTGCGGTTAGCCATGTTTGCTTGTTTAAACTCCTCAGCAAAACAAGTGCACGTGGTTAGGACCTGACAGCTGTCAAAAAGTACATTAATTTTAATTTCCGCGCCCCTATGTCGCCAAGATGCTAGCAGTAAGGTTAGGGCCTGTTAAGATGGCAGGAGTGAGATTAACCATGTTCACTGGTTAGGACCTGTCAGCTGTCAATGGCACGTGGATTTTAAATTCCGCGCCCTCTACGTTGTTAAGATGGCAACAGTCAGGTTTTGCTCCGTCAAGATGGCAGCACTGAGTTTAGCCACGTTCACTTGTTTAAAATTCCGCGCCCTCGTGGTTAAAGATGGCAGCTGCCAAAAAGCACGTGGATATTAAATTCCGCGCCCGTACGCGCATAAGGTGGCAGCAGTGAGGTTTAGCCCCGTCAAGATGGGAGCACTGAGGATAGCGACGTTCTGTTGTTTAAAATTCCACGCCCACGTGGTTAAGGATGACACCTATCATCTTGACAGGTGTCAAAAAGCACGTGGATTTCAAGCCCGTACATGCATAAGGTGGCAACAGTGAGGTTTACCCCGTCAAGATGGCAGTACTGAGGTTAGCGATGCTCTGTTGTCCATAGAAGTGAGGTTAGTGTCCGTCAAGGTGACAACTGTCAATAAGCACGTGGCAAAGCGCGTATCTTTGTTTACAAACAATGTGACGGGCACGTGGTTATGACGTCATGGGGTCAATGACCTCGGGTGCTGACGCAGCAGAAAAATGCAGTCAATTGTATCCAGAATCCCTACTGCTCCTCTACTCATGTCCTGCAAATTTTCGGATCACCCGCAACCCTAAGACATATGTGGCAATAACTTTAGACACCTCCACTCTGCAACCCTTCAAAATAACGTTGACTATGGTAAAAGCTGTCTGTGCATCAAACAATGTACAACCCTGAATATGTATTCCCAGATTAATCGAGCCATAAGGCTCAAACGAGAAAGAAAGAGTGATAGAGAGAGGGGAGGGGATTCAGTACAGTCCGCCTTAAAAGTAATTCACCACTATTCTGCATTTAAGGCTGTCGCCCACGTGGCAGATTCCCTATAATTTATTTACCTAGTATTTTCTTGAATTATTTCAAAAATGTTGGAAATTTATCGTACATATCCCTTGGTAAATTACTCCAATCCCTAATTCCTCCTCCTATAAACGATTTCGTCCTCTTGCTATTTAACTTTATCTTTATGTTATGATTTCCTACTTTAAAAACGCCATTCTATTCGTCTACTAATGTCATTCCACGTCATCTCTTCACTGACAACTAGGAACGTATAAATTTTCAGTTTACGTATTTTAAACATTGCTTTTGAGCATGGGCCTTATTAATGTTAGGAAATAGTTCAGTGTGAAAACAAATTTTCAATGTATCCTATGAGAATTAATTCTTTTATACGAGTTATTTTTTACAGTAAATTGATATTCTATAGTTTACTTACCTGAGATTACAAGCTCTGTACTGATGAGTGATCCTCCACAAATGTGATCGAATTGCTCACTCTCTTGTTTCCGGTACACAGCTACAACCCACTTATACTCGTTCATATCCGGTACCCATCCACCAGCTGCAAATTCTTCATTGTGCACACGGCGTAGGTCATCTAATTAAAATATATGTAAGTAATGCAAGTAATTTCGGAGAGCCACTTTAATATAATATAATATAATATAATATAATATAATATAATATAATATAATATAATATAATATAATATAATATAATATAATATAATATAATATAATATAATATAATATAATATAATTGCTGCAGAAAATTTAGAGCTTCGTATTTACGTATTACATTCAGGGTGGACTATTTAAGTTGATCATGAAAAATATCCTAAAATCGACGTAGTTGAGCAAGAAATGGTATCAATATAAGTTAATGGACAGAACAACCTCCGTAGTGTAACATTTAGTGTTATTAGCTGCCGTCCTCTGAGGCCCGAGTTTGATTTCCTGAACAGAGACTGAAGATTGGCAGGATGGCTGGTATGTGGCTAAAAGGTAAATGCAGCTCACCTCTATGGTGGCTATGCCTGGAAAGACCTGTACCACATTAGGACGACGACATGAATTTTGTCCGCCTATTAGGCTGATTGCCCAGTGTAGAGGCTTTCGGTTCCGAGGTGCCGGATCCAATTCCCGACTGAGTCAGGGATTTTAATCTTAGTGGGCAATTCCCTTGCTTTGGAGACCGAGTTTATGTGCCGTCTCCCACATCCCTACAACTCACACACCACACAGAACACTATCCTCCACCACAATAATACGCGGTTTCTCATACACGGCTGAGGCCGTCCACCCTCGACGGAGGGTTTGTCCTTCAATGGCTGCACTAGGCTAGCAATAGTCTCACGATATTGTTAGTGGACAGAAGGGGAAAAGCAAAGTGCGTTGTGTATGTTTTATTTGTAGGACGTTGTCAAGGTCATTCGAAAGTTAACAGACGTTTCTTGAAGATACCGAGACAACTTTTTCCATGTAGCGTGTAGTTTCACAGATATCCTAGAAACATTTAACAAACGAGATTTCCACTTCTAGAGCGGCACATGGCTCTGAGTTCACTTAGTCTACACAGAAAATGAGTACCAGGTTAATTCTCGGGAGAAAGGCGATCGGGCATAGTACTGATCACTCTTTGTAAGTGCCGAATTTATGGAAAGTGGAAGCACTTAACATCTACTCCTCCAAGGACCTTCATGGTCAGTACGAAAATGGCTTTTCTTTTTTTCTGGACCATATGTAGCTATGGGAAAGACTAATGTCTTAACCATCCTGATCTTAATGTTCACAGACACATCAGTATATCTGAAAATTTTATCGGGACTTTTGAATGCCGTCTTATCAAATATAATAATAGGCCACTGCGTTTCAACATCCTTTCGACTGCTACCAAACTGAAAGAATCACGATATAGTTTAAATGCTGACATGCAGAGGAATTCTTTAAAATTTAATTATGCGAGTCTCTGGCATTCGCATTCGATCTCGTAAGTTTAAAAGCAGAACGTGAACACCTGATATTCTGTATCATATATTCGTACGATTTCTCTTAGCCACCATGGTCAAAGGGCTTAGCTGAGTCCTTTCACACAGGCTAGCCACTGTTTGATTTCCGGTTCTGTCAAATACTGAACATTGCTTTGATTAGAATAATGCTAATAATGTTATTGGTTATAGGTCAAAATAACTACTTTTTATGGTATTCGGAGACGCCGAGGTGCTGGAATTTTAATCAGTTCCAGACGAATGCCTTAATGGTACCAAACATGCAGACGGTGGTACAAGTCTTCCAAATCCTAGTGTCTGTTAATTACAGATCAAAACATCGAACGAAATATTAAAAACTGACAAACAAATTCGTGATACAAGAGGAGCCCACCAAGACGACCTGTCCGGCTCCATGGCTAAATGGTTAGCGTGCTGGCCTTTGGCCAAAGAGGTCCCGGGTTCGATTCCCGGTAGGGTCGGGAATTTTAACCTTCATTGGTTAATTTCGTTGGCACGAGGGCTGGTTGTATGTGTCGTCTTCATCATCATTTCATCTTCATCACGACGCGCAGGTCGCTTACGGTCGTCAAATCAAAGGACCTGCACCTGGCGAGCCGAACATGTCCTCGGACACTCCCGGCACTAAAAGCCATACGCCATTTCCTTTTCTTTTTGCTAGTTGCTTTACGTCGCACAGACACAGATAGGTCTTATGGCGACGACGGGACAGAAAAGGCCTAAAAGTGGGAAGGAAGCGGCCGTGGCCTTAATTAAGGTACAGCCCCAGCATTTGTCTGGTGTGAAAATGGGAAACCACGGAAAACCATCTTCAGGGCTGCCGACAGTGGGGTTCGAACCCCATTTCATTTTGCCAAGACGACCTACCAATACAACTGCTGCTTAGACAGACGGCCTCCAGCTATTGGAGTTGCACAAGATCATTGTGATGACATCATCAACGCAATGATTGGTTTTCTCGACGAGTGGTTCTGCTATCTCTCATATTAGACCACTCATTAGCTGGCCTTATGAGACTGAGTGAACCACGTTCAATCCCTCACTCCAGTCTTTGCACTGGCAGGGCATTGAAACCAGTGCCGCCACTACCCCTACGCCATACGGCTGACGACAAATGCTGCACACATATACACAGAGCCGACGATCGAGATGTTTCATGTCTCTTACATGAAGTAAGTTTAACAACAACTTAAAATATTCATAAATAGGTGGAAAATGTCCAGTTTCGGTGAAAGACGTCTTAAAGTACTCACCAGAATTACCATTACAAGAAATGAATGTAGCGCAAGTCAAAATTATAACAAGCATATTCAATAATGATCCCGGCACGATACGGTACTTCAACTGTAGCTGCAGAGATTCTACTAAGCATTCTACACCTTACTCTGTTAGGATTTTAGAGCTCCGTTATCGCCCATACATTACTACACCAACACGAAAGCTTTGACTTTAACGTCATATTATCACTCTTCATGAGTAGTTTACACAAACAATGGTGGACGTTTCCAGTTCACGATGAGCCGGCAGTTCGTGGCTGAAACTTAACTTTAGAGATCATCTTACAATTTTATTCGAGGCATTACTCTGTTAGGATTTTACAGCTCCATTATCGCCCATACAATACTAAACCAAATCCCTTCTCGATTAAAATTCCTATGCCCTCGTATTTATGTGTAAAAGTAGAATTAAAATAGGACATGTTCTTCGTAACTTCCAAAAAAGGAATGTAATTGAAGGTAACAAGGGAAAAGCAAACAGAGAATCTCCAATGCTGTTTTCAGCCTGGACGGAAACAACATTGAAAGGGTCTGACATTTGAGGTATCATGAGAATGGAATCCGGATATAGAATGAAAAACCAGAATCGGCACAGTAAGGTTTCCGAAATGAACATATCTTGTATGTAAGCGTGACTTCCGATTCAAAACTCGCTGGCGTGTAGTGAAGTATTGTGTGTTACCGGTGCTAGTTTACGATATCGAAGGATGGACACACAAGGCTTCGTCAATAATCCGACTGCAGGACTTAGAATTGTGTATGATTGCAGAATGATCAAGACATTATGGATGGACCACGTCACCAACAAGGATGTACTCCGTCGTTCCTAGAAATCGTCCTACTTGTATCTCATCTTCTGAAATGACTAATACATCCCGATAGAGCTGTTTCTTTTCCTAGTGGTTAAACGTCGTTCTAACACATCGAGGGATTTCGACGACGCAAGGATGGGAGACGGCTAGGATGGAAGTATAGCGGTCGTGGGTTTAATTAAGATACAGTATTTCCCTGGTGTGAAAATTGGAAACCACGGCAAAACATTTTCAGGGCTGCCAACTGTGGGATTCAAACCCACTAACTGCCGAATTC
The DNA here is from genome assembly GCF_040414725.1 of Anabrus simplex. Taxonomy (NCBI): domain Eukaryota; kingdom Metazoa; phylum Arthropoda; class Insecta; order Orthoptera; family Tettigoniidae; genus Anabrus; species Anabrus simplex. The sequence goes on along the minus strand of NC_090267.1, from coordinate 307,688,068 downwards.
AAGCTTATTGCTATACGACCCTAACACTACAGCCAACTCGCTTGTTGATACAACTGATCATAGAAGGAAAAACAGAAGCGAAACGTGGACAGAGAAGATTATTCTGGGTGCAGAACCTCCGGCAGTGGTTCGACATTCACAAAACGGTAACATGATCGGGGAAACACAAAATGCTCCATGGTGGTCGCCAGTTTTCTGTGAGGAGATGGCACCAGAAGAAGAATGACAGTAAACGCACTCATAATAGCCATCTAATGTCGACAAGTACTGACCAATGATTATTTGGTTTCGAATCCTGATGGGAACTAAGTTGCTTTAAAACTTACAGGAGTTGTCTCGGAAATATACAGGATGGTACATATTTCACTTCAAATATCTTCGGACTAGTTGAACATAGCAATAAGCGGTTTTCACTTAGGTGAATGATAATCTCAACGCATTGTGCGTTCCTAGCTTTAATAGGCACCAAGGCAGTGATACCAAGTCGCTATTTTCAAATGGAACTACACCCATTTATATTGCATAAACATGTTTTCGTAGGCAGAGGCATTCAGGGATGCAAATATTGACACATTTTTAAATGTTGTTACCCGTAGATCAGCGAAACAAGGGCTACGAATGACTCATACCTCGTGATGTCATCGAGAGAGGGAACATCACAACCTCTAACTTCTCATCCTCACCATGTCTTCATCGTTAAGAATGTTGGTGCCACATTTAAAAACTTCATTCTATTTTGACATCATCACATGCCAGAATGCGGAAATAATTGCATCCCTGAATATCGCTGAGTACGGTCAAAAATATGTGGCAAATATATGGCTCCATTATTTCCGAATAACAACTTGGTGTCGCTTCCTGAAAGCACGAAGCGCATATTTCGAATTATTTCGTGTGCCCCTTACTGTTATTCACCTACGTGAAAACCGTTTATAGCTATCTTCAATTAGTCAGTAGATATTTCAGGTGAAAACTTAGGTTGGCCATCCTGTATACTAAGTGCGCACTGAGGCAGGTTACAAAATATTCAATGAAAAAGTCTCTGAGCTATAAAGCCATGGTTGAAGTTTGGCAAGTTCTTCTTATAAACACGTTTGTTTATAACCCCTCTTCCTGTACACGAATATTTGCCCCAATTTGTCCTCTTGATTTCCAACTTTATCTTCGTATTGTGATCTTCCCTACTTAAAAAAAAGAACACTCAAGCGCATTCGTCTACTAATGTCATTCCACGTCATCTCTCCACCGACAGCTCGGAAGATACCGTTTAGTCGAGTAACTCGTCTCCTTTTTCCCCAAGTCTTTCCAGCCTAAATTTGTAAACATTTTGGTAATGCTACTGCTTATCGGAAATCACCCAGAACAAATAGAGTTGCTTTTGTTTGGAATTTTTCCAGTTCTCGAATTAAGCAATCCCGGCGAGAGTCCCATACGCTGGAACCAGCGGAAGATTCTAAAATAACCACAGGAAACTGTGGTTCTTAGTTCTCTTCTCTGTTACTCACATTACCTGTATGTGAATTTTGAATATTCTCAAAAATCTGGTGCATGTGGTTTTTCGCCATGTAAATTTTAATATATGATGTTTACGCCTCAGTATTTTTGTGCCTATCTTATTCCTAATCAAAATTAAACACAGGTAATGGAAATAAAGTATCTCCCATAAGTCCAATCCCTCGTCCACGTCGTGGGAGATGGGCAACGTCATAAAGTAAGGGATTGCCTGGTGGGGTGATGTACAGTGAGGACTGCGTGTGACCCGTAACCGCTTCGGTAGCTGTGAAGGCCCTGCAGGAACCCTGAAAAGTGGCGGCTAACGGGGCTATGGTGAATATGCTGCTGTCTTGTAGTATGCGGGGTTGGTTCTCCAAAGGCTAAGGGAAGAAAACCCTGATTAAAAATTACCCGTCCTCCGGAAGAGATTGGACGTAGGGCCGACACCCCGCTCTGTAAAAAAATGTCAAGTTGCGAAACTTCAACGAAAGAAAGTCGGACTACATGGCGGAGGATTGTTGAAGAGGCCAAGGTTCACAATGAACTGTAGATCCATAGAAAAGAAGAAGAAGAATAAATGGTAATAAAGTACAGGATGATCTAAAATTCCGTTAACATTTGACGAGGCAATATTTCACGGAACATTGCAGGTAGAGAGGTAATACTTTACACACACATATTTGGCATGACATGGGATTTTATTGACTCCAAAATAAAGTACACAAAATGAACAACAGAAGGCGCTGGACAGCAACACGCCAGGTACAAATAGCCGCACATTCTTGACATGACATGAGGTTTTATTGACACCAACAATGAGTGCACAAACAGGCTAACAAATGGCGCTGGACAGCGACACGTCAATAATCCCACATGAGACCTGTCACAGACGATTGGATCCCTCGTTGCGCTCCTTATACCGACCTTGACAATCGCTTGTGAAGCCCAGTATAAAGCTCTAATTGGGAAGTTTCACCATAATGCCGCTGAAGCGCTGGCCGCCTAAGTCACTGACAGGAAGCTTTACACCACAAATTACCGCATTTCCAGTTTCATTTATATTGTTTTACTTTTGTAAGTGTTGGTAATGTGTTCGCAATGAGGTGTTGGTTGGCTTCTTATTGAGAGTTAATAGTTATACGCAAATTAGTTTATTTTTTATTGTGTAGTGTGGTGATTTGATTCCTCAAATTGTATTTACAAATTTTGGAATATGTGATATTGTTGTGCACCTTTGTGTACTTCGAACATAAATTTTCTGCCAAGAAGAACAAATGTAATGAGTGGCTCAAAGTGATTTCTCGCCGAAATTGTGTCCTAAATAAGAATTTTAATTTATGCGCTAATTCCTTTTTTTAGTTTTTATTGTGTAGTGTGGTGTTTCGTTTTTCTTTAACTGTGGTTTTGTTTTGCTAGGGGCTTAACGTCGCACCGACACAGATAGGTCGTATGGCGACGATGGGATAGGATAGGCCTAGGAGTTGGAAGGAAGCGGCCGTGGCCTTAATTAAAATACAGCCCCAGCATTTGCCTAGTGTGAAAATGGGAAACCACGGAAAACCATCTTCAGGGCTGCCAACAGTGGGATTCGAACCCACTATCTACCAGATGCAAGCTCACAGCCGCGCGCCTCTACGCGCACGGCCAACTCGCCTGGTTTTAACTGTGTTTGGAAATATTGTAACACGTATTGCTGTGTGCCTTTTTTGAACTTCGAACAGGAAAAGGGGCAAATGGACACTAATCATTGCACGAATTCCCTGTCGACCAGGACAAAACTAAGTAGTGGTTCATAGCAATTTCTCGCGAAAACGTTTTCCCCTAACACTAATTCTGCTTCTTCTGTTATCTGTAGTCTTCATTTCAGGAAATCACTTAAATTTTTTTTTTTTGTTTTTGCATTTTTCAGAAATCATTTATCGCCTCCAACTACAACTAACAAGGTGGCACAAAGCTGAGAATACTACGTTGAAATCTATGAAAAGATAATTCATCTGATGAATTCTGATATTGTTGTGATTTACTTAAAAATTCATTTTCCAATGTCAGTTTAACTTTAGAACAACTAGCATAAAGTGTAGATGTGCCTAAAAGAGAAATGATTTTACAAGCACAAGGATGACTGAAACACCTATGTTTGCATTATAGCTTACAACCACCCTTGAATTACCACTTTCGTCTTAGATTTCCGTTTCTATTTTCGGGTATTTATTACCTCTAAATTTTCTTTCATTGAATGTATCTTTAGGTGGAGTCATATTTGTTGTATGTCCGGCGCTCCCTTCTCGCTCCACCAGCCAGCTGCACGCGCGCCTGTGTATCATTCTGCTAGCTTCGACGCGCAGCCCTCAGTGCGCGTGCCTGACCATCGAGTGTACTATAAATAGGAGCTCCCTGCCTACTCACTTGCCCACTCGCCCCGGTGTCCAGCTCCAGAATACACCCTACGTCGAGCACGGAGGCTACTCCTCTTGAAAATGTGCTTCGACCAGGTGGACTGAATTCTGGCAGTACGAGGTTTCACCTCTGGTCACCGCTCCCTTACCTGTTTCCGCTGCCTATGTTCCGTAATTCTTTTACAAGCCATTTTCATTCCCTAAGTTATGCAAGCTCCCTTAGTTTCGCTAGGTGGAATTTCTTCAATCAATTGAACTTGCTTTTTAGGATTCAGGCACTTCAACAAACAAGGACTCTCAAAGACATTTATGTTAGTGTGCCAGATAGTTCTCGACTATCAACGTGTCAATTCACAAAGACTATCTTTTCAAGATAGAAGTGTATATAAAGACTGTAAACCTGTACATATTGTATAAAGACAGACTTTTCTCAAGATTCAATATTCCTTTTTGCTTCAAAATAAATTTCAGTTATTTGTGTAAATATCATAAAGTGAAGCAATAAAAGTTGTGTTTTGTAAATTTCAACCTTGGTTACAACAATATTTGCTACATGGCAGCAACACAACACATATTTTCCAAGATAATCTGAACATTTAAACACTAAACATTTAAACACTGACAAACCGGGCGAGTTGGCCGTGCGCGTAGAGGCGCGCGGCTGTGAGCTTGCATCCGGGAGATAGTAGGTTCGAATCCCACTATCGGCAGCCCTGAAGATGGTTTTCCGTGGTTTCCCATTTTCACACCAGGCAAATGCTGGGGCTGTACCTTAATTAAGGCCACGGCCGCTTCCTCCCAACTCCTAGGCCTTTCCTATCCCATCGTCGCCATAAGACCTACCTGTGTCGGTGCGACATAAAGCCCCTAGCAAAAAAAAAAACACTGACAAGTAGGAACCATTATTCTCTCACTGAATTTTTATTGAAAATTCTAGTGCAAGGTATGAATGAAATGTAATCTGAAACTTTATACATTGAAATTAAAATGTAAACATGTTTGAGTCAAAAAGATTTATGTTATCCATACACCCAATATTTAAGTAGAAAAAAATAAGACCTTTATGTTTTCACCACGTCCCCTTTCTGATAGCAGAACTTGAAGAATTTTAAAAAACTAATTGAACAGTGACTTTTAATCTCAAGATTGACATCAGAAGACAGAAGTATTGTGGTAAGTTCTGCTATGTATCTAAATGCTGTGGATAGTAAAAGTAATTACTATTATTCCCCACAGTTAAAGACCGTCAGCTGGACTACTCCATCTCTCCGCAGTTTCATTTCACGACGTTATTTTGTCAAAAATCAACGAAAGTAGTTTTTAGGATTAATCATTTTAACAGTATTAACCTATGTAATATTCTCCACAACTCCAAATTACCATACATGGGCAATCAAATTCAATTTCTTTTCCATAGAGGAGTAGGCATTTCTACTACAAAAACTTAGGCCGCCAGCGCCATGTGTTGAGCTATGAAACTACTCCAATTACAGTGCGTGGACCCGATTGTCAAGGCTGGTAAGGAGGTAGCAAGAGCGCCCCTGCAATCACGGCATGTTGTGTATTGTATGAAGTGCCATCTGTTGGTTACTTTGTGTACTTTATTTTGGTGTCAATAAAATTCTGTCATTCCAGTCATGTGTGTCTATTATTACCTCTCCACCTCCAATATTCCGTGAAGTATTGCCTCGTCAAATGTTAATGGACTTTTGGGTCATCCTGTATATTTTGAATTATGAATTAAACCATGGATTGCGTTCATAAATTATTTAGTTTTGCATTATTTAGCTGACTTTTGGGTTACTTCACAAATATAATGCATGCAGCTTTAGGTTAAATTAAAAAAATATCATGTTTGTAGCATTATGTTGTTAGTTTAACGTAAGATTTTGCGACGTATGCAATTCTGTATAAATACACATGCTGGAAATAAAGTATAATTTGAATGTGAATTCTTCTTTCTCACACTGAAGAGGGAGGAGTCTCATGGAGAAAGCAGGCGAGATTGCTTTGAAGGCCCACATACTGCTCGATGAATAAAGCAGATCTACACAATACGCACTGTTCTAAAAGCCTGGTTCACACCAGGCAAATGCTGGGGCTGTACCTTAATTAAGGCCACGGCCGCTTCCTTCCCACTCCTAGCCCTTTCCTGTCCCATCGTCGCCGTAAGACCTATCTGTGTCGGTGCGACGTAAAACAACTAGCAAAAAAAAAAAAAAAAAAAGTCTGGTGTGACGGACCTGACTTCTCTTATTTAAAAATATCAGTAGGCAGCTTTCTTCTCTTCAGAATGAAATGTGGTTTATTATCACGTAGCCTTAGTACAATAAGTTTATTAAAACAGGGTGCTTCTCTAAAGTGTAATAAACAGGGCCAGGATTTTTATCGCCTAAAAATGTGTAAAAACTGATTTATTAAATGATGGCAAAATCCAATAGAGTGATACAAAACTTAAAAAATGGCATAAATTTTAAATAAAATATTACAATCAATTTAATAATCGAGTTGGTATATCCTGTATTTATGTTATAGATATTATAATAAGCTTTTGGGCATGTGCCATGTCGAAAAAAACAAGGTGAAATTCTTTACGTTTCGCAGAGAACTTTCCTCCATGTCTTCAGAAGAATATCTCCACTGTTCACCAGGAAGAATTCTCCAATTGAAGGTGTCTCTCCTGTAATGTGTACATTTCCAAGAAGTAAGTGGTGAACAGATCGACAAAGCGTTGTGAAGATTCTCAAGTCTCCGAATTCTTCCTCACTTAAAGTTGCGATAATATCCAATACCAAAATGCTTCTAAATCCTCAAATATGTAAGAAAATGACTGAAAAAGTATAAAATAGCCTAATAAATTCCTTAAAATGGCTAGACATACATCTCAATGCAGTAATTAAAATAGTGTCTGCCATTTTAGAAAATACTTAAAAATACAAAATCCCAAAAATGGCAAAAATGACCTAATAAATTAGCATTTCTACAATATGGGAACTATGATCAGGATTTCTGTACAAGTTAGCAATATCATTTGTGAACCAAGTAAAAGATGACATGTCATCAAAATTCTAACCCTGCTAACAATCATATTGTAGACATGATAATAAGCTTTCAGGCGTTTGCCGTGTTAAGAATAGAAGGTGAAAATCTTTACGTTTCAGAGAGAACTTTGCTCCGTGCCTTCAAAAGAAAATCTGGACTGTTCATGAGGAAGAATAATGAAGGTGTGATTTTAAAAATGCTTTGCCCATGGTATAGAATAAGTGGTACCTCGTTCGTCACTAGATGGCTCGCTTTACGCTGGCCTTCCAAGTGGGTAGTGCTGGGCAAAACAGTTGCGCGCAAAGAACGGTTGTCCCCGAAATCGTTGCGCGCAGACAACCGTTGTATAAAACGGTTGCAAAATAACGTACTCCTCTCGAACAAATGAGGGAGTACGCGGTAATGCCTCACGTCTTTCCTTGAACCGGCCAGCCAGTGATGTATATCATTCTATCCAATATAAATACAAACTGATATAGAGGAATTTAATTCATTTACGAGTTTCAGTCATACAGCATAACCACTAGATATATAAAGATCACAACGCGACCAAGAATGGAGTTTCCAACCAACCTGAGCTGAGAAAAAGGTAGTCTTACAAAATTGATAACGGCTCTTTTCCTTGGAAACATAAAATTCTTAAATTTATAAATAATGCATAAAACATTACACTGTATATTGTGTTAAAATTTTGATTCGATCTGATGACGTGTTTTGAGAAATAATTTCTTAAACTTGACGTATGGTTGAAACACGTTTAAAAACGGCCACTTCCTGCGTTCCATTTGCCATTAAAAATATTAAAGTACAAATTAAAAATTCCAAACGTTCGTGACTATCGTGAAATAAAACGAGAAAAATTATGCTGTGATTGGATTTTTATAGGCCTATTGGTTACATCATAAACAACCTCCAAACTCGAATGAGCATAATAGTTTGGTCGACAGTAGTAATATAACTAATTTTTTCTAACATTCTTCTAATCTACTATACATTTTTACCTATTCAGACTACTGGAAATGTGGGCTAGAGGAATTTAAAATTACCGTGTGCTTGAATCGTACCTAATCTCCGACTGAAAGTCTTAAAAATCTACTACCGCACATAACATAGAATTACAAATATTTATATCTGAATATCAACATAATTTACAAATTCATAACGAAATAATCTTAAATTACTGTACTTTCTGCGACCTAGAAGTGGAATATGCTCGTAGATAACTTCCTTCTTTAAACTGGGGCAGTAATAAGCCTTGATTAATACCTATGTTTTTAGTTGTCAGTAAAAGGTTGATTCTCAACTCACGATCGCCTTTGTGAGTGTGTATGTCATTACAGAGGCGTATTTGAAGTCATGTTATTTTTTCGTATTAGTTTTAAATGTTAAATATCACGGCATCTAAATATCCAGTAGTTCTGTATTTCATGACTGAATGGAAGCTAATTAGAATAACTAACAAAATGAACTCTAAAAATACTCGACTAACTGCATTTTACAACACTCAGGCCATTGAATCTGGGGTAGCACTGTTTATGGTGGCTCTAGGTGACGTCAGGCTTTTCATTCATAGCAGGGCAGCTCTCCAGGCCTATCTGACCTGTGAGTTACACTGGAAAACCCCAGTGTCAAGAAACGCAACGATTGCGGAAGGCAGTTTTGTATAGGTACCGGTTGCGAAACTTGAAACGTCACTTCATCGGTGCTGGCGAAGAACGCAACAGCAGAGCGCCACTGTAACTGCAACTGTTATTTTCTCGCAACGGTTTCATTCGACAACGGTTGTGTTCCGGAAACGGTTGCGTTGTATCTGTCCCAACCCTACAAGTGGGAGCTGACGTCACCATCTAAGCTCCAATTAAGATGTTTCTTGTTACTAGTGGTGGGGACGAAGCGGTTCGATTCGGAGCAATTACTGTGACGTCATTACTCGGTTAAACCGAGTACAACTTATAGCGGTAAATTTAAAATTTATATTGACCTTCTAAGCTACAGTTTACATTCATAAAGAAGATTATAAATTATTATCAGTGGTACAATGCTCCGTACTATCTGTTATTGGCTATTTGCACAATTTTTATAATGTAATATAAATTTAACAGATAACGTAACAAACAGTGTAATTACAACCCTGTGCTTAATATGAGGCATATCAAGTAGACATAAATAAAGAAATAAACATACAAATGAATAAATAAATACAATAAATATAATTGCATATGGATAAACGTACCGTATTCCATAATGTGATAACTGACGAAACTCATATAATGTCAAACATTTCATTTATAACTATGTGGTAAGGGGTTAAATGAAAAATCTGTTAAGATAACATCAGTAATGGAAATAACTAAAGTATACAAATTAACTCAATTCTTCATCTTGTGGCAAGCATTAAAATCAAGACACAATACGTTGTACAGACAGTATGGGAAGTACCGTTAGTGTTCTGTATTGCATGGAACAGGTGTTATATAGGAGGAATTTCCATTCAGAAATATACGAGTTTCAGCTCGTTTTGCAGAAAGCGACGACCTTCGGTCTCAAAGAATTTGTCCAGCACATGCAAAACACCTCCAGTGCGGGCACAGATGTAGCAGGTACGCTAAGGTAAGCAAGAGCAAGTTCACTTAAGGGTCAATGAATATTGAAATTTGACGACCGCATTGTAATCGAAATCGACTTTCAACCTATTAGGTCGTGTTGCGTACATCTAGTGCGTGTCGAAGAGATGTTAAGTACAGAAAAAAATGGCCTACCGGACACCAGTGGGATCCGAACCCACAACCTCCCGAGTTCGCGTTGGTAGCTCTGCCGATTGAGCTATGGTGGCCTCGTTCATTTTTGCTCTGTTGGAAAGGATCTAAGCTACAGGTCTGGCTCTATCCTCTACAACCCTCAGTGACTGCTTACCTTCGCATACAAAAATAGGCAAACTCCTATGCAACTTTTTCCCTCGCTTTTCCATGGGTTGCCACGCGCTGTTGGTGGGGGTAAGGGAATGGAGGAGCGGAAAGGAACTGGCCACCCTACCGCACGTAAACTCCGGCTCAGGAACACCTCTGCGGAGGTTCGGACCTGCCTTCGGGCAGAATAACCCTTACCTTACCTTACTGTCTCATCCACACGTAGGAATGGAATTACTTTCACGATGTGCAACTGTATTTGCACCATGTCCTTACGATACGCCCGTTTTATGTGATTCCATAAATTTGACGTTCCTCCACCTGTACAATAGATTTGATTGCAAATTTTAGAAGTAGCGGATTTTCTACCTGGACTGCTAGTAAAATACTGCCATGCTTGGGAGGACTGTCATGGCATTCTTGCTTCTTTCTTTTTACAATTATCAGTAGAAAATATAGCGCAACAACTTTAAACAAAGATATATGTAGTATAAGGAAACACAAATAGAACAGACGTCTGAGTCTGGAGTCTGAAAAACAGCACAGTGGTGTTGCGAGTCTAGCCTGGCTGGAAGGTTTACTGAAGCACCCGCAGCGCTATACGGAGTATTCGAGTTGAATCGGTGCTCCGCTGTGACGTCACGAAAACCTGAAGAACCGAGTTACTCTCCAGTTCTACTCGCTCCGTCCCCACCTCTACTTGTTACACTGTATGTGCGTTACGAAGTAACAGTAAGGTCATCAGACGTATCAGGGACGAATGTGGTAGAAGAAATAAACGTAAGACATCTCAGGTCTAGAAATAACCTCGCACGCGTGAGGAGAGAGTTTCTTTTCTCTAGGCGGGAAGGAGAGGAGTTGAAATGACAGAACGTTCGCTCACAGCAGGGATGAGCAAACCGGGTCTCTTCGTGCCACGTGAAACAAAAGGGCGATGTAAGATGAGTGGTATGAGGAAAAGTTACGGTAGATTTGACCCGGTATGGTCGCGCTATTTCCTAAGTCACGAACATGAAGGAGAAGCTCAGTACTTAATGTGTAGAAAGCATGTCGTCTGCAAAAGTTTAATGTTAGGCGTCATTATGAGCTGTATTATGCGCATCAGTACAGTGGTATTACTGGTGATAAGATTCTGAAATTAATAGTGGAACCACGAAATACTTTGAAATCTGTATGTATAAGTGATATGTTTTTAAAACGTAATTTGTTAGGAGAATACGAAACAAATGTCTAAATAGCAGTAGTTATTTTTACCAGAAATCCTGACAATTTTTGGAAGTACTTCCACGATGAAGATCAAAATATCTCGATTCCTATCTCGACTAACAGGCAAAAACAGTGTCTGCTATCATCATTAAGCTCAACGTTGACCGAATTATGGACAGAAAAAGTGAACAGGACTCAGGAAATCAGTGAACATAAATGGTTTGCTTTTAGGCATTTTTTTATTTTTCAGAGGAAGTGAAACCACGATAACCAGTGTGTTAAAAAAGTGCTCACAGGAATGTTTTTAAAGTTATTTCATCACAATTTTCTGTTGTCAACTAGAATACTCTTAATATATTACTTTGTGTATCTTGAACATGTCAGAATTTGATTCTTCGTGTAATATTAGGTTAATGCGTGTAGTACGTATTTATATAGCCTACAATTCTATTGTCTTTGTATATATCAAAAACGTGTTTATTATTATTGCGTGTAAATTAACAACTTACCGTGCCTTATTAATGATACTGGTGAAGGACAGTACTCATTTAGAGGTAGCACACTTCGTTTGTAATGAAGGAAGGAATACGGTGCACCCATACCGCATCTCCTTTGAATTTCTCCATTCCAGTAGCGTGTGCCAGCCGAGACCGCACGGGAGTAAAGCCCCACTGCACGCAGCTCGCTTGGCGTGCGCTTGACCTTGACATGCCTGATCTAAACAATAATTACATTGTGAACACAACACCCACACGGGGCATAATGGGATATATTCCCCCATAAGGCGCTTGTATTCATTATTATAAGTAGGATACATTTATTAGTATATTTTAAGCTAAATATCAGTTTTCTAAGACTATCGGTTCAGGATATAACGACTTTTTATGTTACGGGATGTTTTTACTCCCCCAACCAATTTCCACTTTAAAAGTAATTTAAAGTATCCTCCGAGGCTTTTTTTTAAACTTTCGAGGTTATTTTTACCTCGACGTTTGAATAGGTATGTAGTTAAGTAGTTTTGTCATAAGAAATACATAGGGTACATTTAGGCCCTTAGCAATTAAACAAATTATCGAACAAACATGAAAGTGAACAAATTAGATCAGAAACTCACCACATGAATCTGTTTGCATAATTTCTAAACTTGCAGCGTATGTAGGGTCAATTCTGCCATAAAAAAATACATATGCTACATTTAGGCCCTTGGAAACGAAACAATTTAACATAAAGTGAATAAACTGGATCGGAAACTCACTACTTGAATCTGTTTGCATAAGTTCTAAACTTGTAGCTCATACAGAAAAGGAAATAAGCGATGTCAGTCTGCTATAATAAGATTCGTCATTATCTAGCCCTGTTTTGACATCATAAATTAACCTAGTACTAATTTCAGTTGAAGGCTAAGTAAACCCCAGAGCCATATGTCTCTTTAACTTCCTAACAGGGAATTGAACCCACATCCTTTCAAGTATACTGAGCTGTTAAACTTCATACCGCATCCATTCAGATTAATAATAAATGTCTTCATCCTGATAAAAATTTCCGGCGCTATTAAAAATCGAACTCTGAATCTTCGAGTTAAGAGAAAGGGACTTGAAGCCCGCCCTAGGTAAGCCTCTTCTTTCCGAAATACACTGGGAAAGAAATGGGCCTGGAATAAATTATTCCAATTTCAAAGAGCCTTTGCGCTCCGGATCTCCCGAGCTTACCGGCAACTTCTACCGATGCAGCATTTATTAGTTCTGGAATTGAGCCGCCGCTCTTTTTGGCTGCAATTGGACTAGCCAAACTGACAATACTTAAGAAAAACAGGCCATCACCTGAGCCTATCGTCTATACTGTCATAGAACAGCAATGCCACTTTTTACAGTCTGGTCATCCAAGATTGTTCAAGAAGATTCTCCATAAAACAATTTCTTTCTTTCTGATGTCTTTTAGTCTCTTTCCATTAACTAAATAAAGGCAAACATACTCATGACTGCATCATTTATATTGACGGCTCTCGTGCATCAAGCAATGACGGTAAGGACCCTGTTGAATGTGCTTTTGTAGTCTATGAAAACGAAAGCGAAGTTTTTACAGCGCAGTATAAACTATCCTCCTGCTGTTCGGTCTTTCAGGCAGAAATACCAGCCATTAAATGTGCTACAGTGGCGCCATGACAACAACAAAAGGATCCAAATACTCAGAGATTCGCACGCTGCGTTGAAGTCTATAGAGAGCAAATATAATGTGAGCCCGTTAGCAGTTTCTATTAGAACTATAACTTAACAAAACCGTCATATCCGTATTTCCTGGATTCGTGGACACACTAGATCCACCGGAAATGAGATAGATGATCAAGTAGCAAAAGCTGCTGCCAAATCAAATCTTGAAGTCATTCACGACTGTTCTCCCTTATGTTATGCAAGAAGACAAATCAGAGAACATATTTTGAATCAGTGTAACCGCATTTGGACCTCTGCTACAAATGGATCCGTTACTAGAAGACTATATTTTCCCACAGTTTACAACCGACTTCAGTGCAAACTTTTGGTGCCAAATTTTGAGTTAACACAATTTATGTCAGGCCATGGAAATTTCAAATCATATTTTGAACGTTAAAAAATTTTCTGGACAGCTGGCTATACTTGCTTTTGTGGGTCTACTTAAACTAGTCGATCATTTAATATTTTATTATCCTGTGTCGCAAGAGCAAGATTTGATTTGGAATGTCATTTGAACTGCTGTAATATTCAACTTTCACTAGCACTATATCATATTTTCATACAGTAATGCTATTACAAACATGTCCTCATTTTCATTCATCGTATCTTTCGTAAACTGGTTCTGTAAATCACCATTATTATGTCATGTATGTATGTTTCAACTACAACCCTAAAATACTTTGTAAAATAGGGTTCATTTGTATTGGATATTCATAATAACAATAAATGTCTTACATTGAGAATAGTACTTCAGAATGCTGGCGGTTCAGAAATGATCTATGTCCGCTCTTCTGTCACCTCTAGACTCGCGAAACTGTCAGCAGTTTGTTAAGACAGGCATCTAGCTAGTATCTCGTTTCAAAGCGACCTTATAGTGCCAGGAATTATTCCCTTTAATAGTTCTCTTCTCCTGATCCTAACTAATGCGAACTTCCCTTTGCGTTACACTTCCAGGAAATCTTTTGCTATTTGCTTTACGTCGCACCGACACAGATATGTCTTATGGCGAAGATGGATAGGAAAGGCCTAGGAATGGGAAGGAAGCGGCCGTGGCCTTAATCAAGGTACAGCCCCAGCATTTGCCTGGTGTGAAAATGGGAAACAACGGAAAACCATATTCAGGGCTGCCGACAGTGGGGTTCGAAGCCACTTCTCACGATTACTGGATACTGGCCGCACTTAAGCGACTACAGCTATCGAGCTTGGTTCCAGGAAATCAAGCAGAGTGGCATCCCCTCTCCATAACACACTAATAGCCGTGTATGATGTCTCTACGTTGGTGGGCAGCATCTGCTGTGTATGCGAAACTGCTTGTTATTGTAGTAGCCGAGTCATAAGAGTTAAAATCTGCCACCTAGTATATCCTCATTTCCGTACTCAAATTAGGTTAAGCAACTAAAATAATGCCAGAGTCAGCTAGGAGAACGGTAGTCGCCAGCCTACGGACCCAAACTGAGTCGCCTCTTACAGCATTATTGCACCACCCTCCCACCTGCAGAGAAAGAAAATGTCAACATTTTTACACCACTCTACTAAGGACTGAGGTTGGGAAGGGCAGCTAGTTAGGAAGATGAGGTCGAGTAGGGCCTCCTTCAGACTCACACAGTTATGAAAAAATAGCCTGGGTGAAATCTAGTGAAACGGGCGACGTCATTCAATTTCCTCAGGGTATAAGAGATGGGTGAGCGCAGCCACCATCTTGCACTTTAGCCCCTGACCCAGGACCGGCTATTTTATCCTACTGGAGTTAATGTAGTTTTACTTATTATTCACTTATGATCACTTCTTCAGTTTTGAAGAGGATTCCAATAGTTTAATTTTAGTGACGTATCCACTCAGTCGAATGATGCGTAAAGGTAGACAGCAATGGTAACCATAACAAGCGAAGCTAGAATAAATGGGGGTTCCAGGGTGGCGGTGTTCCACTAGTCACACATTAAAAATGTAAGTTTTCAACTCATTTCTATTCGTACGTCCTTCTTTACAAAAAATAGCCACATTTTGTATTTAGAGTCATCACTCAGTAGTAGACAGAGTTGTGTGATCAGTTATCCTCAAAATTTGACTCTGCGTCATTGTTGTTGTTGTTGTTGTTGTCTTCTTTCAGCAAAGGGATCATCTCGAACAGCCAGGACAGATAGAATCGTATGCTAGTGAAGACTGAGAAGTCGTTAGTGCCACAACCGGTAGTTCTAGGATTCAAAACTCCAACACTCACTATGCCACGAAGGTACCATTTCTTGGCTGTTGAGTTGTAGAACGCCAGCCCACTACCACTATCTCCAGGACACACCGTGGTACCTACAAACAAAAACATGCGTATAATAATAAATTTTAAATTGATTAAAGAGAAGGAGTCGAAAATTTCCTTCATACAGGTTGAGTTAAATTCTAAGATAACTTTTCAGAAATAAATAACTTAGGCGAAATAAGGAGCGATTGAACATGACTGCGCAGAAATAATACAGAATATTAGACATGCACAGTGACACCAAAGTTAAACTGAAGACACATATAATCAATATTATTCTAGTTTCACGCTTTTTCTTAGTTAATTTCTTTGTATTCTATATTTCGATTTTGTATTATTATTATTATTATTATTATTGTTACCGTGATTTTGTGAACCATAGAGGCATAAGAAGGTTTCGGGGTGAATGAGTGGATAGGGAAATTACCAGAGCATAAGTTAAAGTATTAAATTTTGGAATTTTATTCCTTTCCCTTTTTATTTTGAGTTTAAAATTTGATAGATGATCTGAATAAGCAACAAAAATAACAGTTAAGGAGCTCGTCAGCTCGAATAAGAAGGGTGGACCATAAGTCCAAAAATCAGGTACAATAGAGAAATTACCGACACAATAATTTGCAAGGGATGAGCATTGTACCTCTGAAGTTACACTATTTTACAAGACCATGCTTGCTCCACTCACATCGCCTGTTTGAGCTTTCAAAAGTTATTCCAGCCTCTTAGAGGCACAAGTTCCTTACACAATCATGCTTGACAAACTTCAGATAATAAGTTTACTATCACTTCTGCTCGACAGTCTGTTGCACATTCGTCTATAAATAATGACAATTTAAACAGAGGCAATGTGTGTCCATTCTAAATGGCTTTAATGCACAAAATAAAAGGTTTAAGACGATCGGCCATGAATAAAAGGCCAGGAGGCGAAGCACTTGCACTCATTTTTTAAAGTCACTTAAAATCCTAAATGGGCTTATGGCCCAAAGTTGCACAGGCTAAGCCTATACTATAGAGGGGTGACTAGATGCGGAATATTAAGTACCAAAGTAGTGTGAAGAATTCAGTTTAGAAAATCTTAGTCATCCCACACCAAGTTGAATGGGAATTAACAGTGGGTGAACACTCTTTGTTCCCTTAATTTACATGTTTCCCAGCAGGAATTTGAATAAAGTCCTCAGAATTGCCGAAAAATTACATTTAAACAGTGATTTCAAAACATTACATTAATCAAAGAAGTTTGAAACCTTCCCCTCAAATTATCTGCCTGGAGCTATGACGTGGTAAGAGATGTATGCCATTACCTCGAGTTGTTGGGCCTTCCGAATGCGGGCCTACATCTCCTGCCTCCTATTACGCCGCACACACACTACACCGCAGTGATGAAGATGACAATACGGCCCCAAAGCGCCCAGCTGTTATAGCATCTCAGAGGGGAAAGTTCCAGAACTTTCTTGAGCTAGGCAGAATGCCTGTATACATCTCCAATTTTAATTGGATAGAGAAAACACACAGAATTCCTGATTGGTTAATAGCTAAGGAAGAAGGAAGCCGTAGAAGTGTTGACAACCTTAGCATATGAAAATAAAGCAATCTACAAAAACTGAAGGTTTACAAACAATGAAACTTAAAATTCCCTTAAAAGCTAATTGTCCGTAATCCCGCCAGAGGGGGCACATAGGCTGATAATAGACATCTAATGGTTGAAGGTCCAAATACCTTCAGTTACATTAGTTCCGAATTCACCACACAGATGGTCTTCCAAAAGGCGCGGAGTTCAACGGGGTGGAGAAGGTGTACCCCTGGTACAATTATTATTAACATTATTATTAATATTATTATTATTATTATTAGTAGTAGTATTGTTGAAGTCCAGTTCCTTGGTTTCAGTTCAGAGAGCTATGAAGGCCTAAGTCATATTTGTTCTGACTTATACAACTTCAGAAATGTCAGTGTCGATCATAGGTTAGTCAGTTTTCTATTACAAAAGCAAAAGGTCACAGATCGATGACAGTTACAAACATTTTGATGTCCATACCAGAAGACCAAGTGCACCGTAAAGCCCCCAGAGATTAACATGTGCTTTGATTCTTTGCTCATCAAACTGACACACGCCATTCATAATTGTCTGTTAAGAAATCTTACCATTGCGCAGACCGGCACAAAACTTGTCAGGAGTTATTGAAGAGTGAAATTTTGGAGGAACTTCATCCCAGCATGTACCAAAGGGAACGTACGGTAACTGTGCAGCAATTCGACTAAAACTGGGCTTACCAGTCTCCGTGAAGCCCCAACCCAGCACCTGAAACAATCAGACCGCTTTATACTAACTTCATATCTCATGAAATAATTAACAGAAAGGAAAATTAAAAAATCATTGGTTAATAAAATGAAGATAATACCTGACCCCTGAGAAATAAAGAGATTCGCATAACAATGAATCGTCAGAGGAAAATGGAGATATACCTCGAATATATTGAGAAAATAATACACAAAAGTACATTGAGACTTGTAGACCTATGAGAAATAGTTGGGCAGAAACTTGATGACTATGCTTGTCTGGCAAAAATATTTAGAATTCGAAGTCCACCTCAAAATTTCGAACATGACCGACTTGAGTGCTGCAGTAAGTAAGTCGTCTTATTTCTATTTCGAATATAACCGGTTCGAACCCAGCTGAGGCCAGTAGCATTTAAGGATATTATAAGTTGCAACTTAGTGTCATTACCCTCTGGCATTAATAACTCCTGCTGTATCGAATACAGACTCATCGGTATCTCTTAAAATCTATAACAATAACTGAATTGGTCATTTGGAAAACCGCCTGAGTCACAGAAAATAAGTTCTGAGGCAAATGAAAAACGATACGAAATAAATGAATTTTATGTTACTCGGTGATTCTTTGCAGGGGCACCATATATAAATATTTTTACTACGAAAGCACCGTATCTTAATTATCCGATTGCATACCGCCTTCATTTTTTAATTCTTGGAAACATGCATGCTAAGACGCGCTGCCGCCTGAGCCACGGAGGCTTCCGCTTTCGCTTGGTCCAGCACAAATTTCATATGCACCGACCGAGATCTGAAACTAGGACACAGTGTTAAATACATTAGTATACAGTTTTCAATCAATTTATATTATTTTAAATTCAGATTCAAAGTAATTAAAGTCATTCATAGAGTGAATTTCGTTAACAATAAGTAAATAACAAAATTTGCACATTTTTCTGCAAATAATCCATACAACACCGAGAATTTATATTTTAATTTTCAGATTATGTTTGTACTTAATCATCTGCCGTCTCTGTCTCCATGACTGAAGAGGAGGATGATGGTGATGATGATGATGAAGACGATGAAGATGAAGCAGATGGCGATGATAAGGTACCCTTGCTTTATCAACTTTTGGAGCTGTCTGGAACTCGGGAGTGTAAAAATGCACAACGGTTTACTGAAGAATTCAAATCTGAGCCAAAGGATGCTGTTGTAATTGAAATTCCAGAGGGTAGAGGAGTTGCTCTGGAATCCATTTCCCGAATAGAAGCCAGTATCCAGAAATTTAGACCTGATGCATTGAAACCACTCCATAGAGTGCTTTTTGGAGGAGTTGGAAAATCTCCAACCTAAATAAGAACAGACGAAAACCGAAATCAGCAGAGAAGTTAACACCAAGATGGATGCTTTAAATCGTAGATTAGATGAAGCACTAGAGCAGCAGAAATTTTTGAGACAGTGAGTGGTCGCTTCGAGACATAGTTATTTTTTGTACAGTGTGTTGTCGCTTCGACACAGTACTTAGCTGCTGTGATGCTGCCGGATCAGGGTGAGACGAAACAAGCTTACGGCTTGTGATATATTCTGTAATTATTCTGGACGAAGAACTACGTTTAGTTCAAGTCCACGGAATTTGGTACAAGTCTGTACTGTATCAATAGAATAGCTAAGTTGGATTGAGATTTCTGCTAACATGGAAAAATTCGTTTTCTGAATTTTCTCCTCCTACGATCAACGGTGATCAATTTTCACAAGTATAGGGCCAATGTCTAGTTTAAAGACTAAGCAATTAGGGAGTGCTAGTCCAGATAGCCCAAACCATATCACAGAAGGAAGGAAGGATGACCATGGAGCCAATTCTACAACGAGAAGAGGGGAACGAGTAACCACGGAAAGTGGATGACCTCAACAGAAGCTGCAATTGGTGAGCCTCAATTAGATAAAGCAAGCAACAGTTAATTTCAGTAACGTAAATTCTAAAATCCCCCCGATTCATCTCATTTTTTGTACAATAAATTCATTTTATTTTATATTGCGTTAATTTTCTCATGCGATTCTTAATGGTTAATTATTTAAAATCCTACCCCTGTGATGTAAGTATAAGTCTCTATGCTAGTAAATATAAATTTTGCTATGCAGTTTTGTTTAAAACTGTAACGCTGGCGCCCAAACATTACATAGAGAAATGGGAAACCATGGAGTGATAATTGATTCTATTTGCGTGACAATATGCGAGCAAGACACATATAGTTTATATTCATATTCATGTGTCCCCAGGTATTGACTTTCGTCTCCTCAAGTGTGAAGCTTAGGAGAGCGAATAGTTACATTTGTCGCACCAACGTGGAGCTCGAAAACCATTAAGTATTCGTGGAAAGAAAGCAGTAAAGTAGAGTCTGTGTTTGTGGGGGTTAGGTGCGTGTCCATATAATTTATATGTGTGATTTTGGGGGAATCATGGCTGCACAACGTGAAAAGGACATGAAATTACGTACCGGAAACTTAGTAACGGGAGGCGAGACGCTAAATTCTAGGAATGTTGCAGATGAGGGTATTGAAGTAGATAAAACGGTAGAGAGTGGTGGGAGCATGGAAAATAGCACAGAACCTGATGTAGCTAGGATGGAGGGCGAGAAAGAAAGTAATAGCTTGTGAAAAGCCTGATTTTGTTCTACATGCTGATCAGTTACACCGGTAACTCATTTTGGTAAGAGTGGGGACTCATATCTCTTTATTAATGATTGATTCAGATGAAGGGACATTAAACAAGTAATGTTGTTCTGGTTGCTGTTATTATAATCTAAAGACAAGGAGAAATAAATTTGACTCAACTAGAGCTACTTACATTTTACAGCAGTCAAACAATGCTGGATTTCTCATGGTAGCTACCACTAAAACGACATCACGCAGTGACTGATAGCCCGTCAAATTTATTTGGGGAGATGATAAAAGATTTATTATGGAATATTATCGGAATTAAATTTACAGGGGGAGACCGGATATTGCGGAGAATACTCTTTCCCACCTTCGCTTGGTGAAAATGAAAATTTACAGCCGTTTCCAGTCATTCGACCGCGTCAGGGATGGAATGAATGAAGCCCCATCTTGCGGCGAGGATAGGAATTGTATCAGCTGCCGAAGCCTATCACACTCCTCTGGGGCAATGATTAATGAATGACAGATGCAATGAAATTATATTGGAGAGTGTTGCTGGAATGTAATATGACAGTTAAAACCGAAGTGCCCGGAGGAAAACCTGTCCCGCCTCCGCTTTTTCCAACACAAATCTCACATGGAGTGACCGGGATTTGAGCCACGGAACCCAGCGGTGAGAGCCCGGCGCGCTGCCGCCTTAGCCACGGAGACTTCCGCCTTCGCTTGGTCCAGCACACATTTCATATGTACCGACCGAGATCTGAAACTAGGACGCAGCGTTGAATTGGGCGATGTCTAACCGTCTGATCAACCGCTTAATCCACGTCATAGCGAGGAACTATATTTTCTTTTATTTCATTCTTTAACCCTCCACTTAGGTCTCAGTCATTCTCTACTGAACTCTGCGTCTCGGTAGGACAATGTGACATGTATACAATGAGTGGCCAAAAGTCACGGAAAGGGGTATCCCATTAGAAAAAGTGCCGTGTATGACCTCTGAGCGTTGCGGCTAGTTGCAACATAGCTGAGCAGTCTGGGCAACATGTCGCGAGTTACCCGACTTTGAACGTGGGATGATCATTGGCTCACAGCGCATGGGTCATAACAATGAGATTACACGCAAATTCGGTTTTCCGAGGTCAACAGTGTCAAGGGTGGATCTTCAATGTCGCAGAGAGAAAGTTATCACCCGCGTAAACCGCCGCACGGGAAGACCACAGTTGTTTAACGAACGCACATCACGTCGCCTCCGCAGAGCAATGCTGGGCTCTCGACGGGCTAATGTGAGTCAGATCACCGCCCAGTTGAATGTTGGGAGTCAGGAAACCATTTCTACCAGGACTGATTGACACCACGTCACAGAGCTCAACGACGTGCATGGGCCCGCGAAAATCGGCAATGGACCATGCAAGGGCGCCCATGCCCGGCGGCAACGGGGGGACGCCCCCCCCCCCACCGTAGCTCTCAGGGAGAGGTAAAAATCTAATATAGTCAGGTGTTTTTCCTTTCAAGAAATTGGTTCAAAAGTCGGTATTACGTAGAAGTGGTAGGGGATACAGTGGGTGGTATTCTACCGTGGAATACAAGTCGCCATTCATCTTCCAAAATATTAAAAATACTACATACCCCCAAGTTTAGGCCCACCCCTACAAACTGTCCTATGGGCGCCCTTGGGACCATGGAACAGTAGCGGTGTGTGGTTTGGTCCGATAAATCTCGGTTCCAGTTGTATCGAGCTGATGGGCGCGAGAGGGTGTGGCGTGTGCCCCATGAAGCTATGGATCCTGCGTGTCAACAAGGTTGTGTCCAGGCGGGAGGTGACTCAGTCCTGCTCTGAGCGTCATTCTCATGGTCACAATTAGGCCTCATTGTTCGGTTGCAGGGAGCGCTGATAGGTACACGTTATGTGGGCATACTTTCAGACCATCTGCATACCTTTCTGGCCCTAGAGTGCCCTGATGGAGATGCCATGTTTCAACAGGACAATGCGCCACGTCACCAGACTGTGATAGCACGCAGGTAGTTGGAGGAGCACTCCAGTGAAGTTGCGATCATGGATTGGCCCTCCGGATCCCCAGACCTTAATCCAATCGAGCATTTATGGGATGCTGTCGATAATGATGTACGCTCCATGAACTCCGCACCAACTACACAGGACCAATTGTGGGTAACAGTGCAAGATGCGTGTGTCCAGATCCCTCCAGAATTATTCTAACACCTTGTAGAGTCGATGCCTCGCCGTATTTCTGCCATTTTGAGGGCTCGCGGAGGAGCAACTCGTTATTAACATCATAGTCAGTGTCTTCCCATGGGTTGTGGCCACTTAGTGTTTAAGACAGTGCTTGCCAGATAACACATTAACGTATGTTTTCAAACATACTTTCACATCGGGGCTGATTATCGACATTATTTTGTCCTCTAAATCAATCAATCAATCAATCAATCAATCAATCAATCAATCAATCAATCAATCAATCAATCAATCAATCAATCAATCAATCAATCAATCAATCAATCAATCAATCAATCAATCAATCAATCAATCAATCGATTTCCACACTTACAGGTCCAAATATCCCAATCCTTTATGTGAGGTTGTAACAATAACAATAATTTCAGTTTCTTTTTCCAGGTGACAGCGCTATTCTCATTACCAGCTGACTACCAGCTGACTGATTTTCTCTGCGTCTTGGCAGGCAGACTATATTTTAATATGGAACAGTTGGCAACTCAGCTTCTTGTTTGATTCTGTTGGTTGAAAGTAAAGGACTCTACCTGTTTAATGACCACAAAATATGATAACCAAATAAATAAGCCAATATAATGTGTATTCACCGACGGAGTAGTGGTTCCTCGCGATGGGATGGGTATTTGTAGAGACAGAACTTTCATTTTATTCACGCTTTTAATATACAGCACAGACAATGAGGTTAGAGTGTAGCAAACCACAAATCTTCCAACTGGTGTAGTTAATGCGAATTCTGTAACCCTGGCTACCGATTCCTATAAGAACAAGGCCGAGTATTTGATTGAGATATTGAGGCCTGGCATGTTCGATACAACTTGTGAAGTAAGACAGGCGGCAAGTTGTCTCCTTAAGGGTTTCTTTAGCAAGAAGCCCACTACGAAGACGGGTAATTCCACTAGTGAGTGATTATAAACCGTTGCTTAGCGGTTTAAAATTCGCCGTTCTACGTATTTCCATAAGAATCCCGGAAAAAGAGGGGGAACCCCTCACTGTATGTGAGCTGTGCATCTAGGCTTACTGGTACATGCCAGTGGCGGCCCGTGGCTGTAAAGTATGGTGAAGAGCTATAACCCGTTCGTTTTCGAGCGACAGATTTAGAAACTACGTGTTGTTTTTGGTTGTTTTGTACTCGTACCTCGTACCTGTGACTGGCGAAGGGTCCAGCATGTGACCAAAAATATGTACAGACCCAAGCGCTGTGTAACGTCACAGCGCGGCAACCATGTGGCTGCCTTTACCCTACAATGCAAAGTACAGATGAGATCTGACCGGGAGACTAACAATTATGGAAGCGCGGCACCCTCGGGAAGAGCTGGATATTTTGTCGTGTTTTCATTTACGAAGCACAGCTGTTTACTGACGCTAGAAACCGAAAAAGTCATAGTAGAAAGAAAATCTATATTTACATTAACTGTTTTCCTTAATAATTGAACTCGCCTAGTTTTTTGTACATCAAGTCGATCCTCCGGGCTTTTAAAGCTGCAAACTTGTCGGTAATGTCTTCATAGAATGGTTGTTTGTTCATTAACTGCAGAAGTAGTTCTTTCTGAATAGCAATATTCCCCAAATAAGAAAGTCTCTCTTCTGAAATTGCATTTCTAAGGTATGTTTTTATACATTTTAGGCTAGAAAAGCTTCTTTCCACTGACACAGTAGTAGATGGGATGGACTGAATAAGGGAGAACAATTTATAAGCGTCCGTAAAAATGTCTTTATCTTCGCGAAGCATTTGGAAAATTTTTTCTGTACTTTTCATCGGCATACAAAATAGAGTGTTCGTTTCTTAAGCGATGCATCTTGGGAAACACAGATCCAAAGAAATGTTGCACGCTTTCAAGAGCGCTAGAAGGAAAGCGCGTGTTGTTTTCTTCAAATTTTGTGTTATCGGTTAAGCAAACAAATTTAATTTTTTCACAATCGCGAAATCTCTCGTCAATTTCCATCAAAATGATATCCAAAATTTCAAAATATAAAACTCGATACATCTGAACACATTCGTCCTGAGTAAGGGTGCTATACTCTCGGGTTTGGCGCATATCCGTCATTTTGCTGGCCTTTTCAAATATAATTAGAAAATGCTCATCGGTCCCCTTGTTTCTTAGAAGATCACATGTTGTTCTTGTTTTTGATATACAACAGTTCACATCCAATGACTTATTTTTTAAATTATCATAAAGAATATCAGTTAAACAAAAATGTCATGAAACCTTACTGCCAGAAAAGTGAATTCAAAACTGTTCATGTCGTGAAGAAAGCCTCTGGCCAGTAGAATACACTTGTCACCGGACTCTTCATTGGTAACAATATTTTCGAAAACTTCTTTCAGATTTTCCCAGTCATCCACAATTACACTCAATAATTTTGAGTTCGAGCACCAGCGGACAGGAGTCACGGTTGGAATGCGTGGTTCGATACAGCAGAAATGGCGTAAGTTCTCTTCACCGAGTGATGGGAAAAGGATGGTATTCCAGAAATTGATGAAAAAATATACGACTCTTTCATATTGTTTTACAACTCTGTTGTAAGACCAAATTTAATCGGTGCGCCAAACCGTGTACAAATACTGCAAGAGGAGCTTTCTCTTTCAACTTTTTCTGGAGTCCATTTAAATGGCCAGACATCACGCTAGCACCATCGTAACAGTGTCCTACTAATTTGTTCTCGTAATTGAATGGTCCCAAAATTTTGTCCAATAAAGCAAACAAAGCATTTGAGGATCTCTCAGCACTTGCATCATGGAAACCTAAGAAACGTTCCACTATAGCCCTGTCAGCACTAACAAACCTCACAATTACAGAACACTGAGACACCTGTGTGATATCTGTCATATCGTCCACCTGAACAGAAAAAAAGATCAGCACTCGTCAATTCTGTTTTTACGAAATCATCGATGTATTCTGAAATGCACTCGATTAACTCATTTTGAATACTCTTTGATTCGCCACTAAACACACTTTTTATCTTAGAATCCTGGTTTCGTATTTCTGCAGGGCTACTTGATACCAGCAATGTTAACAATTCCTTAAAATTACCACGATTTATTAAATTAAATGTTTCGTCACGATCACGAAAAGCTAGTCCTTGCTTACTTAAATAGAGCACTGTATCAATTATCAACTGAAAGAAAAGCCTATTTAAACGGAAATTTTCATTGAACTGTACAATATACAGTCTAGCATTTTCCTTCAGGGCATCAGAGATCGTATTTTGGTTTCTTTCCAAAGTGTTCAAATCTAGCTGGCATTTTATATGTTCTGCAAAGTCTGAGTGCTTACGTAAAGAACGTGTTATGCTCAAAAGGGCTGAAAATCCTTCTTTATCCTAAACGTTATTTTATTGCTAAAAAGGAAGCAGGGCCAACAAAACAACTTCTGTAGTGCTGGAGAGGATCACAACCATGGAAATTCCTTAAACCACGATCGTTTGAAACTAAGATTGTAAGATTTGCCGGAATATTTCACTTCTTTTGTAGCACAAATTTGCAGTGATCCAGTAGGGTGATCAAAACGAACTTCATTCTGATCTTCGTTTCTCCAACGTTAAAATGGTGTTTCTAATAAAATACACACTATGTCATAAACAGGATACATGTTTAAATAAAACAGCACAATACAACGAATGAACCACGATGCGTAAGTACTCGCACTTCACACAGGATGACGCAGGGAAGACGAAGCATTCCGATCTTCCGGCAACTTCACTTGCACATTCCGCTATGAGGAAAGTACGCTGATGACGTCACGGTTGTCAAGGCCAAGCGGTACGAGGGAGCACTTGGGAGGTAGAGCCAGCTGCGGAATCTCTCGTCTTCACTCAATCTCACGCGCCGTACTGTGGCCGCACCGGTCCGAAGACCTCACTAAATCATTCAATCGGTAGTAGCGACGGGCGGTGTGTACAAAGGGCAGGGACGTAATCAACGCGAGCTTATGACTCGCGCTTACTTGGAATTCCTCGTTCATGGGGAACAATTGCAAGCCCCAATCCCTAGCACGAAGGAAGTTCAACGGGTTGCCCGGTCCTTTCGGACTAGGAGGACACGCTGATTCCTTCAGTGTAGCGCGCGTGTGGCCCAGAACATCTAAGGGCATCACAGACCTGTTATTGCTCAATCTCGTGCGGCTAGAAGCCGCCTGTCCCTCTAAGAAGATGTGTTGTCGCCGGTAGCACGAACGGATACCGGATGCGACTATTTAGCAGGCTAGAGTCTCGTTCGTTATCGGAATTAACCAGACAAATCGCTCCACCAACTAAGAACGGCCATGCACCACCACCCACCGAATCAAGAAAGAGCTCTCAATCTGTCAATCCTTCCGGTGTCCGGGCCTGGTGAGGTTTCCCGTGTTGAGTCAAATTAAGCCGCAGGCTCCACTCCTGGTGGTGCCCTTCCGTCAATTCCTTTAAGTTTCAGCTTTGCAACCATACTTCCCCCGGAACCCAAACGCTTTGGTTTCCCGGGAGCTGCCCGCCGAGTCATCGGAGGAACTTCGGCGGATCGCTAGCTGGCATCGTTTATGGTTAGAACTAGGGCGGTATCTGATCGCCTTCGAACCTCTAACTTTCGTTCTTGATTAATGAAAACATACTTGGCAAATGCTTGACAGCCGGTGCTTTCGTGAGTTCCCCTGGTTCTCATCAAGTGATGCGAGCTCTTGGTGCGCCAAACGCCGTACAAAAAACATCTTCTTTCCGTGAAACCAAACATGTCATAAGAAAAATATTTTTTTTAAATTAATTCTGGTAAAAATAAATGGTAAGTGGTACTTCACCTACTTCACCTGAAAAGCCGCCCCTGGTTCATGCACGCGCAGAAATGGTGTCCTGACATAAACAATCAAGACTGCCCCACTCCAGTACTGAATAGGAGGGGAGCAAGTGAAGGGGTGGTGTTGAAGGCCACTCCAGTGCCGAAAAGGAGGGTGAGGGAGTGAAGAGGCAGTGCTAAAGGCACAGTGTGTGTATTAGCGCTGTTAACGGAGCGGTTGTTTACGGAGCGGAGGCTCCGGGCGCTTTCAATCGTTTGCCTCCGGAGAACCTCCGATTGAATTGCAAGCGCGTAGTTTGAACTTGGCACGGGAGAAATGAACGAGCATTTGTACAGGAATTTATAACTTGTCGCTATTAATGTGCAAAACTACGCCCCTCCGTTAATACTTCAGTTATTTGGCGATATTACAAATAGGCCTAGCATTCTTACGTACAGACATAATAATTATGTAACAGAACCTCCGATTGAATGAGAAGCGCGTAGTGTGAACTTGGTACGGGAGAAATGGAAGAGCATTTTCTCAGGAATTTAAAACTTGTCGCTACTATTGTGCGAAACTAGGCCCCTCAGTTAATACCTTAACTATTTATCGATATTACACATAGCATTCTTACGTACAAACATAATTATGTATTTTCTTAAATATAAACATGTTATAATTTAGGCCTTGTCTGTGACTGTAAATTACTTCGTTATGAAATAATTAATACTATTATCATTGCATGCCGGGCTGAGTGGCTCGGACGTTTGAGGCATTGGCTTTCTGACCCCAACTTCGCAGGTTCGATTCTGGCTCAGTCCGGTGATATTTGAAGATGCTCAAATTCGTCTGCCTCGTGTTGGTAGATTTAATTACACGTAAAAGAACTCCTGCGTAACCAAATTCTGGCATCACGGCGTCCCCGAAAACCTTACAAGTAGTTAGTGGGACATAAAGCCATTATTATTATTATTATTATTATTATTATTATTATTATTATTATTATTATTATTATTACTAGCTGATGTACCCGTGCTTCGCTACGGGATTCTCAGAAAGACTGACTTGGTGGTTTTCCTAACTGAATTCAACATAGGTCATTACAAAAACGTTAGTAGGAATGTAGCGATTGAAAGCAATGTTATCATATAAAATACTCGATCAAATGAAAAACCGCACACTTTCTCACTTTCAACGAACAGTACTACGGTGCCGATCTAAGAGTCTAAAGTTCCAGAACTGGAATAACCAGGTCGCAGACTGCCGTGACCACTCCTCTGTCATTATTTCGTTAAATATGCACACTACTCATTCCAATCAGTGGCTCAGAGTAGGGATTTTATAGCTCGAATACAATGATGAACCAGTGTGTTACGTACCAGATATATCAGAAAATGTATGAACCAGAGGAATGGCATGCTAAAGAAGAAAGTTATCTTACACCCCAGCTACTTCCCACCAATATACAGGCAGGCTTTTACAGTCGGTACGACCAAGCGAGTTGGCCGTGTGGTTAGGGGCGCGCAGCTGTGAGATTGCATCCGGGAGATAGTGGATTCGAACCCCATTGCCGGCAACCCTGAAGATGGTATTCGGGAGATGATGGGTTCGAGCCCCACTGTCGGCAGCCCTGACGAGGGTCTCCGTGGTTTCCCATTTTCACTCCAGGCAAATGCCGGGACTGTACCTTAATTAAAGCCACGGCCGCTTCCTTCCACTTCCTAGACCTTTCCTATCCCATCGTCGCATAAGACCTATCTGTGTCGGTGCGACGTAAAACAACTAGCAAAGAAAAAAAAAACATTGAATGACAAGCGCGTAGTGTGAACTTCATACGGGAGGAATGAACGAGCATTTTCACAGGAATTTATGACGTCGCTGTTTTGGCACGAAACTACACTCCTTCTTTAACTTTTTTTAATGCTATTTGTTCGGGGCGTCGACCTATGAAGATCCTTTGCCCCTATTTGCACCATATATGAGGAAACCTGCGTGTATTATGTAAATGGCGGTAGGGTAATGTGTTGAATGCGAGGAAAGGAACGTTAAGGATGACACAAACACCCAGTCCCCAGGCCAGGGATATTAATAATTTACAATTAAAGAACTGACCTGGCCGGGAATCGAACCCGTGGCCGCCGGGTGACATGCGGGCGCGTTGCCACCTACACCGCAAGACCAGTGGTTAGGAGTCATTTGTGCCATGTTTTACAGCACAGCATTTACAGATTTGAACCGCTTGAACTCCTCCCTCCGCTCGTAAATAATCATCCCTTACTTCTGCCACGTCTTTCACGTGTTTTACATATGTCCAGAAATTAAAAACGAATTCAAATTTAACTTGAAATTACTGTATTCTAGCGCCAATATAATGGGAATATTTCCATAATAATGATAATAATAATAATAATAATCAACGAACCACTGTGTAAGTTCTGCACAGGTAGGGCCTGTACTTTCCTGAGGAACAACTGAACCTATTAAGATATATTGTTTGTTGTATCTACAGGGTTTATACCTACAGGTATATGGGGTATGTATTATATGTCGATATAATTGCATTTTCTTGATAACAAATGAGAGGATGCATTAATTATTCTGAATGACTATACGTTCTTTGTTAAGGGGTATTGTATGGAATATCGGTGATATAGATCAATTTTTGTTTATTTAGGTAACGATTTTTATAGGGTGCCTACATTCATGAACCTAAGTTTGAAATTACAGCCCACTAAGTCCTTACACTCGGAGCTACTGTTGCGAATAGAGCTGGGAACGGAGCAGTTGCTCCTATGATTGCAATCGGTAGTGCGAGTGAGCGCTCCCTCCGGTATTCTCCGGTAGTAAACTGTTGCTGGGAAACCAATCGGTGCTTCGGCACGCGAGCGGAGGGCGAGCGGAGGACGGAGCAACAGTACTGAATGTGTGCCTCGCTTGCCGTTCCATCCGTGGTGCGCAACGGATGTGCTAGCGACATAGTAAATACTGCTTTATAAGTATGACGAAGGAGAATATAGGAAATATATACATTCTCATTTATCGTTCGTGTTTCATTTGTCGATTACTTTTGTAAAAATTTGCTTTACGTCATGCCGTCTTATGACGACGATGTGATAGGAACGGCTAAGGACAGTAATTTCTAGGCGTGAAAATGGAAAACGACGTAAAACCATCTTCAGAGCTGCCGACAGTGGGGTTCGAACCCACTTTCATCCGGAAGATAGCGTGATCGAATCCCACTGTCGGCAGCCTTGAAGATGGTTTTCCGTGGTTTCCCACTTCTCCTCCAGGAAAATGCCGGGATGGTACCTAACTGAAGGTCACGGCCGCTTCGTTCCCACTCCCAAACCTTCCCTATCCTATCGTCGCCATAAGACTTATCTGTGTCGGTGCGACATAAAACAAAACCCAAAGTCTCACGCTCCAGGACACTGTCCTTGAGGCGGTATAGGTGGGATCCCTCTCTGCGTCCGAGGGAACACCCAACCCTGGAGGGTAAATTGATGGAAGGATTATTATTATTATTATTATTATTATTATTATTATTATTATTATTATTATTATTATTATTATTATTGTTGTTGTACTCCCATAACCACTTCTGTGGTTTTCTGTGACGTTAAGGTGCCGACATTTTGTCCCTCAGGAGTTCTTTCATGTGCCGGTACAGTAGCGGCGATTAGGTGGGGGCGAGAGGGGACAGTCGCCCCCTACTTTGTGGAGAAAACTTTGCATTTGTATTCCATTTTAGCTGGATGAAACAAGGTATTATAGGAATTATTAAAACAAGCAATTTGTACAAGCCCTGTTGTCTTATCAGCTAATTATTTGCTTTAATTAATAACGAAATTATTAGCGGAAATATGCAACAAAGTCGTTCACGCGGTTAACCGATTTGTATAGCGCCACAGCGAGTACTGTAGTGGAGACTTTGTATGTGCTGTGAGGAAGGGTGCGCGTGCTTTCGTTAGTCTGGCAGTCTATTTAGTGTCAGTTTTTTTTAGTTTGTAGTCAAATACTAAATGATTTTTAATTATATAATCACGCCGTACGTCTATTTAATTGTAATACATGTGTAATATTGTTCCTCTCGTGAAAGTTTTATTGTATAGTATTGAATCAAAATCTCAAATAAATATTATCAACACAGGTAAGTTGGTAGGCTGAGAATCTTTACCTCTCTGTCGAATTCCATTTAGTAGCTTTTTTTTTGTTTTAATGTATAACGTATATAGCCCGCCCCCCGCTATATCCCACAAACTGGGGTACTTTGTTGTCTTTACATTTTTTGCCCCCCTACTTCTAATTCCCAATCGCCGCTACTGCCGGTACACCTGACCACCTTCAGGTACCGCCGAGCAAAGTCGGAATTGAAACCGCAAGCTTGAGCTCAGAAGGCCAGCGCTCTACCGTCTGAACTACTCAGCCCGGTACAGCATATAACCAGTTTCAATCAGTTCGTACTCTTCAGTAAAAATTGAAATGGCGTATGACTTTTAGTGCCAAGTGTCTGAGGATAAGTTCGGCTCACTAGATGCAGGTCCTTTGATTTGACGTCTTTAGGCGATCTGCGCGTTGTGATGTGGATGAAATGATGATGAAGACGACACATACACCCAGCTCCAGCGCCAGCGAAATTAGCCAATTAAGGTCAAAATTCCCGAACCTGCCGGGAATCGAACCCGGGACCCCTGTGACCAAAGGCCAGCACGCTAACCATTTAGCCATGGAGCCGGATGTACTGTTCCGTAATAAATGAGCTACGAGTATAATTAATGTAAGAACATCGTATATAATACATGTTTACATGCAATGGAATATAATTACCACTTAAACTATTTTACTACCAGTATTAATAATATTGTTAACGCATTTGCAACAGTATAATATATGCCAATATTCAATCTACAGTATTCTATCCACCTGCACCTATTGCAAACTGAACGTCAGCAGATCAAAATCTGTTATTCATAACGTAACAAATAATGCGGCGATCTTGAAACGACTACATCATTTGAATGACAAACGTAGGGGAACACATGCATCTGTGGAATTAGTACTGAAATCTAAATTGTAATTCCTCCTAAGATCACCGTTGCAACATTGCCCACATCAAAGCATTTGAATTTTCCGCCAGTGAATTCAATCGGAGGACTACCGGAGGTCTCCGGAGGAGCGCTGTAATCGTATTATCCGATTCAATCAACAGGAGGTCCGCCTCCTCTTCACAGCGCTAGTGTGTATTGCTGCACATCTACCACTGTGGCCACGTCAATCACAACAGTCTTATAGCGGGCTGTCTACCTGCATAAATGCGTTAAGCGAGGAAATGGGGGAATGCCATGCTTTGTTTATATCGGGACACATTTGTGTTGCAACGTGTACAACTCCAAGTTGAAACGTTCTTACCGTTCCATGTCTTCCGACGAGCCGTTTGTCTCTGAACGAGAAGTTCCAGTCAATAGAGATGGGACCAACTCTCTTGTCGAAAGTCACCCGGCCTTCTATTTGGACGATGACTATATCGTGGGCATAGTTCAACTCGTTTCCACGGTACCGCTCGTGGAACACCAGCCCTTTGATCTGAAAAAATAACACTTCTTCATTAAGATTCTGAATACGCGAATGAAACCATACTTACTGTAAGCAGGGAAATACGCGAATAAAAAAGAGATGTAACTCATTATTTAGGTCAAATTGAGTAATTCCTTTTTCTTTTTGTCACATCAACTCAGTCTGTTTAGTGAGGATGGCATAGGTTAGAGCTTAGACTGGGAAGGAAGCAACCGTGGCCTTAAATGAGATTCAGGCCCAGCATATTTCTGGTAGCGAAACTACGGAAAACCATCTTCAAGATTGCCGGTAGTGGGGTTTGAACCCACCATCCTCCGAATGTAAGCTAACAGCTATTGAGTCTCAGTTCCAACGTTTCATTAGAAACTCTTCCCCAGGTCACTAACGACCTCGGAGAGAGCTGATCCATACACATTATGAGCACAGTTTCCGGTGAAACGTTGCGAGCTAGGAACCCAATTTGACCTCTACTTACAAGTCCGGAAAATTTCTTCTGTATTCATCAAGGCGACGGCCATTCCTGCCTAAGCCGTTATATTAGTAGCATTCTTTAACCTATATAGCTTGTATCCCAGGTATTTTACATGCGTTTAACTGTATAATTAATATTTATTTGGAACTTCGACGGTCAAGCACCCTATATGTATTTTTCATTTCAGTACGGTCACAATGTATGTAACAAACCAGTGTGCTTTACTTATCTGCCACCGTCATGGTCTAATAAATTCCCAATAGCTAAATAAAAGTTAGTAGTCGTTGAAAAGGTTTTATTTGATAACCTACATTTTTCTTTACAAATACATTGAAAATGGACTTACTCTCTTCCTGCTGTCTGGAGCAACAAAGGCGTAGAGTCTAAAGAAGTTCCCGACTGTCACTCTGTACTTGTCTAGATCAATGTACTCTCCGTTGTTCCAGAAGCAATGGGCAGCTTAGTAAAATAGAATGCATTTCAATTATTACAATGAAAACAGGGAATACATATAGTATTAATTAAACCTATTAGATACACTGTAATGAAATAAAAATACGTGGAATTTGTTAAACACACACATATTCAGTATATTGTACTGAAATCAAGGAATACACTTAGAATTAATTAAATCTGATGAAAATGAAATAGCGGAAATACACATTTACTTCGAGCATAAAACAAACAGCTATTATTTTCATTGTTTCAAAATATACACAGAGAATAAATATACATAGAACAAAGAAATGTGGAATTAAGTCCGGCGCCGCTGTATGACATTAACGTAGTCAAAGATGGCAGGTACTTTTGACATCTAAGACAAGCGTTTGCTTCGCCCCTTCTCGCTGACTAAGGTTAGCGATGCAAGATGGCGGATGACAGCTGACGGAATTTTTTAAATTGCCCGCAGTGCCGTAAAGATAGCAGCACGATGCTCTGTTAATTAAAGATAGCGGATGTCAGCTGACAGAATTTTTCAAATTGCCCTCAGTGCCGTAAAAATAGCAGAACGGTGCTCTCTTATTAAAGATGGTGGATGACAGCAGTCAAAAAGCACATGGAATTTAAGTTACCCACCACCACGATGAGGTTTAGTGCCATAAAGATGGCAGCACGATGCTTTGTTGATTAAAGATGGCTGCTGTCAGCTGTCAAAATGCACGTGGGATTGTTTCCTAACAAAAGCATGTAAAAATTGCCGCCATCACATTTCAAAGGTAGTGCCGTAAAGAGGGCTGCACTGAGGTTTGCGATGCAAGATGACGGATGACAGCTGTCAAAAAAGCACGTGAATTTTAAATTACACGCAGTGTCGTAAAGAGGGCAGCACTAAGGTTAGCGATGCAAGATGGCGGATGACAGCTGTCAAAAAAGCACGTGGAAATTGCTTACCACCATGTGCCTATAAGGTTTAGTGCCGTTAAGATGGTAGCGCTGAGGTTAGCGATGCGTTGTTGTTGAGGTTTTGTGCCGTTAAGATGGCAGCACTGAGGTTAGCGATGCAAGATGGCGGATGGCAGCTGTCAAAAAAGCACGTGGAAATTCAAATCTCGCGCTAAGATTGCCTGTGAGGTTTAGTGCCGTAAAGATGGCAGCACTGCGTTGTTGTTTAAAGATGGCGGATGACAGCTGTTAAAACGCACCTGGCTTTGTTTACAAATTAA
The DNA here is from genome assembly GCF_040414725.1 of Anabrus simplex. NCBI lineage: Eukaryota > Metazoa > Arthropoda > Insecta > Orthoptera > Tettigoniidae > Anabrus > Anabrus simplex. The sequence goes on along the minus strand of NC_090267.1, from coordinate 307,652,934 downwards.
AATTTCGCGCCAAAATCCAAATCTCCCGCCAAAATTCAAATATCCCGCAGGAAGAGGAGGCCTCTGCGGAGGGTCTGAGGCGGAGGCGGCCGCCGAACCATCCAGTTATACTACTCTCCGAAATCACTGCATTAACATTGCTGAACCTTGATTCAATCTCGCTATACTACCATCCTGGGAGAATACACATCCCAAATACTTGAAATTATCTTCCTCTTCCAATTTTGTATTCTCAACCTGACATTCAGTTTTCTTAGGATTCTTATCTGCTAATATAACTTTAGTCTTTAGTGTTGCAATCATTGCACTTATTTTGAAGTTCGATGATCTGCAGATCTTTCAACAACGGTGAAATATTACATCCTTGCCTAACCCCAGTAAGTACCTTGAAACAAGAACTTATTTCGTTATCAATTCTCACCGCAGACCAATTATCATTATAAGTGCCTTTTATTGCTTTTAGTAAAATACCCTTAATCCCATTATCCCCCAATGTGGTTAACGTCTGTACCCTGCACTCTGTCATATGCTTTCTCTAGATGAACGAAACATAAACGTAACTGCCTATTCCTCCAGTAGTGTTTTTTAATTAAATGGGGCATACTGAAAATCCGATCCTGACTGTCCTTCTGTGGCATGAAACCACACTGGTTTTCATCCAACTTAATCTTAACTATTGTTCGCACCCTCCCACCAAAAATGCTGATCAATGAAATACCTCGATATTTGTTTTAATCCTTCCTGTTTCCTTGCCAATAGAAAGGTGTATTTATTGCTTTCGTCCAACCAGAGAAAACTTTACTAACATTCCATGCTAACCTTATTACTCTATGATGCTATTTGATCCCTGCCTTTCCACTATACTTCACCATTTCAGGTCTAATTTTATCTATTCCTGTTGCTTTATGACAATTGAGTCTATTTAGCATTCTTTCCATTTTCTCAAGCATAATTTCTGCAACATCATTGTTATCCCAGCCGCCCCCCCCCCTCCTTCTCATGAACTCGGTTGTTCGCAACTTACCAGAAAGATTTCCTTTTACTTTTAGAAGATTTTCAAAATATTTCTTCCACTTGTCCAGTGATTCCCTGGGAACTATTATAAGTTCACCCGATTTACCAGAAACACTGTTCATTTAATTTATCCCTGCCTTTCTTTATTACTGTCGATAGTCCGGATTCTTGACTGAATGGTCAGCATAGTCGCCTTCGATTCGGAGGGCACTGGGTTCGGTTCCCCACCGGTTGGGAGATTTTAACCTTAAATGGTTATTTTCCCTAACTCGGGAACTGGGTATGTGTACTGTCCACAACACTCCTGCAACACACACCACACACAACACTATCCTCCACTATAAAAACTCGCAGTTCCTATACAAGGCAGATGCTGTCCACCATCGTCGGAGGGTCTGCCGTTCAAGGGCTGCCAAACGAAATTATTATACTGTTCATAAAGGTTTTCCTGCCGTTTGACCCAACCTTTTTAAGGTTTACGTACAATTCCCTCTCTGCATCAGTCCTTGTTTGGAGCCATTTATGAAACGCCTTCTTTTTACGTTTGCAAGCTGCTCTCACTTCATCATTCCACCAAAATGTTCTCTTTTCCCCTACACACAGTTATTCCTAGGCATTCCTTTGTTGCTTCTACAACAGCATCTCTGTATGTGACGCATTCTCTTTCTATATACTGAAACTGCTGTCTGTTATTTGTGATCCTCCACTGTTCATATGCATGTACTTGTGTCTAACTTCCTCGTCCTGTCTGCATACTTCTAAATTATGAATAATATACCTGAGTAAACCAAAATGCCTTTTATTGGCTTGAAATGGCCCTTAGCACTATCCAGTCCTTGATGTTGACCCTGACTGCGATGTGATTCAGTACCTACTTTGAAAAAAAACTTGTAAACTTCATCCCCATCTTCACCCTCACTTGGTGAGTAGACTGAGACCATTGTCATCCTCTATCTCTATCCCAGGCGTAGAGATACTAAGTTCACTACAGATCAGATAGTGGTCTGTATCATAAAACTCTCCTAACAGATTTCCTGACTTGAGGTCGGTTATGATATGATATATGGCTTATTGTGGATCTGGGACATCTACCCTTCCATGTGTAAACGTGAATAGCCTTATGCTTGAATAATGTGTTCGTAACTGCTAATCCCACACTAGCACAGAAGTCCAGAAAACACTTCCCATTCCTATTAGCTTGCATATTTTCCCCACATTTCCCAATAATATTTTCGCATCCTTTAGTTCTGTTTCCAAATTTCACATTGAATGGCCCTTAGCACTATCCAATCCTTGAGGTTGACCCTGGCTACGATGTCACTCAGTACTTAGAAAAATTTGTAAACTTCATTCCCATCTTCACCCTCACTTGGTGAGTAGACTCAGACTATTCTCACCCTAATTTCTTCAACAGCTAAATCTGCTCACATCATTCGCTCATTAATGTGCCTGACTGAAACTGTGTTGCGTGCAATAGCATTCCTGATAAACACCCTGTTCTCTTTTGTCTCTGTTGTATTTTAATACTTGTTAGAATACTTCATAATCTCATATATCTTCCTCCTTATCTCCCCTTACCCGAATATCATTAACTAGGTAAAGTATTTAACGTCGCATGCACACTTGGAAGGTTTTTGGCGAAGAAAGGTAGCGGCCGTGGACTTAATTAAGGTACAACCCAAGCATTTTCCTGACCCGAAAATTAGAAAACACAGAAAACAGTCCTCAGGGATGCTGGGATTCGAACTCACCATCTCCCGAATGCAAGCTCAAAGCTACGCCAACCTAACCGCACGACCAACTCGCTTAGTAATGTCATTAACTCGTAACACATACAGGCGCATCCTCTTTGCTAATTCAGCCAGTTCTCCTTTCCGTCCTCCATAAGCCCCATTAATATGAATAGCTCCCCCATCCAATTCCATTTCGTTCGTCAAGTAGTTTCCAAGGAGTCCCTCGCCTATCAAATGCAAGTGGGACTCTTTTATTCCCACAGGTCCAAGGCCTGCTTAAAATGTTCTGAGCTCGGTAAATTCTGTGAAGCAGGATGCTACCCTGCTCATACATAGTCCCGGTAAGGATCTCTTCTCTACGGGTTAGGGCCCGCGGTAGATTGTGTAGTCGTGACTCGAAATATGTTTGAGATGCCCACTGCCATTTCACAGTAACTGGTATCCCGATTCTCAGGACAACTCACTAGACCACTCAGCCGTAGCCCGTGGTTCACGAACTAGGAAGTGACTACACCAAGATGATATTGAGTGATATAAATACTAAATTTTACATAATAAAAGAGAGATCTTACATTCAGCAGAAGTGCAGTACAACCATGACTTGAACTTTCCTCGGATTGTCTTGATTGACTTCTTACACTGAGAGGCCAAATGTCATGGGAAGTTGCTCCTTCACAAGCCTTCGAAACGGCAGTAGTACGGCGAGGCATTGACTGTACAAGGTGTTGGAATCGTTCTGGAGGGAACTGGACCCACGTATCTTGTACTATTAACCACAATTGGTCTTGTGTAGTTGGTGAGGGGTTCATGGAGCGTACACCAACGTCAACAGCATCCCATAATGCTCGAATGGATTAAGATGGGGGAATCTGGAGAACCAATCCATGGTCGTAACTTCACTGCAGTGCTTCTCCAACCACCTGCGTGCCACCACAGAGCGGTGACATGGCGCATTGTCCTGTTGAAACATGGCATCTCCAGCAGGGTACTTTAGGGCAAGAAAGGCATGCATATGGTCTGAAAGAATTTCCACATAACGTGCATCTGTCAGCGCTTCCTGCAGCCGGACAATGGGGCCTAATTGCGACCATCAGAACGCCGCCCAGACCAGAACTGAGCCACCTCTCGCCTGGACACAACCTTGCTGACACGCAGGAGCCACAGTTTCATGGGACACACGCCACACACTCATGTGCCCATCAGCTTGATACAGCTGGAACCGGGATTCAGCGGACCATACCACACGCCACCACTGTTCCATGGTCCATTGCCGATGTTCGCGGGTCCATGCACGTCGTTGATCTCCGTGTCGAGGTGTCAGCAAACGAACACGAGTTGGTCGTCGGTTGGTGAAGCTTATGCAGTCAGTTGCCTCCTTACAGTCCTGGTAGAAAAGGGTTCCTGACTCCTGACATTCTTCTGGGCGATGATCTGATTCACAGAAGCCCGTCGAACGCCCAGCATGGTTCTGCGGAGGCGACGTAATGTCCGTTCGTTAAACACCTCTAGCCTCCCTGTGCGGTAGTTTACGCGAGTTGTAACATTCTCTCTGTGGTATTGAAAGTCCACCCTCGACTCTGTTGTCTTCGGAATCCCGAATTCACGTGTAATATCAGAAATGTTATGACCCATGCGCCGTGAGCCGATGATCATCCCACGTTCAAAGCCGGTTAACTCGAGACGTGTTGCTATCTTCACGATACTGGTGTCTGTGACAGACTGCTCAGCTATGCCACAGTTAGATGCAAACGCTCAGAGGTAATATACGGCACATTTTGTAATGGGACACCACTTCCCGTAACTTTTGGCCACTCAGTGTAAATACTCCGAGTCAACCGATCGAGAAGTGATTTTAATAATGATGCAGTCTAATCGTGATTTATTACCTGATAAAATCAAAGTCGCACTAATCAAAGATCCCCCACACATGTGTTCATATTCTTCTCTTACATTCATTTCCTTGTGCACCCCAACAGGCCAGTTGTACTCGCTGCTGTCAGAAATCCATCCACCCCTTACAGAATGGAATTTTTGCGCGACTTTATCTGAAAAGGAAAAAAGAATGAATGAATTAATCGCATAAAGCAAACACACACACGTACAGACATTGTCAGCGGTGGTCGGAAGATGTACATAAACAGAGGTTCGCCTGCCTGTTTCAGAGAGAACACTGGAAGCCCTACTTGAGCATTGTAGGCGAGTTGGGGAAGACCTTCGACTTGAGCCTTACTTCTTTCATGCCGTGTAGGAATGAGTTCCTACACATCTGAGTAAAGAACTGGGTGGGATTGGTGTCTGGACTGACTACTAAATTTGTATTCAAAACGCGAGGATGCTCTTTAATTACCCTGAAAATATCGTGTGTGTTCGTGAAGATTAATGTTAATGTGTTGTATCAGTAATAATGCATGGTTTTGTTTTCCTCACGGTGTTTTGAATAACATTGTTTATTATTTATATAATAAAAGTTGTTTACTCATCTAGGAGCATGTTTCGATATGCATATCGTTTAAAAATCACTGAACAGACTGGGGGTTTATAGGAAACCAGAAGAGATTTTTTCAATTTTCTTTTACATTATTGATTATATCTCGATCAAACTTCGTATTTAGAGTCTACTCATCCAAGAGCAGGTTCTAGTATGCATATTACTTACAAATCACTGAACAGGTTGGGGGTTTATAGGAAGACCAGAAGAGTTTGTTTCAATTATCTCTTACACTAACGATTATATCTTGTCCAAACTTCATATTTAGAGTTTACTCATTCAGGAGCAAGCTGTGATATGCATATCGCTAAAAAACCACTGAACAGACTGAGTGTTTATAGGAAGACCACAAGAGGTTTTTCAATTTTATTTTTGATTATCGATTAAATCCCAACCAATCTTCATATTTATACCCTACTCATCCAAAAGCAGTATTCGATATGCATATAATTTTAAAAACACTGAAAAGATTTGGGGTTTATAGGAAGACCAGGAGAGTATTTTTCAATTATCTCTTACACTATTCATTATAAAAATCTGTAGACCCTTACTTTTTTAAAGCCTTGTAGGGATGAGTTCCTACACATCTGAATAAAGTACTGAATGAGATTGGTATCTAGACTGGCTACTAAAGTTGTATTCAAAACTGAAGACTGAAATTTAGGAAGATTATTCTCAAATATTTTCGCTAACATTAAGACTATGAAACGACACTATATAACGTTTAGGGATATGTTATTTCCGCTCCTGTATACCACGTACGTATTTATCGTACGACGGATAATAAAGCAGTTGATTACGAAAAATTGGATTTTTAGTCCAAATCCCGTGGAAGATGTCGTGCTTGTCACTTCAACGGGGAGTAACGGGAAAAACTAAAGAGCCATTTAGTTATTTTCCATAGGGCAGATATTAAGGGAAGTATCATCAACGTCAAAGCGCCATTTCAGTGGTTAGAGATACAACATGTTACCTGAGAGCCACGGAGAATTTCGCATAACTTCGGACGAGGAACTTTACCGTAGAAATAATGCGGAAATCATCCTCATTCTCCCTCCACTTTGTTCAGCTTCATCATATTTCACGTTACTGCAACGCGCTTTCGTAGGAAAATATTATGAACAGTCATCACACAAAACTCATTGATACTGAACTGAATTCCACTATGGGCATAATAACTGGCACAATTCGATCTGCACCAACTCATTGGCTCCCGCTTCTATCTGGAATAATGCCATCAGATTTACGCATATCCACCGCTCTTATCAAGGAATTCAATAAAATCTTAAGGAACCCCGATCTACCTGTACACGAAGATCTACGAACTATCAACCAAAAACAGATTACGTTCACGCCATCCAACTTTACGTAACGCCTTAGACATGGTTGCTAGAAGCTACAACCCAACTACAGAGTGGAAAAGACGGAGACGCACCTGCACAGTATGTTCTC